>NC_134091.1:51000032-51312865 GCF_000715075.1 Nicotiana tabacum
TGAAGGAGTGTGGATGGCTGGAGCTTTAGTCTACGCGATTGCGCATGGGTGGCTGCGTTCGCATAAGCTGGTCTGGAGAAGGACTTCGCGTTAGCGTAGGGCAGTTTTGGCCGGTGAGTTTTATTCTCCGCGATCACAATGGATGTCATGCGATCACGATGCATATGCCTGGGCAGAATATTTAAGTACTCTATTTCGAGGGTTTTAGTTATTTTATCACATTTTAAGGGTTTTGGTTACTTTATCATATTTCGAGGGTTTTAGTTATTTTATCACATTTTGAGTTATAGAGCTCAGATTTGGGCAATTTTGGAGGGGATTTTCACGATTTGGATTGGGGTAAGTATTTATACTTGGATTTGTTCATTATCCATGATTCCAACCTTTATTTTTGTATTTAATTGGTGAATCTTAGTGATGATATTAGGGATTTTAGTAAAACTTATCTAAAATGTAAATTAACGATTTGAGGGTCAATTTGAGGTTAGATTTGGGTGAAACACATATAGATGGACTCGTATCGGAATGGGTGTTCAAAATTTGTGAGTTTTGTCTGGTTCTGAGATGCAGTCCCACGATTGACATTTTGGGTTGACTTTTTTTAGTTAAAGATTGAAGCTTTATTATTTGTAATTGTTTCGTATGTCTTTTATTGATGATATTAAGTTATTTTGACTTGATTCAAGACGTCTGGAGGTTGATTCACACCGGAAGGGCTTCTTAGAGTACCGAGTTAGCTTGCTTGAGGTAAGTATCTTACCTTAACATGGTTGAGGCAGTTGCCTGAGTAATTTATGTTAGCTACATGCTATGGGTGGCGCACATGTGTGGGATTGAGCTCATGTGCGTGAACCAGGGTATTATTCATGCTCGAGGCAGTGTTTAGGCTATGATATGCATTGGATTGCTTGTTAAGCTTCATCGTGTGATGGTTCTTATATTTTTAACCATATTGTGAGCTATTTGAACCATGTTTGAGATTAAATAGAGGTTAATCTCCTGATCGAACCTGATAATTGCTATTTTTGTTATGCAATTGCCTGATTTGAGCTATGATAGCACACTTTGCACATGCATACACCTTAGCATGTCACTTTTACCAGTCCAAGAGTATGAAATTTTATATTCATCGATCATATACATGTATTATTGTATATTTGCTTTCTAGGTGAAATGGTTTGGATTGGTAGCACGTGACCACATCGTGCAGTTTATGATATTGAGCTTGTGACCACGCCAGACGGATTGTGATATTTAGCCCGTGACCACGCCAGGCGAATTTTGATTTTGAGCATGTGTCCACGCGGGCGGATTATGATTATTTGCACGTGACTACGCCGTGCAGCGTGTGGATATGGATCCATCCCCTAGGGTCACCCTCTCATATTTCTCTCTTGATAGTGTACATGTGATTTGAGAAAAGTTGACCAGTGATTTTGTTCAGTTATTAAGATTCTGAGGAAAGGCTGGCCAGTGTTTGATTTGGTTATTGCATTTCATCTTTACTTGCAATTTCCTTGGTTGTTTACCTAACTTATTTGCATATCTTCTGTATATGCTAGTATGTTTACTGAGTAGAGTACGTTAAATAATTGTGTGCACCAAGGTGGTTCTTTCTATAATGCATGACTTGATCATATTATTGTTCTGCACTTGTTGGATTAAATGAATAGTATACGTAATTAGCAAGTATCATTTATAATTCTTGCCACTATTACCTCGCCGAGGTTAGTTATGATAATTGCTAGAGTACATGGGGTCAGTTGTACTCATATCACACACTGCACTTAATTGTGTAGATCCAAGTGTTGGGCCGAGCCACCAGTAGCTGAGGCTTATTGTCGAGTTTTTCATTCGAGGGACGGGGTAGATCTGCATCTCGACCATAATCTTAGCGTCTCTTTTCATTTTGTACTATTGTCTTCTATTCAGACAATATTGTTATTCGGCATTTTAAAATTGTCTTTTTGTTTATAGCTCATGAATCTATATTTACCAGTTTTGGGAGAATTGTTATGTATCGACGTTGTTGTTTATACTAAATTAGCCTTAAACTTTTACTGTTTCTGATATTTTAGTATTTATATTTCATTTTTGTTATGTTTGGTTTGCCTAGCAAGTGAGTTAGGCGCCATCACGACTGGTCGGTGGTTTTGGATCATGACAAGTTGGTATCAGAGCCCTAGGTTCATAGGTTTTACGGGTCATGAGCATGTTTAGCAGAGTCTTGCGGATCGGTATGGAAACGTTTGTACTTATCTTCAAGAGGCTACCGAACCGATAAAAAACTTCACTTTCTTGCATTTTTGTCGTGCGGATTTGTTATTTTTGAAGTTTGAACCATTACTCTTCTATTCTCTCACAAACGGTGAGGACATGTTTAGCCGGATCGGACGGGTAGGCTCCAGTACCACCAAGTAGGGCCGCGAGAGGCTAGGGCCAACTAGATGGGGCTCGTACTATAGTTAGAGAAGAAACTATGGAGCCACCAGTCGCTCCAGTAGAGGAGCAAGTTGCGAATACTATTGAGTTAGTGGGACCTGCTTAGACACCGCCAATACCTATTGCTATACCTAATTTTCAGGAGGCTTTGGCTCAGATCTTGAGCGTGTGCACGAGCTTGGCTCAGGCAGATATGGTACCAGTTGCACACGCTACCTTACATGTTGGGGGAGGAGACTAGACACTCATCATCCATACACCAGATCAGCTAGCTCAAGGTTATCAAACACCATCGATATTACCAATTCAGCCAGTTATTGCTTTTCTTAAGAGGTTGGTCCACCTATGAATGATGAGGAGAAAAAGAAGTGGGAGCTATATAAAGAGGCTTGACCCTCCCTAGTTCAGTGGATAAGAGTTAGAGGATGCTCAGAGTTTTATGGATTAGTGTCATCGGATTCTCCACACAACGTGTATTGTGGACATTAGTGGAGTTTCATTTACTACTTTTCAGCTGACAGGGGCAACCTACAGATGGTGGCAGATCTATGAGTCAGTCAGGCTAGCTGGCGCATCACCTCATACATGGCATCAGTTCTCAGTTCTCTTCTTAGAAACGTTTGTCCCACAGACTTGTAGAAAGGGGCTGCGTAGGGAGTTTGAATAGCTACGTCAAGAGGGTGTGATTTTGGCCCAGTATGAGATGAGGTTCGCAGATTTGGCATGTTATATAGTATGGTTGGTTCTCACTGAGAGGGAGAAGATCAGGAGGCTCATTGATGGCCTCAACTATAGTATACGTTATAGTTTTGCTCGAGAGGCCGAGATGGATGCTACGTTTGACCAGGTGGTTGAGATTGCTAGACGTTTTGAGTAGTTTCACAGGCTCGAGCACGAGGAGCGAAAGGCCAAGAGGCCCTGTGGTTAAGGTGGTTATAGCAGTGTATCATTTGGAGGCCTATCATATTATAGTTGAGGTCGTCCTTTTAGGCCCGCTCGAACAGCTCATCAGATTCCTTATGGTTCTTCAGTTATCCATAGTTCATAAGTGCTCGCGTAGTTCAGTCTTCATTTAGTGCGTTGCTGGCACAGAGTTCTTAATGTGGTCCACCTGGTCAGGGTTCTACATGAAGTTATTTGGGTTATCAGGGTCAGCAACCTCATAGTAGGGGTTGTTTTGAGCGTGGAGACTTATGTCATATCAAGAGGGATTGCCCCAGACTTCTAATTAGGGTTTCACAGTAAATCTCGCAACCTATGATTTCAGCACCAGCAGCTACACCACCCGCAAATCCAGCTCGGGATGGGGCTTAGTCAGTTCGAGGTCGCCCTAGAGGGGGAGGTCGGTCGGACGGTGGTCAGGCCCATTGCTATGCATTTCTCGCTAGGCTAGAGGAAGTTGCTTCTGACGCTGTGATCACATATATTGTTTCAGTGTGCCACAGGGATGCTTCAGTGTTATTTTACCCTGGTTCCACTTACCCTTATGTGTCATCCTGTTTTGCTTGTTATTTGGATATACCTCGTGATTCTTTAGATATGCTTGTTCATGTATCTACGCCGGTTGGTTATTCTTTTATGGTAGACCGTGCATATTGGTCTTGTGTGGTGACCATTGGGGGTTATGATACTAGAATTGATTTCTTATTGCTCAGCATGGTAGATATTTATGTGATTTGGGGCATGCATTGGTTGTCACCATATCATGCTATTCTTGATTATCACGCTAAGACCGTGACATTGTCTATGTCGGGGATGCTGAGGTTGGAGTGGAGAGGCTCCCTTGATTATGTTACTAGTAGAGTGGTGTCTTTCCTAAAGGCTCAACGGATGGTTGAGAAGGGGTGTTTGGCATATTTGGCCTTTGTGAGGGATGCAAGTATTGATACTCCTACTGTTGAGTCAGTTCCAGTAGTGAAAGAGTTCCCAGATGTGTTTCCTGCAGACCTGTCGGTCATGCCACCGGATAGGGATATTGCTTTTGGTATTGATTTTGTGCCCATCTCTATTCCACCATATCGCATGGCACCAGTAGAGCTAAATAAGTTGAAGGAACAGTTACAGGAGTTTCTTGGTAAGGGTTTCATCGGGCCTAGTATGTCACCTTGGGGTGCACCGATACTATTTGTGAAGATAAAATATGGTTTTATGAGGATGTACATTGACTACAGGCAGTTGAACAAGGTTACTATCAAGAACAAGTACCCACTAACGCGTATTGATAATTTGCTTGATCAACTTCAGGGTGCTAGGGTATTCTCGAAGATTGATTTAAGATCAGGTTACCATCAGTTGAAGATTCGGGTTTCAGATATTCCAAAGATAGTCTTCAGGACCCGCTATGGTCACTATGAGTTTCTGGTTATGTCTTTTGGGTTGACCAATGCCCCCAACAACTTTTATGCACTTGATGAACACCGTGTTTCAGCCCTATCTTGATTCCTTTGTCATAGTTTTCATTAAGGATATATTGGTGTATTTTTGCAATAGGGAGGATCATGAGCAGCACTTGAGCAACGTGCTCTAGACTTTGGGGGAGAAGAAGATTGAGACTTAGTGGTATTTTTGGGCCACGTGGTGTCCAGTAAGGGGATAAGGGGGATTCGAAGAAGATTGAGACAGTTCAGAGTTGGCCCAGATCATCTTCTGCTACTGATATCCGGAGTTGGGTTGGTTGGATATTATCGCCATTTTGTGGAGGGGTTTTCATCTATAGCAGCCCCGTTGACTAGATTGACGCAGAAGGGTGCCCCATTCAGGTGGTCTGATGAGTGTGAGGAGAGCTTTCAGAAGTTCAAGATTGCCTTGACTACAGGTCCAGTTCTGGTTTTTCTTCGAGATCAGGTTCTTATACAGTCTATTGTGATGCTTTACGGATTGGCATAAGATGTGTGTTGATGCAGGAGGGTAGAGTGATTGCTTATGATGTGCGTCAGTTGAAGCCCCATGAGAAGAACTACCCAGTAGCCAAAATATCTAAACTTGAGGCAACGAAGATGGTTAAAGCTACTAAAGGACTATGATATCACCATTCTTTATCACCCCGGAAAAGACCAATGTGGTGGCTGATGCTTTGAGTAGGAAGGCTGAGATCATGGGGATTCTTTCTTATATTTCAGTCGGGGAGAGAGCGTTAGCACTGGATGTTAAGGCATTGGCCAATCGATTTGGGGGAATGGATATTTCAGAGTCTAGCAGAGTTCTCGCTTGTTTTGTATCACAGTAGTCCTTGTTTGACTGTATCAAGGCGCGTCAGTATGATGATCCCCACGTGCTTGTCTTGAGAAACACGATGCAACACAGTAATGCTAAGGAGATTAGTATTGGTGATGATGGGTTATTGAAATTATAGGGTCGAATCCGTGTTCCTAATATGGATGGGTCGGGAGAGTTGATTTTTGAGAAGGCCATAGTTTGTGGTATTCCATTCATCCAGGGGCCGCGAAGATGTACCATGATTTGAGGCAGCACTATTGGTGGTGGAGGATGAAGAGTTATATTGTTGAGAATGTTTCTCAGTGTTTGAACTGCCAGCAGGTGAAGCATGAGTATCAGAGACTTAGTGGTTTGCTTCAAAGGCTTGACATTTCAGAGTGGAAGTGGGAGCATATCACTATGAATTTTTTAGTTGGACTTCATCGGACCTTGAGGAGATTCAATGTAGTGTGGGTCATTGTGGATAGACTGACCTAGTCTACACACTTCATTCTAGTCATGAATACTTAATCTTCAGAGCAGCTGGCTCAAATTTATATTCGGGAGATCGTTTGCCTTCATGGTGTACTGATCGTGTCAATTATCTCGGATCGAGGCACACAATTTACAACACGTTTTGGAGAGAAGTGCAACGTGAGTTGGGAAAACAGATCGAGCTGAGTATGAATTTCATTCCAGACAGACGGGTAGTCAAAGCGCACTATTCAGATTTTGGAGGACATGTTACGTGCATGTGTCATTGATTTCGGGGGATCATGGGATCAGTTTCTTCCGTTTGTTGAGTTCGCCTACAACAATTGCTATCAATCGACTATCCAAATATCTCCTTTTGAGGTCTTATATGGGAGGCTATGTCATTATCCGGTTAGTTGGTTTGAGCCTGGGGAGGCTAGATTGTTGGGCACTGATTTGGTCTGTCATGCTTTGGAGAAGGTGAAGTTGATTCAGGAGCAGCTTCATACAGCGCAATCTAGGCAGAAGAGTTAAGCTTACAGAAAGGCTCGTGATGTTGCATATAGTCACGACCCAAAATCCTAACCGCGGGACCGTGATGACGCCTAACGTCCACTTGCTAGGCAAGCCAATATTAGTACACAACTTATCATTTTTAGACAATTGAAAGCAGTATAATAAGAGTTAAAGCTGTAGAATTTCAAAATAGGCATAATAATTCCAACACCGACTAGCCAAAATCCGGAATCTGGTGTCACAAGTACATGAGCATAATAAAAAGTGCTACAACTAATGTTTGAAGGAATTACAACTGTTCGAATAGAATAAACAATACAACTAGATAAGGAAGGGGACTTCAGGGACTGCTGTCGCCATGCAAGTCTACCTCAAGTCTCCAAATGCAGATGTAATCCTGGCATCAACTTTGCTAAACACCACTGGGACCAACTCCAAAATCTTCACAAGAAGTGCAGAAGTGTAATATGAGTACAACCGACCCAATGCACTCCGTACGTGCCGATACTAACCCCGATGAGGTATTGACGAGACTAAGACAAGACACCTACTAAAATCATGTACAAATATAAATACATAAAGCAAAAAAAGTAACAAGTAAAACATATAAAATGACAAATGGGAAGAGAACATGTAAAAAAAAGGGGGCAAGGTCAGATTAGTAAGTGCAATTCACCAAGTAATCTCTTTCCGAAATAAACAAAGACACAGCCAAGTAAATTTACAAATCCAAAAATCGAGTAAAGCATTGAAATCATCAAATGGAATGCCATCACCCTTCGTGCTTTTACTCTCATCCTCACCATGTAATATGATATATGCAATGGCACATCGTCACCCTTCGTGCTTTTACTCTCATCCTCACCATAGGATATGATAAATGAAATGGCACAACATCACCCTTCATGCTTTTACTCTTTTCCTCACATGATATGATAAATGATAATAAGAAATCAAGTGCACGGCATCACCCTTCGGGATTTTATCCTTACTATTGCTCAATCAATAATAACAATATGCAAAATAAGGCACAATAATACCCTTCGTGCTTTCACTCTTCCTCACCAAGCAACAACAATAATCTAAAGTAGCAATGCAAGGTGGGAAGTAAATTCGAACTCCAGCATCCCAACAACTTCAAATTAATCAATAACACGAAAGCGAAAAATCAAAGAATAATGATCTAACTAAAGCATATAAGGCATGGTAAAAGAAGCAACATGGTACAATATATCAGTTTCCACATGCATGCTTTAACCCATGATGGCGCATATATACTCGTCACCTTAGATATACGTCGTCTCCACATGTAATTCACATAGCAAATAGACCAACTAGTCCTAATTCCTTTAAGTCAAAGTTAAACACGACACTTACCTCACTCCACAACCAAATCAACCAACCAACTACGACATTGCCTTTCTAACAACCCTTCAAACCAACCGAATCTAATCAAACAATTCAAAATAAGATTTAGAAACTATCCACAAATGAAACAATTCAACCCCGAGCCCGATTATGTGATTTATTTCGAAATCTGACCTCAGTTTGAGGTCTAAATCTCAACTTTAGCAAATCCATAAATTCAACCCACAATCCCTAATTTCTACCATGAAATTCATAGATTTGATCTTGAAAACTCATGAAAGATAAGGGGGAATTGATAGAAAATGAATTAGAGTTGTTTACCGATAAATATGGGAAGAAAGAGCTCTTCAAAAATCGCCTCTAGAGTATTTGGATTGAGAAATGGTGTAAAATGAGCTAAGTCCTGTTTTTCCCCTCTTTTACCCATCTGCAGGTGTTGCATTTGCAAACACCCGTTCACAAATGTGATGCCCGCAAATGCAACACATGGATAGCAAATGCGATCAGTGCATCAAATGCACAGAAGTCACAAATGTGACATTTTAATCGCAAATATGAAGTGCCCTCTTTTGCAAATGTGGATAACTTCTTCACAATTGAGAAGATGTCCTAAAATCCCAATGGTCGCAAATGCAACCAACGACTGCCTCCCAGCTCAGATCCATGATCGCAAATGCGATCGCTTGACAGCAATAGCGAGGCTCGCAAATGCGAGCAAGACCTCACATTTGCGAGATTTGCAGTAATGCACCAGCAATTGTTGAACACCATCAGTTGCAAACCATCTAAAAACCATCCATTACTCACCCGAAACCTCGGGTTCCGAACATAAACACTAGTTATAACATACTACGAACTTGCTCTCTACCTCAAATCATCAAAATAACATCAAATAAGAAAAAATGATCTTCAAAACTCATGAATTTTAAACTTCAACTGAATTTTCATAATTTCGCACATAATGCACTGAAATGCATTCGGGACACCCCGAACCCCAACCAAATATGCGTACAAGTCCAAAATAATCATACGAACCTACCAAAATTGTCAAAACACCGATCCATGGTCATTTACCCAAAATATGAATCGTGGTGAACTCTAGCCTCATTTTAAGTTAAAAATTACATTTCCTTCAAATTTTCACATAAACGCTTTTCAAAAATGACAGGGACCACACACACAAATAAAGAAACATTAAATGAAGCTTTGGAAGGTCTCGAAACACATAAATAAAGGCTAGTACTCAAAATGACCTATTAGGTCGTCAGATTCTTCACATCTAAAAGAAATGTTCGTCCTAGAACGGACATAGAAAAGTACTTGGACTGGTAAAAAGGTAGGGGTGTATACAGACTCAGACTCCCACGTAGTCGCCTCGAGCGGCTGACCTCTCCACTGAACTTTCACAGAAGGAAAACTCTTGGATCTCAACTTACGAACCTGCCTATCTAGAATAGCTACTCGCTCTTCCTCAAAGGTCAGATTTTCATCAAGTTACACCGTGATAAGGTCCAAAAAATGTGAGTTGTCCTTTTGGTACTTTCAAAGCATGGAAATGTGAAATACCGAAAGTACCCCTATTAGGCTAGGAGACAATGCAAGCATATAAGCAACCTACCCAACTCTCTCCAAGATCTCAAACGGGCCAATAAACCTCGAGCTCGACTTGCCCTTCTTCCCAAACCACACCCTTCATATGCAACACTCAGAGAAGAACCTTCCCATCTACCATATAGACTACATATCAAACCTTCTGGTCTATATAACTCTTTTGCCAGAACTCAGCTGTACAAAGTTGCTCCTGAATCACCTTAACCTTCTCCATAACATGACGGACCAAATCAGTTCCCAACAATCTCGACTCTCCGGGCTCAAACCAACCAATCGGCGAATGACATCGCCTCCCATATAAGGCCTCATATGGATGCTCAGTTGATAGTTGTTGTTGTTGTAGGCGAACTCTGCTAGAGGTAAGAACTGGTCCCATGAACCTCTGAAATCAAAAACACATGCACGTAACATGTCCCCCAAGATTTGAATAGTGCACTCGGACCGTCTGTTCGTCTAAGGATGAAACGTGGTGCTCAACCCGACCCGCATGTCCAACTCATGCTGCACGACTCTCCAAAAACACGATGTGAATTGTGTGACTCGATAAAAAATGATGGAAATAGGCATGCCATGCAGGCGAATAATCTCCTAGTTATAAATCTGAGCCAAGCACTCTAAAGAATAGGAAGTTACCATCAGAATAAAGTGTGCCGACTTAGTCAACCGGTCCACAATAAACCAGACTATGTAATATTTCCTCAAGGTCCGTGGTAAGCCTACCACAAAATGCGCTCCCACCTCCACTCGGATATCTCTAATCTCTAAGTTAATCCACCCGGTTTCTGATGCTCGTACTTCACTTATTGATAATTCAAACACCGAGAGACATAAGCAAAAATATCGTTCTTCATCCTTCGCCACCAATAGTGTTGTTTCAAGTCATGGTACATCTTCGTGACACCTGGGTGAATGGAATAGCGCAAACTGTGTACCTCCACAAGGATCAACTCTCTCAGCCCATCAACATTTGGAAAACAAATCCGGCCCTGAAGCCGCATAACACCATTATCTCCAATCACAACCTCCTTAGCACCACCCTACAACATCGTGTCTTTCAACACCAACAAGTAAGGATCATCAAACTGGCGAGCCTTGATATGCTCCAACAATGATGACTGTGCCACAACACAAGCACGAACCCGGCTAGTGACCTCTCTGCTACCAGTAAATATGCCAAATTGTCCATGCTCTCAGCCCTACTCAATGCATCAGCCACTACAATGGCCTTCCCCGGATGATATAATATGGTGATATCATAGTCTTTTAGCAACTCTAACCATCTACGCTGCTACAAATTAAGATCTTTCTGCTTGAACAGGTACATGAGTCTCCGATGGTCGGTATAGACCTCACACAGAACGCCGTATAGATAGTGCCTCCAAATCTTTAACGCGTGAACAATGGATGCCAACTCTAAGTCATGAACATGGTAATTCTTCTCATGAACCTTCAACTACCGAGATGCTTAGTCAATCACCCTATCTTCCTACATCAATATCGTGCCTAGCCCAATACGTGATGCATCACAATATACGGTGTAAGATCTCGAACTTGTAGGCAACGCCAACATTGGAGTTGTAGTCAATGCAGTCTTGAGCTTCTGAAATCTTACCTCACACTCGTTGGGCCATCTAAAAAGAGCACCTTCCGAGGTCAACTTGGTTAATGGGGATGAAACAGATGAAAACCCCTCCATGAACCGGTGATAATAACCTGCCAAACCCAAAAACTCCAAATCTCTATAGATGAAGTAAGTCTAGGCAAGTTTTGAACTACCTCAATCTTCTTTGGATCTACCTTAATGCCCTAGAAAGATACAACGTGGCCCAAAAAGACAACCGAGATCTACCAGAACTCACACTTTAAAATCTCGGCATACAACTGACGATCCATCTAATTCTGAAGTACTATCCAGAGATGTTGCTCATGCTCATGCTCCTCTCGACTGCTGGAGTAAACCAAAATATCTTCAATATAGACAATCATAAAAGAATCCATATAGGGCTTGAACACCTGGTTCATCAAATCCATAAAGGCTGCTGGGGCATTAGTCAAGCCAAATGACATCACCAAAAACTCGTAGTGACCATACCGAGTTCGAAAAGCTGTCTTAGGGACATCCAATGCCCTAACCTTCAACTGATAATAGCCAGATCTCAATTTAATCTTGGAAAATACCTTGGCACCCCGAAGCTGATCAAAGAAGTCATCAAGTCTCGACAACGGATACTTGTTCTTGATAGTGACCTTGTTCAACTGCCGATCATCTATACACATCCTCATCGTTCCATCCTTCTTCTTCACAAACAACACTGGTGCACCCCAAGGTGAGACACTAGGTCTAATGAATCCCTTATCAAGAAAATCCTACAATTGCTCCTTCATTTCTTTTAACTCAACTAGTGCCATATGATATGGTGCGGTATAAATAGGGTTGAGTGCCTAGAACCAAATCAATGCAAAAGTCAATATCTCTATCGGGTGGCATCCTCGACAAATCTATAAGAAACACCTCTGAAAAATCGTGCACAACTGGTACCACATACATAGAAGGAACTTCCACACTAGGATCACGAATATAGGCTAAATATGCCAGACACCCCATCTCGGCCATACGTCGAGTCTTTACATAAGAAATGACCCTACTAGTGGAATGACCAGGAGTCCCTCTCCACTCCAATCGAGGAAACCCCAACATAGCTAATGTCACATTCTTGGCGTTACAATCTAAGATAGCATGATATGGTGACAACCAGTCCATGCCCAAGATAACATCAAAGTCTTCCATGCTATGTAAAAGAAGATCTACTCTAGTCTCATAACTCATGATAGAGACTATGCACGAACAATAAACACGGTTTACCACAATATAATCTCCCACAGGCATAGACACATAAATAGGAGCACTCGAAGAATCAAGAGACACATCCATATATTAGGTAAAATAGGATGACACATAGGAATATGTAGAGCCCGAATCAAATAAAACCGATGCATCTCTATGGCAAACTGGAATAATACATGTGATGACCGCATCCGACGGCTATGCCTCAGGTCTAGCTGGAAATGCATAAAAAATGGGGTTGAGCCCTACCACTCTGACCTCCACCTCTCAGATGGCCTCTCCCTAGATGGCCTCCACCTCTAATGGCCTGACTACCACCTCAGGCAACCTGACCTGTTCCCTTAGCTGGTTGAATGGGAGGTGGAGCAACCGATGCTGGAACCATGGCACGAGTACCCTGTTGTGGCATGCTGCTCTGTGATCTAGGACAAAACCTCGTGAAGTACCTCAAGTCTGCATAAGTATAACAAGTCGTCGATTGTGACTACTGACCTTGTCGACCTAAATAACCACCCTGATAACTTTGAGAGCGATGGTGCACTGATGGGATCTGAAGGTGTACTGTAGGCTAGCTGCTCAAGATGATACCCATAAGAACCACGACTGCATGAGGCACTGTGAGATACCTGAAGCGCTGACTGGATCGGCCTGGGAGGATGACCACTACCAAATAAACCTCTTCCTACAGACGAGTCACGACTGAAACCAATAAAATGATGAGGCCTCTTGTCAGATACTACCTCCCTACCCTGACCACGAATCCTCTCGATCCATCTAGAAATTCTACAACTCGCTGGAAAGAAATATCATCCATAGTCTCATTTTCCATCTGTAGCCTAATACCAAAAGTAAGGCCATCAATGAATCTACTCACTCTCTCCCTCTCAGTAGGGATCAAGACAACTACATGGCGAGATAAATCTATGAAATCTGGTCTCGTACTGGGTAACCATCATGCTACCCTACTGGAGGCGCTCAAATTGGTTGCGGTACTTCTCTATCAGAGTAAAAGTGATGAACTTCTCCATGAATAACTGTGAAAACTGGTCCTAAGCGAGTGGAGGTGAACTTGATGGTCTGCCTCGAACATAGTCTTGCCACCACCTGTTGAACTCCACTTTACCCATGTTGCGCAACACCTCATGGAAACAATATATAAAATCCTATGTGTCCTTAGAATTTGTGCCACCAAAGGGAATAGGAAATAACTTTGTGAACTTGTCCAATCTATTCAACCCCTCTAACGACATAGCAGGCCTCTCCCCGGGCTATGTAACAATGACAGGCTGAACTACTCCAACTGATGGAATTGTAAGAATCTAATATCCGTGAGCCACCTGCTCTTGTGTGTGAGTAACGAGAGTCTAGGCTCCTCCTCCAGCCTTAGAGACAAGTAGTGCTACAGGAAACGCACCGACCTGGGCCACACTCTTCATAAGGCCTACCAGTCAGACTAGAGCATCTTAAGGTACTGGGGTGGCAATAAACCCCTCTAGGACCAGAGTTGGTCCAACTGGTATGCTCTAAACAGGGACCTCCTCTTACTGCTCGAACTGAGGCCTTGTAGTAAGTGTTGTTGCACGTGCTCTAGACTAAGCTCTACCTCTACCTCTAGCTCGACCTTGGCCCATACCCCTGGTAGTGTCAGCAACCTGGGGATCCAACTCCTGACCGGCTGGGGATGTTGTGCGTGTCCTCACCATCTGCGAAAGAACAAGAATAGAATGGTTCAAACTTCAGTGATAGAATAATATCGCACGATAGAGAAAGAAAGAAGCGAAGTTTTTTTCTAAAGCCTTATAGCCTCTAGAAGATAAGTACACACGTCCCTGTGCCGATCCTCCCGACTCTACTAATCTTTCTCATGAATCGTGAGCCCTAGGAAACCTAGTACTCTGATATCAACTTATCACGACCCGAAATCCCCAACTGCGTGGCCATGATGGCGGATAACGTCCACTTTCTAGGCAAGCCAATATTAGTACACAACTTATCATTTTTAGACAATTGAAAGCAGTATAATAAGAGTTAAAGCTGTAGAATTTCAAAATAGGCATAATAATTCCAACACCGACTAGCCAAAATCCGGAATCTGGTGTCACAAGTACATGAGCATAATAAAAAGTGCTACAACTAATGTTTGAAGGAATTACAACTGTTCGAATAGAATAAACAATACAACTAGATAAGGAAGGGGACTTCAGGGACTGCTGTCGCCATGCAAGTCTACCTCAAGTCTCCAAATGCAGATGTAATCCTGGCATCAACTTTGCTAAACACCACCTGGACAAACTCCAGAATCTACACAAGAAGTGTAGAAGTATAGCATGACTGACCCAATGTACTCTGTAAGCACCGAACCTAACCCCGACGAGGTAGTGGCAAGGCTAAGATAAAATACCTACTAAAATCATGTACAGATATATATACATAAAGCAACAAAAGTAGCAAGTAAAACATATAAAATGACAATGGGAAGGGAATGTAACGATCCGACCGGTTGTTTTGCTATCTAGATTTTCGTTCCCCTATTTAATACTTTTCCTTTGCACTTTTACTATTTTATAAGTTGCGGAGATGATTTGTTTAGTTTTCTAAGGGTTCGGGTTGAATTCGTAGCATTTAGTTTCTTAATAGTGGCCTAAGGTGGGTTTCAAGTATTCTGATCGAGTTTCAAGTAATTCGGGAGCGTTTCGACTCTTAATGTTGAAAGTTGGCTCCTTGAAGGTTTTAGAGTTTCTTAAATTTGATTTGAAGTAGACTTTGGTGTATCGATGTCTGTTTGGGATTTTCTGCTTAGGAATAGGTTCGTAGGGTGATATTTTTACTTGTACATAAAATTTGGCGTCATTTCGAGTTGTCTAAGCATGATTCGTCGCGTTTGGAGCTAGTTGAAGAAATTGGAAGTTCAAAGGTTTATTAATTTGGTTTTGAGGTGCGATTCTAAGTTACAATATTGTTTTACGTGCTCGAAGACTTTGCGTAGGTCCATATTATGTTTATGGACTTGTTGGTGTATTTGGACGGGGTCCTGGGTGGCTCAGGTGTGTTTCGGACTACCCGGAGTTAAGTCCAAAATAGCAAATATTTTGCTACTGGTTTCCTTCTTCGCGGATGCGGAAGGTGTTTGGTGTACGCGATGAAGAATTTTGGCTGAGGGATGTTTTTTCTTCGCGTTCACGCTAGTGGGGTCACAATCGTGAAGCTTTAGGCCAATGGTCTTCACGTTCGCGAGCATTAGGTCGCGTTCAAGTAGAAGGAGGCCAGATAGGGGGAGAACGGTGCTCACGAAGGGTCAGCCAGGTTAGGCATCATGATTGCGAGTGCCCTGTTGCGTTGGCGATAAAGGCTTTTATGGACATGGGCAAATTTTTCCTTCACGATTGCGATAGGCTTATCGCGATAGCGAAGGACCCCCGGGCAAAACCTTGTTTTCCACTTCTCTTGGCCGATTTTGGAGCTCTTGAAGGGGGATTTTTCATCTAGCATTTTAACGTAAGTTATTCCTACCTAATGTGAGTTTAATAAATAGATTATAGGTAGATTTAAACATAAAAATTATGGGATTATATTGAAAAATATAAGGTTTGGTAAAAATGGGATTAGACAGCGAAATTGAGTATACAATTGAGTAGAAATTATATATTTGAGTTCGTAGGGTCATGAGTAACATTTATCTATGAAACTTTCCAGACTCCGAGCATGTGCGCATGGGGTGACTTTTAGAAACTTTCCGATTTGGGTTGGGTAATTACTCTAATAGATGAATTATGAACTTTTGATCATATATTGATTAGTTTGTACGACTTTTTGACTAATTTCGGGTTGCTCGGCGCATTTTTTAGGCTATTAGTGTGGTTTGAGGGCCGAGAAGAGGACGTGGGAACAAGGTAAGTCTCTTGCCTAACCCTGTAAGAGGGAATTATCCTTGTAGGTGTTTAAATTTTTATTTGTTAATAATTGTTGGCACTACGAAGTGACGAGAGTCCGTACATAGCTAAAATTATGTTTATGTCCCAGTAGAATTAGGACTTTATCAAGTAATATTTCTATCATTTGAACCCAACTTGTTAGTTTAATTACTTGAATTTATAATTGAAATTTGATTAGGGATTATGTTAGGCTGAGCTTCATTACTTTGGGTTTTGGCGGAATATTCGTTTGTTGATAGAATATTTTGCTTCTTTATGTGCCTATCTTGGTGTTGTAATTCTATGACCCGTAGTCCGAAAAGTTTCTCTATTCCTGTGGATCGGGCCAAAGGCCTCGGCAATATATATATATTGAGATGCATCCATGGATCGGGCCGTACGCCCTCGGTAGTGTATGTACATGATTATTATGAATCGGGTCATACGACATCGACATAGCTTGTGCGTAATATCGCTAGGAGTCCGAATATACCTGATATTTCCTTCATGAATTGAGAAATGATATTTACTTTATGGTTATTATTTGTTGAAATGGAATGTGATATTTGGGGATTTAAAACTGATAGTTTGTTAAAGAATCACGTTATTTATTGTTTCTTATTCCAATGTTACGGTTGTATTACATGCTTATTTATAATTCTTGCACTTTATTTATTGACCACTAGTAAGTACTGATGTCGACCCCTGGTCACTACTTCTTCGAGGTTAGACTAGAAACTTACTTGGTACATGTTGATTTACGTACTCATGCTACACTTCTGCACAAATTGTGCAAGTACTGAGGTAAGTACATCTGGTATCCGTTCGGGCGCGCATCCACATTATCCGGAGACTTAGTGGTGAGCTACTCCCCTATGCTCTAATCTGCAGCACCCGAAGTCTCCTTCCTGTTGCATTTTATATTTCTGTCTATTTTATTTCAGACAGTAGTTGTAGTGGTTTGTATATTCTACTAGATTGCTCATGCACTTGTGACACTGGTTTTTGGGAATTTCTAGCAGATGTTTATGATTTTCTGCCTATTAATATCACCATTTCACTCTTATGTTTTATTTATGGTTTATATCACCATGGCCTTTTACACTTAGTTTCTTTATTAAATAAAAATTCATGATTTTAAAAGTAATAAAATTAATAATTAAATAGATAGTTCACTGTTGGCTTTCCTAACGGCGACGTTGGGCGCCATCCCGACCTATAGAAGAAATTGGGTCGTGACAACTTGGTATCAAAGCACTAGGTTCACATAGGTCTCACGAGTCATGGGCAAGCCTAGTAGAGTCTTGTGAATCAGTGCGAAGATGTCCATACTTTTCATCGAGAGGCTATAGGGTGTTAGGAACCTTCTCTTTCTCCATCTCCTATCGTGTAATTGATTTTGTACTAAGTACCTTTCTCTTATTCTCTCACAGATGGTGAGAACGCACGTTATACTTGTACCTGGTGGAAGAGGAGTTGTTCCCTCAGTGGTTAGAGGCCAAGGCAGAGGCCGAAGGAGGGCTACAACTCTTGCTAGAGGGCAAGGGAATCCTAGATTTGCTCTTGTTGTGCCACCAGTGGATCCAGTGGAGGATCCTGTCATTGAGGAGCAGGATGAGTTGCCTGCAGCTGAGACGAATTTTATAACTGCACCAGGATTTTAGGAAGTTGTGGGCCATATACTGCGGTTCATGGATTTTATGACTCAGGCCGGGCTCTTTTCAGCAGATTCGGCCACATCTCATGTGGGAGGAGGAGCACAAACCTCTACCGCTCAGGCTCCATGGAAAGTTGCTGCCAATTATCAGACCCCATGTGCATTACTTGCGGGCAGGGCCCAGCCAGTTGCAGTAGTTATACCAGAGCCCAGACCAGCCGCGATCGTTGAGCAGCAGTAGCGGTTGTATAGATAGACTAGGCTACATCCTCTTCTCTTTGGCGGTGAGAAACATGAGGACCCGCAGGACTACATTGATCGTTGCAGGGGCAGTGTGCATAATTTGAGAGTATTGGAGTCCAACAGGGTGGACTTCACCACATTTCAGTTGGAGGGCAAGACCTGTAGATGGTGGCAGTCTTATCTCTGTAGCAGGCCAACATGTTCACCTCCTTTGACTTGGGACCAGTTCACATGTCTCTTTTGGGAGAGGTATATTCCACCCTCTCGGAGGGAAGAGTTACAAGGTCAGTTCGAGTAACTCCAGCAGGGTCAAATGTTTGTGACTAATTTTGAGGCGAGATTCTCTGGGTTGTCTCATCACGCACTCATGATACTCCCCACAGATGCAGAGAGAGTGCAGAGGTTTATTGCGTACTTGCATTATGGTATCCAGTTTACTATGGCCCGAGAGGTTAAGATGGGGAATTCGTACGAGCAGGTTGTGAAGATAGCTTGGAGGATCGAGGGTATTTGCAACCAGGGAAGATTATACACGATGGGGGCCAAGTGACCTCGGCATTCAGGAAGATTTAGTGGCACCCCGTCTAGGGTCAGAGGTCAGTTTATGAGGGGCTAGTCTAGAAGGCCCATGTATTCAGCACCACTGACTGCTCGGGGTGCTCCAGAGCGTCCTTAATTCAGCGTCATACCATAGAGTACCTACCATCCACCGGCTATTCAGGGTTTCTCCAGTGGGTATTCAGGTCACCAGGGTCAAACTCAGGGTCAACAGTCTTCCACACCGATGAGTTTCTACGAGTGTTGGGAGCTTGGCTACATGAGGAGGTTTTTCCCCAGGCTTCGGGGAAAGATAGTACAGCAGGGCCATCAGCCCATGATCACCGCACCAGCTGTTGCACCGCCCGTCCGGTCGGCCAGGGGCAGAGAGTAGGTGGGTATGGGTCGCCCTAGAGGTGGAGGCCAGCCAGGTGGAGCTCTGACTAGGTTCTATGCCTTTCCAGCCAGACTAGATGCAGTATCCTCAGACGCCATGATCATAGGTATTATTTCTGTCCACGGTAGGGATGCTTCGGTACTATTCGATCCAGGGTCTACTTATTCATGTGTATCCTCTCTACTCCTTATCTGGATGTCTCTCATTAGTCCTTGGGAGTTCCTGTATATGTGCCCACGCTAGTGGGTGATTCTGTTATTGTGGATCGGGATTTTCAGTCCTATGTAGTGACGTTCTGTGGTTATGAGACTAGAGCAGATATTTTGTTGCTTGATATGACCAACTTTGAGGTCATCCTAGGCATGGATTGGTTGTCTTTGTACCATGTCATTCTTGATTTCCATGCCAAGACTGTTTCCTTATCGATGCCAGAGTTGCCTAAATTGGAGTTGAGGGGTTCATCTATCAGTATATCTAGTCGTGTTATCTCTTTCTTGAAGGCTTGACACATGCTCGAGAAGGGTTTTTTGGCATATCTGGCTTATGTTTGAGATACTTCTGTGGAGACTACCACGATCGATCCAGTGCCCGTGGTGTGGGAGTTCTCTGGCATATTTCCTTCTGATCTACCAAGCATACCACCAGATCGTGATATTGATTTCAGTAATTATTTGGGTCTAGGGACCCATCCTATCTCTGTTCCACTGTACCGCATGGCTCCGAATAAGTTGAAGGAACAACATAAGGAGATGCTCGAGAAGGGGTTCATCAGGCCAAGTATGTCGCCTTGGGGTGCACTGGTATTGTTTGTGAACAAGAAGGATGGGAGTATGCGGATGTGTATTGATTATCGCCAGCTAAACAAAGCCACTATAAAGAATAAGTACTGGTTGCCGCTTATTGATGATTTGTTTTATTAGTTACAGGGTTCTAGGGTGTTCTCTAAGATCGACTTGAGGTCTGTGTTTCATCAACTGAGGATTCGTCTTCGGATGTTCAGAAGACAACTTTCCAGACTAGATATAGGCACTATGAGTTTCTACTAATGTCTTTGGCTTGACTAACTGGTCATGTCCAATCCACACTCAATAATAAGTGGGAAACGGTCGTTGCAATTATAATACCCAACTTGAGTTTGGGTCAAATTCCTCAGGGAGATTACAATCGGTATTAAGGTAAATACTTGAAGAGAGAATGTGAAATAGCCAAATTATACTTCCAAACAAGAGGGTAATTGTTATCAAATTTAACACTAAGAAATTAGACTAAGTAAAAGCAACTACATAATAAATTGTTTTTAGTGTTTTTATATTTTGAGGAAAAACCTAGGGATATAACTTTCACCTAGGTATAACCTAATGGGTATACTAAGTTAATCTTGTTTGGTAGAACGGGGTATATTATAACTCTCAATTCTCAAGTACCCACTCAATACCTCTCGGTTATAGAGTTGTAATGCCCAAATTGGCTTTCTCATATCCAAATGGGTAGCAATATAAGAAATTGATATGAGTCCAAGTTGGATTATTCCTATCTCTAGCTCAAATACTTTAATCAAACTAGTCAAAACCTTAACTAGCTCAATTTCTTGTTAGCCAAATTTTCCTAGACTAGGTTCCTCTTTCTCTAGTAGGAACTAAGTCAAATAGGCATGAATAAATATTTTGAACCATTAATTCTAGATATAATACATCCCAATTAATAAACAAGCATTAGTATTAACAACCCATAAGTTTTGCATACTAGGGATGGGTCACAACCATAGATAAAATCTAGCTACTCACAATAATGACAAGGAAAAATAAAGAGAAGAAGTAAGTGAAGACATAAACTAGAATTAAAGTATAAAATTAACGGATCTTCTCTAATTGTTCCTCCAAATATCCCAAAATAGTTAAATATAACCGCTAGTTGCTACTACAGAACAAAATTTGCCCTAAAAAGTGTTTCCCGTCTATTTATAGTGTCTAGAATTTTGCTGACAAAAATGCCCTTTGGGTGGTTATGTTGCCGCACAATTTCATGTGCGGACCGCACTTTTCTTCTGTTCTTGCATTAAGTGGAAATCCGCGGCAGCATAATTATCTCTATGGCTGCACTTCAGCTTCTGCGGCCGCACATTTTGATTGCATACTGCATTCTTAAGAGGCTTCACACTTGGTCTTCTGCACCTTCTCTGAACTTATCAAACTTTGTTAGTGCGACCAGCTTTTGCAGCCTCATAATTTGGTGTGCTGACCGTGCTTTTACAAAACTCCTCAAAGGCTTCAAGGCGATATCTACGGCCACACTTCTATTTTTTGTGGACCGCATGATCATCTGCGGCCGCAGAATTACTTCTACAGACCACTTCTACTTGCATTTCTCCTTTTTGCCTTATTGAGCTGGAATACTTCTTTTTGAGTTAGATTTCTTCATTGAGCCCCCAATCCTATAACATGCCTACAATTCACACAATTTTATTAGATTTGGAAACAAAAATCACTACTTATGGACTAGAACTAAAGCAAGAAGGTACTAATAAGTGATTAAAATCCACACTTATCAACTCCCCCAAACTTAAGTTTTTGCTTGTCCTCAAGCAAATAGATTAGTTCCCTCCTCCCCTAAGTGAAAGGTCATTTCATATATTCAATTGTAAGTCATTTGTACTCAGTTGGGACCAACAATTACCCACAATACTCATGCATTTTCAACAAGGTGCCAAAACATGTGTTACATGCATATAACTTTAATGTGACATTTGAGCTTCAATAATTGACTTCACTCATCAAGGACTCTTGTTCTATCAGGTAAATCATGGTGGAATACAAACTTTTCCTCCTCTACCTTCCATTTGACATACTCACTTCAAGAATTAACACTCAATTTCTAGAGAAATAACGGATTCACTCTTCTCTTACAAAGGAATCTCACAAGTAAAGCTTAATGTACCATAGGCTTGCCCCTCATGTAAATCACCACTAATATAAGTTCACTCGGTTCAAAATCAAGTAGGACTTCTTTCGGGTTGTAATGAAGGCTTTTGGATTGAGGTAGGATACCATATGGGATAAGTGGTTACACCCTTCCTACATCCATTTTTCATTTCTTGGTTCACATTTACTAAACCCTTAGAGGAATTTCTTTTTCTTGGCAGCTAGAGAGACTTGCCATCACTCTTTATTGTTCATTTCATTCTTTTTCTCCATTGATGCTTATACTAGAGATAGTTGCCTCTTTTCAATTTCATCAATCTCCCTTTTTTTCTTTTTGTATTTTCTTTTTGTTCTTTCTTTTCTTGCTTTCTCTTTTTATGGAGATCATTTCTTTTCTCTCTTTTCAGTGCCTTGATACCTCTTTTAAATTCCTACCCCCCCCCCCCTTCCCCCCAACTTAGGCTTTGATCCACTTCTTACATATGAGTGTTAAGGAAGGTTCGGGTACCAAGAGAGGATTATAATCAAAATGGATAAAGGCTTGTAGCATGGTTACCAACAGAGAAAGGCTAAAGTCTCAAAAAGGTTGACTAGAGATAACGATCATAGGGTGGCAATAGAAAGCTCAAAAGGACCAAGTAAAGCCTACAATCATCTTCCAAACCAATCAAACCTAGAGTTTCGCCTTGAAACACATTTGGGGTAAGTTCTAGACTATCCACTCAAGTACTTGGACTAGCAACAAGAATTCACCTCACCTCTCATACAAATAGACTGTAAAAGAAAATAGAGTCTAAATCCCACAACGATCATAGTCAAGTTATAGATTGCTATGGTCCATTCAACCACCTAATGATTATCAAAGTCAACTCAAGAACCTCAAAGTCACAAAACTAGAGCTATTTTCTTCCAAAACCTTGTTTCAAACCATAAGCATGCAGTTAAGTATGTTGGTGCCAAATGAAGCATGAATAACTCTTTTTAGAGAATGAATTAATTAGGAATTTTATTCATTACTACTTAGTACTATTATTACCTAAACATGAAACAGACTCATTCCCTTAAGAAAGTTGTCATGTTATCCATCCTCATGAAGAGTCACCCGGTTCACACAAAAAACCACCTTTAGAAAGAACCGTGGCGTTAAAAAAAATATAGGCTTATTCTCAATACTACTAAGAAAAACATAGAAGCTACTAAAACAAACACAATTTAAGATAAACAACTAAAGATAAATAATGAAGTAACAACTACTAAAAATAAATAAAAAGTAGAATCATCCAATTATTACATTCCAAAGTAGTCAAATCTATCAAATCATCAAATATGCTCCAATCCCCCCCCCGAACAAAAAGAAGCATTGTCCCCAATGCTTAACAAAATAAGGGCAAAAAGTTGAGAGGACAAAGAAACGCCCTAAGTGTCCTCAGTCATCACTGTGTCCCCAGCAGCATCAATCCTAGTTGGCTCAGCCAACTAAATATCATCATCAAGTCTAGGAGTGGCCGGATAAGTGAACATAGCACGAACCCTCAGCAGTGTCGGCGGCAAGGCACGACTCCTCAGTCTGAGTAGCGTGAGCATCCTAAGAAGATTGAGCTGGGTGGGGTTGGGAGGGGTCAAACAGCATGTCAAATGGTAAATCTCCGGCCTCAGCTATCTAGGTCACCTCAGCTCGAAGCTCATCAACTGACTTCTTGCTGGCATGCGACTTCCTCATTTTCCACACTTGCTTGGTCAAGCACTCAATCATAGCACCATGTTGTACCAATGTATCCATGATGACCTTCTGGTTGTCCAAGACTTTGCTAAGCTTCTTATCATGGTCAGAGTAATCCAGGGGTGCCTGTGTAGATGTCAGCCTTGCAATAGTACTAAAGATCTCAGACAGCTTTGAAGTAGTTTCCTGTATCTAGTTATTGAGACTCGCTAGTGTCTGGGAGACTCGCAAAGCAGATAATGGGCATGTAGACATGGGCACCGGCATTGGAGTTGGGGTAAGCACTGTAGTAGGAGTTGTAGTAGGAGATGAGGATGATGGCTCGGGCATAGTAGTTGCTGCACTGGTAGGAGGCTCAGCTGAAGTAGATGGAAAATTAGACGAAGCAGAAACTAACACTACCGGCTCATCAGACTGGCCAACAGTAGTAGAAGGCTGAGCACTCTTCTTTGGGTTCCTTGGATCCTGCAGCTTGTACCACTCAAATGGCCGCATCGGCTTGAGCTTGGTATCAAATGGCCTGGACTCTAAATTGACACACGTCAGATACTCAGTAATAGTGATGGGATAGGTGTAAGAGGTGTTATCTTGTTGTGCCACAAGGGATATGTTTGCCGACATCAGGGCACCCACATTAATCGGGTACCCGGCCATAATATAGCCACCAATAAAGGTTGAGGAATGGGCAGGTCGTTTTCATTCAAGCATGGATCACCTCTATTGCACACAAAGGTCTGCCACCCTTTTGCCTCACAGCTCAGAGTGTTTCGGGGATAGGCACCCCGACAGCAATCCAAGAGGGAGTAGGTCTCGGTGCAAGAATCTCTGCAAGCCACGGCCTAAACTCTTCTTTCAAAGCCAACTTCTCTAATTACTCTTTCAGCTCCACGTACTCAAACCCCAACTACGCATTCAGAGTATGCTGATCAAACTTCACCTTCAAGTTGTGCAATTTTGTGATCTTTGTCCCTTTTTGAATATGCACTGTATTGGCATAAAATTCCCGGACAATATGCTCCTTTACATCCACCAATTTCTCAGTAAACAACATCTCCCCTTCTTTTAGTAAATTGTTCCAGAACTGTGGGGATGTATTTTTCTAAGTCTTTAAGAAGAACTATCGCTCATGAGTCCAGGACCTCTCCATCCACCACATTCTAAAATCAGAAAATGCTTGTCGACTCAGAAATCTATCTTCCCAGATAATCTTCTTCTTTGATCTTGCCAAATCTTCTTGTGCACCTTCTCCCCCTCTCCCATCATCCAGGACATCATCAGAATCAGAGCCTACAACAACTGCATTGGACTCATGACTATTACTTTCTGAACCCTGTGAAGTGTTGTGGGATGTAGAAGGCATATCTAGAGGCTTAGACTGCCTTTGTGGCCTGGTCTGCTCTTTAGTGTACTCCTCCAATAATGACATAGAATTTCCCTCGAAGGCTTCCCTAGATGGGGCATATGAGCTAGACTCTGAGAGGTCTCTACCTCTCCCTCGGCCTACTGTTGTCTTCTTGGAGATTACTTTCTGCACACTTGGGGGCAAGGCACCTCTACCCCTTCCCCTTGAAGATTCTCCTCTCTCATTGGTATATTCACCTCGACCTCGTGATCATACCATTATTTGTATAAGCACAAAGAGAATTGTCAGTTGAAATTCATGTCTAAGAATAGTTAAGACTCATACAAGTGAGTGAGGGCAACATAGAAGCAGTGAGGTTGCAGTTGGATAAACATGCAGAAGTTATGGGGGAAGTGTGGTCCGTAGAAGTGGAAGTGCGGACCACACAATTCCAAGTGTGCCCGCACTTCTACACAGATTTGCAAGGGGCGCAGGTGCACCCTCTCTGTTTGATAGTGTGGAGGCCATTTTGTTGCCGCAGAATTTATTTGAGGCTCGCATAATGATAAGAGTAGTCCGCACTTAAGAAGTTTAGAGGGAAAGCCTCTGTGGATAGTGCGGACTAGTTCTGCGGCTTCTGAAGAAATTCTGTGGTCCGCACAATTAAAGTGCGGCCGCAAAAACAACATCAAGCAGACTACCCTAGACAATACATTGCGGACCGCACAATTTCAAGTGCAGTCGCACATTCAAGAACAAAAACGGGCAAGTCTTTTTTCTACCTAGGTTATGCAAAAAAAAAATTAAAATCTACTTGGTAACATAGTATAAACATAAAAATCAGTTAACCGAACCCAATCGATCATGCTTTAAGGAATAATCCCACATAGATACATTGAAGGACTATAATAACATATGACCTAAAAAGAAGTTAAAAAGGGAAAATAAATTCAAAAATAAAAAATTAAATAAAATTAATCATGAAATAAAGCATACCAGATGGTGTAAATATGTAAAGATCCAGGTGAGTGCAAATGGTGGTGTGTGGTGAAAGTGCAAAGTCCTTAGGTAGTTTCCTTAGAGTAACAATGAATTCCAGGAGTGTGAAAAGTGTAAAATGAAGGATCTTGTTCTATTTATACTCAGAGGCCAATGTGGGTTATAGTGTCAAGTGCGGCCACACAATTACAAGTGTGGGCCGCACTCTGTTACCTGGGCTATAATGCTTCAACATAATTGTGCGGTCTGCACAATCTCATGTGCGACCGAAAAATTCTCATGATGTCCACACTTATGCTTCGCACTGACAGGTGAAAAGTTCACAGGACCTTTCATTTGACATCTGAGTTTACTCTTGCAAGTGCGGTCCGCAGATGAAATTTGCGGCCACACAAGAGCTTTTGCGGTAGCATTCTTTTCCTGTGGCCGCACAAAGAAAATATGTGGTCCGCATTTCCTGTTATGATGATATAACCTTGTCTAGCTTTTCTCATCTAACACTCATCCCTACAGCACACTTCAAATCAAGTTAAAAATAGAAAATAACATCTAACTAAAAAAAGAAAAAGGAAAAAAAGTTGGGTTGCCTCCCAAGTGAAGTAAATAACCGTCACCACATGGCTCTCTCCAACTTTTCCCAAGTAGTGCTTCACCCGGTAACCATTGACTTGGGATATTTCATTGTTCTTGTTCATCAAATACAATGCACCGAAAGGTGTCACACCAACAACTTCAAACGGACCACTCCACTTCGACTTAAGCTTCTCTGGGAACATCCTCAACCTTGAGTTAAACAACAATACTAGATCATCATCCTTGAACTCCTTGTTCCAAATATACTTGTCATGAAGGTATTTCAACTTTTCTTTGTAGAAGGACGAACTCTCATAAGCATGGTATAGGAACTCATCCAATTCATTCAAGTGTGTAACCCGCAAGTTAGCGGCTACATCCCAATCAAGATTCAATTTCTTCAAGTCCCACATTGCCTTATGCTCTAGTTCCACCGGAAGATGACAAGCTTTCCCAAATACTAACCGGTATGGAGATATTCCGATAGGTGTTTTGTAAGCCGTCCTATATGCCCACAGTGCATCATCAAGCTTCTTGGGCCAATCTGTCCGATTTGCATTCACCGTTTTAGACAAGATACTTTTTATCTCCCGGTTGGAGACTTCCACTTGACCATTAGCTTGTGGGTGATCGGGAGTCGGACCTTGTGACTAGCACCATATTTTCTAAGTAAGGTATCGAAAGCCTTGTTGCAAAAAAATGATCCCCCCCCATCGCTTATGACTGCACGTGGAGTACCAAATCTTGTAAAAATATTCTTCAAGAAACCCACTACACTTTTAGCCTCATTGTTGGGTAAAGCAACGAACTCAGCCCATTTGGACACATAATCCACTGCGACCAAAATGTAAGTGATTCCACAAGTACTCACAAAAGGGCCTATAAAGTCAATGCCCCAAACATCAAAGATATCAATCTCCAAGATAGTTGTAAGAGGCATCTCATGTTTCTTTGAAATTCCACCGGCCCGTTGACATTCATCACATCATTTCACCAACTCATTTGCATCTTTGTAGAGAGTAGGCCAATAGAAACTACAACTTAGAACTTAAGTCGTCGTTCTTGCTCCACCATATGGAGAAGAATGACAAGCTCAAAGAATATCACCTTGCTCTTCTTCCGGAATACACCTCCTAATAACCCCATCCATGCAAATCCAAAAAAGGTATGGCTCATCCAAATAGTAGTTTTGACAATACTTTTTAAGCTTCTTCCTTTGGTTTGAAGAAATCTCATCCGGAATGATACGACTCACAAGAATATTTGCCAAGTCCGCAAACCACGGTACCACTTTTGTTGATATTGCCAAAAGTTGCTCATCGGGGAAAGATTCACTGATTTCAAGTCCATCATGTGGCCTCCCCTCCTCCTACAAACGAGACAAGTGGTCCAACACTTGATTTTCACTTCCCTTCTTATCTTGGATGTCAAGGTAAATCTCTTGCAATAAAAGCACCCGTCTCATCAACTAAGTTTTAGATTCATTCTTGCTCAAAAGATAGCGAAGTGTCGCATGATCCGTGTGGACAATAACTTTGACACCCATCAAGTACGAGCGGAACTTCTCAATAGAAAACACAATAGCAAGGAGCTCGTTTTCCATAACAGTATAATTCACTTAGGAACTATTCATGGTCTTGCTAGCATAGTAAACCGGATGAAAAACCTTGTTGACACGTTGCCCCAAAACAGCCCCAACCGCTACATCACTTGTATCACACATGAGCTCGAGTTAGCAACATGTGCTTCAATTGCTCGAACTCCCTCATACAATCATCATTGAAATAAAACTTAGTGTCCTTCTAAAGGAGCTTACACAATGGGTTTACCACTTTATAAAAATCCTTGATAAAGCGCCGGTAGAAACCTACATGGCCTAAGAAACTCCGCACACCCTTCACCGAGGTGGGGGCGGGGGTGGAAGCTTAGAAATAACCTCAATCTTCATCTTGTCAACTTCAATACAATTCTTTGAGATCTTATGGAAAAGGACAATGCCTTCCTCAACCATGAAATGCTATTTTTCCCAATTGAGCACCAAATTTGTTTCCTTCAAATCTAGACCTCACTTTGTCCAAATTTGCAAGAAAGTCATCAAAAGAATCTCCAACCACCGAGAAGTTACCCATGAGTACCTCAAGGTAATCTTCCACCATATACATGAAAATAGCCATCATACACCGTTGAAAAGTCATCGGTGCATTGCACAAACCAAAAGGCATCCGTTTAAAAGCGAAAGTACCATAAGGACTTGTAAAGGTGATTTTCTCTTAATCTTCCGGAGCAATAAGAATTTGATTGTATCTCGAGTACCCATCAAGAAAATAATAGAAAGCACAGTCGTCCAATCTATCGAGCATCTGATCCATGAAAGGAAGGGGAAAGTGATCTTTCCTTGTGACTTTGTCGAGCTTACGATAATCCACACAAACTCTCCAACCGGTGACTGTTCTTGTGTGAATCAACTCATTCTTCTCATTGTTCACCATCGTCATGCCCCCTTATTTAGGACACATTGAATCGGAGAGGTCCATGAACTATTGAAAATGGGGTAGACAACCCCAGCATCCAACCACTTGATAATCTCCTTCTTGACCACTTCTTGCATGTCTTCATTGAGTCTTCTTTTATGTTCAATAGACGGTTTAGAACCATCCTCCAATGTGGAATCAACCTGCACGTTAGTCAAACAAGAGGAAAGAATAACTGGTAAAGTAGAACAAGGGCCAAGAAATTCATATCGAAGGTGTGGTGGCAATGATTTCAACTCCAAAGTAGGTGGATCTTCAATAGAAGGCTTTGTAGGGGGTATTTTTCCAATTCTCAAGATCCATAGATAATTTTCGGGGTGCATAGTTGTACGACCCCATTTCTTGCAAAGAGTTCACACATTCCATGAAACCATTCATCTCGTCATCATCGAAGTTGAGCAAAATTACTTCCAACATATCACCAACATTGATTGTATCACTTGTATCATCAATAGTAACATCGGTCACCAAATCCACAAAAGAACACACTTCATTGCTATTTGGTCGTCGCATAGATTTGCAAATATGAAATACCACTTTTTCATCACCAACCCGGAGAGTGAGTTCTCCGGCTTCCACATCACAAAGGAAAGGTCTTCCAAGAATAATAGGTACTTCATAATCAACCTCAAAATCAAGAATAACAAAGTCCGCCGGAAGAATGAACTTATCAACTCAGACCAAAATATCCTCAATCACTCCCAACGGCCTCTTCATGGTACGATCGACCATTTGCAACCTCATAGATGTGGGTTATCGTTCAAATAACATCATCATTCATGTCGATAAGTACCATCACATAAGGCATTGCACACATAAGGGAAGGAGCTAGGAAAAATCATAATTACGTTCTCAAATGGCACGAAGACATGGTAAACATCTAGAACAATTAGGGGGCATGGATCTTTCAACCCAACACACTAAGGCAAACAATTCTAGTATGATCAAGTCGGAACTTACACCAATTATTCGGACACCAAGAGTTCGATTCTAAGAAGAAGAGAGTTAGCCATACATACCTCAATTGTGCTTCTTTAGACTCTACAATTATCCGGAGCCCTTAGCAACCTCAATCTATTTTAGCAATATAACAAATTGAACCCAGAATTAGGAAAACGTTCATGGTTCTAGCTCATTCTTTCCCCACACTCTTTTATCACACATGCATGCAAGATAAACAACCCTCATACCCATGGACCATCTTATTAATTACTCATTTTCAACATAAGTTTCAAAATTTAGGGCTAAGGCATAGATTGTTACCTTTAGGATGGAGGCCTAGGTTGCTTTCCTTGATAATCTTCAAAGTTTTAAGCAAGAATTGAAGAATATTTGATGAGGATCACTTTCACACTCTAAGGCTCACTCTATAGTATCAGAAAATGAGCTCAAAATAGACTATGGCATATATTTTATCAACACAGGATCGGGTAAAAAAAATTAGAAATTAGGAGCCCCGACACAGATCTGCAATCACACATGCGACCGCATAAGGGTTATGTGGTCCGCAAAGTGACCGCAGAAATAGCCCTTAGGGGCCTGAAATTTTGGCCCAGATATGCGACCAGTATGCGGTCCGCATACTTGTTCTGCGGTCGCATAATGCACCGTAGAACTCCCTTCGCAGAAACCTAAAAGGAATTATGCGACCAATATGTGGTCCGCATAATGATTATGCGGTCGCATAATCGACCGCAAAGTTGACCTCAAATTGGCCAAACTTTTTGCTTCACTCTGCGGCCATTATGCGGTCCGCAAAGTGATTATGCGGCCGCATAATGGACCACATAAACTCGTTCTTCTGCGAAACATTTTTCTCTAAGTCCGTAGGGTACTGTTCAATCCAAAAAGTCCGAACCCCTGATAATAACACAGGAAACTATCTTGGCACCACGAAACCCCGAGTTTTTGATTAAAATTTTTATGGGGCCTTACAGATAAGGAGGTGGGTTGCTAGGTTGTTGGTACAATCCTTGATTTTCATGATTGTTATTGTTTTCCCAATTTCCTTGGTTGTTTCCTCCCTAGTGCGATGAGGGACTATGGTACTTGTATAACATTCATTGAGCAAAATTCGATGTTGCACCGCTTGTGATTATAGTGGTGGAGGTAGGGGTGGTGGAGGCACATTATCTTATTGACCATGGCCTCGGCGATGTTGTTGTGAAACTTGAGGCATTTCATCACGTTGCTTGTCTTCGCCGTCCACCTCTCCAATGGCAAATTTCCATGTTCAGTGTTCACCATTTGGCACCTACGATCACTTCAACCAATTAGAATCACGAAAGTAAAAGAAGAAATTTCAAGAAACAAACTCAAGTATATAGCTAACAGCGTAAAAACTTCCCTGCAACGGCGCCAAAAATTGGTCACATCCAATCCATACTCAATAATAGGTGAAAAACGATCATTGCAAATTGAGTCGAGGTTGAATACCTCAAAGAGTTTACAATCAGTATTAAGGTAAATACTTGAAGGAAGAATGTGAAATAGCCAAATTATACTTCCAAACAAGAGGGTGATTGTTATCTAATTTAACACTAAGAAATTAGACTAAGTAAAAGCAACTAGAGAATAAATAGTTTTTGGTGTTTATATCAATTGGGGAAAAGCCTAGGGATGTAACCTTACCTAGGTGTAAACCTGATGGATATACTAAGTTAATGCTTGTTTGGTAGATCGGGGTGTATTATGACTCTGAATTCTCAAGTATCCACTCAATACCTCTCGGTCATAGAGTTGTTATGCCCAAACTGGCTTTCTCAACTCCCAATGCATAGCAATATAAGCAATTGATATGAGTCCAAGTTGGATTATTCCTATCTCTAGTTTAAATCCTTTAATCAAACTAGTCAAAACCTTAACTAGCTCAATTCCTCTTTCTCAAGTAAGAGCTAAGTCAAATAGGCCTGAAACATTGTTTGCAACCATTAATTCTATATATAAAGCATAAACGAGGCTAAATAATGAACACCCAATAATAAACAAGCATTAGTATTAACAACCCATAAGTTTTGCACACTAGGGTTGGGTCACAACCCTAGATAAAATCTTGCTACTCATAATAATTGACATGGAAAAAAAATATATAAGAAGTAATTGAAGACATAAAACTAGAATTAAAGTGTAAAATTAATAGGTCTTCTCTAATTGTTCCTCCAAATATCAAAAAATAGCTAAATATAACCGCTAGTTGTTGCTATAGTATAAAAGTTGCCATATAAAAGTGTTTCCCGTCTATTTATAGTGTCCAGAATTTTGCTGACAAAAATACCCTTCGGGAGATTCTGCGACCGCACAATTTCATGTGCGGGACGCACTTTTCTTCTGCTCTTGCATTAGGAGGATATCTGCAACTACAAAATTATCCTTGCGGTTGCACTTTAGCTTCTGCGGCCGCACATTTTGATTGCAGACCGCATTCTCAGGAGGCTTCACACTTGGTCTTTTGCACCTTCTCTAAACTTATCAAACTTTATCAGTGCGACCAGCTTTTGCAGCCGCACAATTTTGGTGTGTGGACCGCGCTTCTACAAAACTCCTCAGAGGCTTCAAGGCTTTATTTGTGGCCATACTTCTATTTCTACAAACCGCATGATCATCTGTGGCCGCAAAATTACTTCTGTAGACTGCACTTCTGCTTGCATTTCTGCTTTTTGCCTTGTTGAGCTTGAATACTCCTTTTTGAGTTAGATTTCTTCATTGAGCCCCAATCCTCCACATGCCTGCAATTCACATAATTTCATTAGATTTGGAAACAAAAATCACTACGTTTGGACTAAAACTAAAGAAAGAAGGTACTAATAAGTGATTAAAATCCAAAAAGAATAAGTGGTTAAAATCCACACTTATCACTAATGACCCAGGGCATTTATGGATTTGATGAATTGGGTGTTCAGGCCATATCTTTACTCATTTTTCATTGACTTCATTGATGACATATTGATCTACTCATATAGCAAGGAGGAGCACGAGCAACATTTAGGGATTGTGCATCAGACCTTGCGGGAGAAAAAGCTATAATGTAAGTTCTCCAAGTACGAGTTCTGGTTTGATTCTGTGGCGTTCTTGGGGTATGTTGTATCAGGTGAGGGTGTTAAGGTATATCCCAGGAAAAATGAGGCAGTTCAGAGTTGGCCCCGTCCTACCACAGCGACCGAGATCAGGTGTTTCTTAGGGCTAGTAGGTTATTATTGTCGGTTTGTGGAGGGTTTCTTGTCCATTGCAGCTCCTTTGGCTAGATTTACCCATAAGGGTGCTCTATTCAGATGGTCCGATGATTGCAAGGCGAGCTTCCAAAAGCTCAATACCACATTGACTACAGCACATGTGGTAGTGTTTCCCTCCAGTTCAGGGATGTACACTACGAATTTTGACGCATCACGCATTGGCTTGGGTTGTGTATTGATGTAGGAGGGGCAAGTTATTGTATATGTTTCACGTCAGCTGAAGCCCCACGAAAGGATTTACCCTGTATATGATTTGGAGTTGGCCATGATAGATCATGCACTCAAGATCTGGAGGTACTATCTTTATGGGATATCGTGCGAGGTTTACACTTATCTCACAGTTTGCAGCATTTGATTAAGTAGAGGGACCTTAATCTGAGGTTGAATTATTGAAGGATTATGATATTACTATCCTCTATCATCCGAACAAGGCGAATGTGGTTGTGGATGCCTTGAGAAGAAATGCCGAGAGTTTGGGCAGTTTGGCATTCATCTCAGCAGGGGACATGCTAATGGCTTTGGACAATCAGTCCTTAGCTAAAAAACTTTTTAGGTTGGATATTTCATAGCCCAGTCAATTTCTTGCATGTGTTGCGGCCCAGTCTTTTTTATTTGAGCGGATCAAGCCTCGTCGGTATGATGATCTGCAATTGTTGATTCTTAGAGTGACGATGGTATGAGGTGGTGCCAAGGAGGTTATTACTGGTGATGATAGTGTTCTGCAATTCCAGGGTCACCTATGTGTTCCTAATGTTGATGGCCTGAGGGAGAAGATTCTAGAGGAGGCACACAGTTAGGGATATTCTATTCATTCAAGTGTTGGGTGGCAGTGGATGAAGAATGACATAGATGAGTGTGTGGCGAGCTGTTTAAACTGCCAGCAGGTTAAGTATGAGCACCAGAGGCCAGGAGGTATACTTCAGCAGATGGTTATATCGAAGTGGAAGTGGGAGCACATCACTATGGACTTCGTAGTTGTGTTACCGTGAATGTTGAGGAAATTTGATGTCATATGGGTTATTATCGACAAACTGACCAAGTCGGCTCACTTTATTCTGGTAGGACTACATACTCTTTAGAGAGATTGGCCTAGATTTATATTCACGAGATTGTCTGGTTGCATGGTGTGCCTATTTCTATCATTTCAGATAGAGTCCCTCAGTTCACTTCACATTTCTGGAGAGAAGTACAGAGTGAGTTGGGTACCTGGGTAGAGCTCAGCACGACCTTTCATCCGCAGACCGATGGGCAGTCAAAGCGGACAGTTCAAATTCTGGAGGATATGCTCAGAGCATATGTGATTGACTTTGGAGGGCAATGGGATCTATTCTTAACTTTGGTCGAGTTCTCTTATAACAATAGTTATAAGTCCAGCATACGAGATGACTCCATTTGAGGCCTTGTGTGGTCGGCGATGTTGTTCCCCCATAGGTTAGTTTGAGCCCATCGAGGCTAGGTTATATGGTACTGATTTGGTAAAGGATGCCTTGAAAAAGGTAAAGTTGATACATGAGTGACTTCTCACACCTCAGTCCAGGCAAAAGAGTTATGCAGATCAGAAAGCGCGTAATTTATCATTTTTGATAAGTGAGAAGGTTCTCTTGAAAGTCTCGTCGACGAAGGGTATCATGAGGTTCGGAAAGAAGGGCAAACTGAGTTTGAGGTTCAACAGTCCATTTGAGGACTTGGAGCGGATTTGAGAGGTTGTTTACAAGCTTGCTTTACCTCCCAGCCTATCTGGAGTTCATCCAGTTTTCCACGTGTCTATGCTTTGGAAGTACCATGCCGACAGGTCACATGTGTTAGATTACAGCACAGTTCAGTTAGATGAGAGCTTGGGTTATAAGAAAGAGCCAATTGCCATTGTTAACAAGCAGGTTCGCTAGTTGAGGTCTAAGAAGATTTCAGCAGTAAAGGTCAAGTGGAGGGGTCAACCAGTCGAGGAGGCGACTTGGGACACCGAGGAGGACATGCGGAACAGATATCCACACTTATTCAACACTCCATATATGATTCTAGACCCGTTCAAGGGCGAACGTTTATTAAAGAGGTGGAGAATGTAATGACCCGACCGATCATTTTTCTTTCTAGATCTTCGTTCCCTTATTTTAGACTGCCTGTATGTGCTTTTACTATTTTATGACTTGCGAGGATGATTGATTTTGTTTTCAAAAGGTTCAGGTTGAATTCGGAACACTTTGTTCCTTAATAGTGGCCTAAGGTGGCCAAGTTTGACTTGAGTCAACATTTTGAATAAACGACCTCGCAATTGGGATTTTAAGGTTCCAATAGGTTTTATATGATGCATTTGTACCTGGGCGTGTGTTCGGATCAATTTTTGGGTAATCCAGAATCTTTTCGGCGCTTAATGTTGAACGTTGGTTCCTTAAAGGTTTTAGAGTTTCTTAAATTTGGTTTAAGTAGACTTTGGTATTATCAATGTTCGTTTGGGATTTCGATCTGGAGATTAGGTTCGTAGGGTGATTTGTGACTTGTGCGTAAAATTTAGCGTCATTCCGAGTTGTTTAAACATGATTCGTCACGTTCGGAGCTAGTTGAAGAGGTTTGACTTTTAATAGTTGATTAAGTTGGTTTTGAGGTGAGATTCTTGGTTAAAATGTTCTTTTACATATTTTGAGACTTCGAGTAGGTCCATATTATGTTTATAGACTTGTTGGTATATTTGGACAGGGTCCCGAGTATCTCGGGAGTGTTTCGGACCACCCAAAGTTAAGTCCGAAATAGCAGATTTTCTGCTACTGGTTTCCTTCTTCGTGAACGCGGAAGGTGCTTCGCATTCGCGATGAAGGATTTGGGCTGAGGGGTCTTTGTTCTTCGCGTTAGCGTTAGTGGGGTCGCGATCGCTAAGCTTTAGGGCGACTGGCCTTTGCGTGCGCGATCACTGGGTCGCAGTCGCGTAGAAGGAGGCCAACTAGGGGGAGACGCCGGCTTTGGCCTTCGCGTTCACAAAGGTCAACTCGCATTCGCGAAGGGTCAGCCAGGTTAGGCATCACGATAGCGAGTGCCCTATCGCATTCGCGATGAAGGATTTTGTGGCCATGGGCAGATTTTGCCTTCGCGATCGCGAGAGGTTTATGGTGATTGCGAAGAAGGACCACCGGGCAGAACCTTGTTTTAAAATCAGGACTTAGGCCATTCCTTTTCATTTTCCACTTCTCTTGGCCGATTTTGGAGCTCTCGGAGGGGGACTTTTAGTCTAGCATTTTAAGGTAGTGATTCCTACCGAATGTGAGTTTAATAGATAGATTATGGGTACATTTTAACATAGAAATTGTGAAAATTATGGGATAATGCTGAAAAACCTAGGGTTTGGTAAAAATGGGATTAGACCATGAAATTGAGTATGGAATTGAGTAGAAATTATATATTTGAGTTCGTAGGGTCATGGGGTAACATTTGTCTACAAATATTTCTGGAATCCGGGCACGTGGCCTAGGGATGACTTTTAGAAACTTTCCAATTTGGGTTGGGAAATTACTCTAATAAATGAATTACGAACTTTTGATCATATATTGATTAGTTTGTACGACTTTTGACGAGTTTCGGGCTCCACAGAGCTATTTTGAGGCTATTAGTGTGGTTTGGGGGCTGAGAAGAGGACTTGGAAATAAGTTAAGTCTCTTGCCTAACCTTGTAAGAGGAAATTATTCTTGTAGGTACTTAAATTGTTATTTGTTAATAATTGTTTGTGCTATATACTCACTAAGTAACGAGAGTCCGTACGTAGCTAAAATCATATTTATCTCCGGGAAGACTTAGGACTTTATCATGCAATATTTATATTATTTGAACACAACTTGTTAGTTTAATTAATTAAATTTATAATGGAAATTTGATTAGGGATTATGTTAGGCAGAGCTTCGTTACTTTGCTTTTTGGCGGAATATTCGATTGTTGATAGAAAATTTTGCTTCTTTGTGTGCCAATCCTGGTGTTGTAATTGTATGATCCGCGCCAGATCTAAATAATCCGGCGAGCAAAAAACCGAAACATGTCAACAACAGTACGGCTAGATCTGATTCATTCCGGCCATGAATTAGGTTGTAGAGGTGTAGCAACGTGTCACAACCCGCACTTTGGGGTTGTGATTTCGGCCAAGAACTGGTGAGAAAAGGCTCTTCTGATTGTCTGACGTAGATCTGTCTACTCAGGCAACTTGGGCTTTTTAATTTTAAGCATATATAAGGGGGGTATATGTGATGAAAGCTCCGACCTGCCTCCCCCATACGTGCTGCCACTGAGCCGTATCGAATGAGCTACCTTGGGGGCGACCTCAAAGGCCTGCCAGGATGACTCAAAGGAGTGTCCTAGGTATCCATACGAGTTTGGGAACTCTATGGACGGCGCGACGCCTTCGGGCTAGCGTTGGGCATCAATTAGGCACTGGAGGCTCCATGTGTGGGACGGCCAGCCTCGCGGGCTACCGAAATGTTGGAAGGGGTCCTTCGTGCCGATTGGATACTTGACACACCTATCTTAGGGGGCATCATGTGTCGACTTGTGAGCATGGCTTGGGTTCAACCATACAAGCAAGGGTCCAGCATGGCTTGGGTTCAACCATGCAAGCAAGGGTCCATTGGCCTAAAGGTGCAGTTGTGGGGCAACACTGCACTATTCGGGATGGAAGCGTGTCGCGAGGGTTATGTATGGGCATGGCACGAAAGACGCGCATGAAATTGGCCAAGGACTAAAGGTTGCCTTACTCGGACGAGGCACAAGCTAGTCGCGGATGCACTAGGCGAGTGTCAAGCTTGAGGATTGAATTGTGCACTCGGGAGCGATGCTCAGTTAGGCGAGGGACAAGACATGTCCTAAACCAATCCCCCAGGGCGCGCAAGGATTGTGATTCTAAGACGGGATGAGCCACGACATGTTTAGGGCCAAGGGCCTAGACATCTTATGGGTGGCACGAGTTGGGGCGAGCCTACGGGCGAGTCCCACCAACAGGCACAGGATCGTGCTTGAAAACCTGGGAAAGGACGAAGGCTAACCTGCAGCAATGGGAACTGCAGGCGTCGCATGGGCGAGCAGGTGTCGCTACCCAATGTAAGGAAATGGGCCCGTGACACATGGCATCAGAGTCGATTTAAGCCATACTACGCTATGGCACAATGCCAAGGCAAAGAGGTGGGATGGCTAGTGCATTTTGGATGTTTGTGCAGAGAGTATGGATATCGGGACAAGGGCAAGTAAGTTGCTGCCCATGACCGCGATTCCAGTGAACAAGGCAATAAGGCACATTGGCACGACCGGTACAACCAATGGAGGAAGGATGCTGGTCCCCGCAACGGATTGTTACATCTGCAAGGACACTAGTCATGGCTACAAGGATTGTCCTTCTTTGAAGAAACTCGGTGCCATAATTATGGCCGAGCACAGACTAACAGAGGAAATAATCCAAGCTGGTGAACGGGCCGAAGAAGAAGTTCAACAACCGCCATACGTAGCTCATCTTGGCAACATGATACTGGGCGCAGTAGTAGCCAAAAGGCCTACTTTAAAGCAAGCCGCCCAAGGGAAGCATTACATTGTCAAACTGGTTCACGCGTTAGGAGACGATGTGATTGGCAAGGAGCGCCAGTCAGGGGAGCCATGATCAATGTTCGTGGATGCACAATTGAATGGACAATCAGTCCGTATCATGGTAGACACCGACGCAACGCACAACTTTGTGTCCGAGGCAAAGGCTAAGTCACTTGGCCTTGTGTTCGGTCCTAGCAGTTCTATACTGAAGACAGTAAACGCCAAACCCACCAACGTGAAAAGGATTGCCCGCAATGTAAAGCTCAACTTAGGAGCTTGGCAGGGAAACGTGAGTTTCTTTATCGCTTCCCTGGATGTATTTGATATGGTACTGGGGCTGGACTATTGGGATGCAGTGAAGGCATTCATATGCCCATTTCTCAACCAGATCTACATTTATGACCCAAGGGGTCCATGTGTGGTACCGATAGTTTGGGTACCGCAAGTTGTTAGTCAGTTGTCCGCGATTCAAATCGTGAAAGGCTTCAAGGAAGAGGGAGCAACAGTTTTGTCAGTCGGGACAAAGACTAAGGAGGTCAAGATGGGCAAAACCTTAACTCCTTGTAAACAACGAGTCCTTAAGAATAAGGACTTAATTTCGTGGGTGAAGCCGCCTGCCATGGGTACATACATGGCACCTCCAAAATTGGAAGATTCAAGGAAGCAACCTGAGAAGTTGCTTGGGTCGAGGCATGTCAGTCCGTTAAAGGCACCTTGTAGAGACAAGGGTGATATGGAGCGGAGGCAATCCAGGCGACCAAATATTTTCGTAACCCCTCCGGTCGTCGACAAGAAGGTCGAGACCATTATGATTTATCGGGTGATACAAGTAGTAGGTTGGGCAATTCAAGCGCCCAATTTCTTGTCTGTTGGAAGGGGCAACCGCCAAAAGAGGCATCATGGGAAAAATATGAGGCGTTAGGGCCGTGCAAAGATCAAGTTCACGACTACTTGAACCGTTGTGGCGCCGAGGTCGTCGCCATTTCAAGTGGGGGAGAGTGCACCGACGCGCATATTTTCCGCCCAAATTTGCCGCCTAAAGGGCTGCAAAACGAGCCAGACTTGGCTGGCAAAGACCAGAAGGTCTTTGCACATGGAGGCAACAATCCGATAGGCTGTTCAGGCCTTCTTATGGGCTACTTTTCGCCAGCAAAGTCACATGCAGCACAACTGGGCAGAACCATAGTCTGCCAGGACAATCATGGAAGCATCTCACTTCCAGCAAGGGCATGTGATGCATAGCTAGGTAGGGCCACATCCTGTCTGGATGAACATAGTAGCAACTGCCTGCCAGCAAGAACTGGGGCACAGCAGTTGGACAAGTCAATTGGCACATGGGCTGCCAACACCTTCCTGGAAATTACTTGATGCCAGCACAAAGCAGTGCACCACAGGCTGGACGGGCCCACAGCCAGCTTAGCTGCCTGTGGACATTTTCTGTATATATAGACATATACCTACCTTGTTAGAGGGCAGATCTCTTTACTTGTATTCCTTCTTTTTTATATGAGAAAAACCCCGAAAATTGGCCTTGGCCTCCCATCTTTGTGTCTTTCATTTCGTTATCCCTCCAACCTTTGCGTTTGTGTGATTGCCTTGGTCCAAAGCACGACATTGTGCTTGTTTCTTGGTTAGGGCCGAAGCAAGAGTAGTAGTCAGGCTATCTTGCTGCCCTCACGGAGTTCCCAGAAAATGGTTCTGTGACAAGTGTGTATATATATATATATATATAAAGATGTATCCATGAATCGGGTCGTACGACCTCAGTAGTGTATGTACACGATTATTATGGATCGGTCTATATAACCTCGGCATAACTCGTGCGTAACATCACTAGGAGTCCGAATATACCTGATATTTCCTTCATGACTTGAGAAATGATATTTACTAGATGGTTATTATTTGTTGAAATAGCATGTGATATTTGGGAATTTTAAATTGATATTTTGTTAAATAATCTCGTTATTTAATGTTTCTTATTCCATTGTTACGGTTGTATTTCGTGCCTATTTATAATTCTTGCGCTTTATTTATTGACCACTAGAAAGTGACGATGTCGACCCCTCATCACTACTTCTTCGTGGTTAGACTAGATGCTTACTGGGTACATGTTGATTTATGTACTCATGCTACACTTCTGCACAAAATGTGTAGGTACTAAGGCAGGTACATCTGGTATCCATTCAGGGGCGCATCCATATTATCCGGAGACTTAGTGGTGAGTTGCTCCCCTATGCTCTAATCTGCAGCACCCGGAGTCTCCTTCCTGTTGTATTTTATATTTCTATCTATTTCATTTCAGACAGTAGTTGTAGTAGTTTGTATATTCTACTAGATTGCTCTTGTACTTGTGACATCGAGTTTTGTGAATTTCTAGAAGATGTTTATGTTTTTTTGCCTATTAATGTCACTATTTCACTCTTATATTTTATTTATGCTTTATATCACCATGACCTTCTATACTTAGTTTCTTTATTAAATAAAAATTCATGATTTTAAAAGTAATAAAATGAATAATTAAAAGGATAGTTTACCGTTGGCTTGCCTAACGGCGACGTTGGGCGCCATCACGGCCTATAGTAGAAATTGGGTCGTGACATGAAACATGTAAAAAAAAGGGGGCAAGGTCAGATCAGTAAGTGCAATTCACCAAGTAACCTCTTTCCAAAATAAACAACGATGCAGCCAAGTAAATTTACAAATTCGGAAATCGAGTAAAGCATTGAAATCATCAAATGGCACGGCATCACCATTCATGCTTTTATTCTCATCCCCACCATATGATATGATATGTGAAATGGCATGGCATCACCCTTCGTACTTTTACTCTCTTTATCACATGATATGATAAATGATAATAATCAATCAGGTGCACAACATCACCCTTCATGCTTTAATCCTCACAATCACTCAATCAATAATAACAATATGCAAAATAAGGCACGGCAATACCCTTCCTGCTTTTCACTCTTCCTCACCAAGAAACAACAATAATCCAAAGTAGCAATGAAATGGTGGGAAGTAAATTTCAACTCCAACATCCTAACAACTTCGAATTAATCAATAACACGAAAGTGGACAATCAAAGAATAACAATCTAACTAAAGCATATAAGGCATGGTAAAAGAAGCAACATGGTACAATAAATTAAACCTGCATGAGTTAACCCACGACGACGCATATATACTCGTCACGTTGTATATACATCGTTCCCAGATGTAATTCACAAAGCAAATATATCAGCTAGTCTTAATTCTCTCAAGTCAAAGTTAAAGAAGACACTTACCTCACTTCGTAACCAAATCAACCAACCAACTACGGCATTGCCTTTCGAACAAGCCTCTAAATAAACCGATTCTAGCCAATTATCGATCAAACAATTCAAAATAAGCTTCAGAAACTACCCATGAATGTAAAAGGTTTAATTTTGATTTTTTTTTGAAAAAAATCAACAAAAGTGAACCTCGGGCCCGCTTGGTCGAAATCTGAGATTCGGACCAAAGCCTGATTACCCATTCACCCCCGTGCCCGGTTATGTAATTTATTTCAAATTTCGACATTAATTTGAGGTCTAAATATCAATTTTACAAAATTCCTAAATTCTACACAAGATCCCTAATTTCTACCATGAAATTCAAAGATTTGATGTTAAACACTCATGAAGCGTAATGGGGAATTGATAGAAAATGAATTAGAGATTCTTACCAAAGAATTTGGGAAGAAAAAGTTCTTCAAAAAATAAATAGTGTATATTAAGCTAAGTCCTATTTTCCCTCTTTTACCTAGCCGCAGGTGTCACATTTGTGAACACTTGTTCGCAAATGCGACACACGGATCGCAAATAAGATCAGTGCATCAGATGCATAGAAGTCACAAATGAGACATTTTTATCGCAAATGTGAAATGCCCTCCTTCGCAAATGCGGATAACCTCTTCGCATTTGCGAAGCTGTCCTAAATGCCCAGTGGTCGCAAATGTGACAAACAATTTCGCAAATGCGACTGTCCCTCCTTCGCAAAAGTGAACATTGCCTCGCAAATGCGAGGTCTCCTAGCCCAGACCCATGCTCGCAAATGTGATCGCTTGACCACAAAAGCGAGGCTCGCAAATGCGAGCCAAACCTCGCATTTGCGAGATCTGCAGTAATACACCAGCAAGTGTTGAACACCACTAGTTGCAAACCATCCCAAACTCATCTGCCACTCATCTGAAACTTACATGTGCCCCTCGGGCTCCAAACTGAACATACACACTAGTGTAATAACATGATACAAACTTTCTCGCTACCTCAAATCATCAAAATAACAAGAATTGATCTTCAAAACTTAAGAATTTTCAAATTAAACACAATTTTCACAATTTCGCACATAATGCGCAGAAACGCGTTTGGATCACCCAGAACCCCAACCAAACATGCGTACAAGTCCAATATCATTATACAAACCTACCGGAATTTTCAAAATACCGATCATGGTCGTTTACACAAAATATTGACCTAGCTTCATTTTAAGTCAAAAATCACATTTTCTTCAAATTTTCACATAAATATTTTTCTAAAAGCAGCATGGACTACACACGTAAATCAAGAAACATCAAATAAAGTTATGGGAGGTCTTGGAACATACAAATAGAGGTTATTACTTAAAATGACCTATTGGGTCATCACACATATATGGTGAGTGAGAAGGTTCTACTCAGAGTTTCACCCATGAAGGGTCTGATAAGGTTCGAAAGGAAAGGCAAGTTGAACCCTAGGTATATTTGTCCTTTTCAGGTGCTCGAGGGAGTTGGAGCGATGGCCTATAGACTTGCCTTGACACCTAGTCTATCAGGAGTTCACGTGGTATTTTATATTTTTATGCTCCAGAAGTATTATGGAGATTCGTCACACGTTTTGGACTTCGGTACGATGCAGTTGGATGAGGATTTGACTTATGATGCGGAGACGGTGGCTATTTTGAATTGACAGGTTCAAAAGTTGAGGTCGAAGAATATAGCATCAATGAATGTTCATTGAAGAGGCCAGTCAGTCGAGGAGGCTATTTGGGGGACCGAGTAGGAGATGTGGAGCAGATATCCTCACCTTTTTGAAACTCCACGTATGATTCTAGACTCATTCAAGGACGACTATTTGTTTAAGATAGGAAGAATGTAACAACTCGGCCGATCATTTTGAGTATTTTTATCCTTGTTTCTTCTATTTGATGCTTTACATATGTGTATTTGTGATTATATGACTTTCCAGGGTATTTAGTTTGGTTTCGGGAGGTTTTGGAGTGAATTGGGATACTTAGTCTCAAGGTTGGAAGTTTAAGTTGTAAGAGTTGACCGGAGTTTGACTTTTATGTTGACGATCCTGGAATAGTGTTTTGATGGTTTCAATAGCTTTGTATGGTGATTTTGGACTTAGGCATATTTCTGATTTGGATTTGGAGGTTCCTAGGTTGATTTGGCTTAAATTGGCAAAAATTGAAAAGTTGAAGGTTTGGAAGGTTGATAGGTTTGACTGAGAGTTGACTTTGATAATATCGGGTTTGGATTTTCGTTCCGGGAGCTGAAATAGGTATGTTATGTCATTTAGTACTTGCATGCAAAATTTGAGGTCATTTCGAGTTGTTTATGCTTGTTCCGCGTAAGTTTTGAATTCGAAAATTTGGTTTAGTTCCTTAGGTTTGAATTGAGGTGCAATTTGTGATTTTGATGTTGTTTGGTGTGATTTGAGGCCTCGAATAAGTCCGTGTTTTATTTTTGGAATTGGTTGGTATGATTGGATGAGGTCCCGGGGGCCCCGGGTGTGTTTCGGATGGGTTTTGGACCATTGCTCCTTGTTTTGGACCTGCTGATTTTTGGTGTAGGGGTTGTTCATCGCAGAGTGAAGTTTTGGGCAGGCAGATTTTACACTTTGTTGATACGTGAGATGCGTCGCATTCGCGGAGCTCTGGGAGGTGTTGAAACGTGTTTGCGCTCAGGTGTCGCATTCGCAAAGGAGGTTGGAGCTTTTATCTATGTGATCGCCCATGGGTAACCGCATTCGCATAAGCTGGTATGGAGAAAGGTCGTGTTCGTGAAGGACTTCGCGTTCGCGAAGGCATTTTTGCCCGGTGAGTTTTTGTTCTCCGCGATCGCGATAGATGTCCCGCGATCGGATGCATATGCCTGAGCAGAATATTTATGTACTCTATTTCGAGGGTTTTGGTTATTTTATCACATTTTGAGTTATAGAGCTCGGATTTGGGCGATTTTGGAGGGGACTTTCACGATTTGGATTGGAGTAAGTATTTTTTAACTCAGATTTGTTCATTATTCATTATTTCAACCTTGATTTTTGTATTTAATTGGTGTATCTTATTGAAGAAATTAGGAATTTTAGTAAAACCTTTTCTAAAGTATAAATTGACGATTTGACGTTGATTTGAGGTCGGATTTGGATGAAACACATATATTTAGACTCATATCGGAATGGGTGTTCAAAATTTGTGAGTTTTATCGGGTTTCGCGGTTCACGCTCGTGGTTGACTTTTTTATTTTAGATAAAGATCGAAGCTTTATTATTTGGAATCATTTCATATGGCTTTTATTGATGATATTAAGTTATTTTGGCTAGATTCGAGCTGTCCAGAGGTTGATTCACGCGGAAAGGGCTTCTTAGAGTACTCAGTTAGCTTTCTTGAGGTAAGTATCTTATCTAAACTTTATTAAGGCACTAGTTGCTTGAGTTATTTGTGATAGCTACGTGTTATGGATGGCGCACATGTGTGGGATTGAGCCCATGTGCGTGCACTGGGGTATTATTCATGCTCGGAATAGTTTAGGCTATAATATGCCTTGAATTGCTTGTTAAGCTTCAAGTTGTGATGGTTCTTATATTTGTAACCATGTTGTGAGCTATTTGAACTCTGTTGAGATTAAATAGAGGTTAATCACCTGATAGAACCTGATAATTGCTATTTTTGTGATGCAATTGCCTAATTTGAGCTATGATAGCACACTTTTCACATGCATACATATTAGCATGTCACTTATACCAATCCAGGAGTATGAAATTGGATATTAATCGATCATATACATGTATTATTGTATATTTTCTTTCTGTGTGATATAGTTTGGACTGGTAGCACGTGACCACGCCGTGCGGTTTATGATTTTTAGTTTGTGGGCACACCAAACGGATTGAGATATTGAGCATGTGAGCACACCGGGCAGATTGTGATATTGAGCTTGTAATCACGCCAAGCGGATTGTGATATTGAGCATGTGACTATGCCTAATGGATTGTGATATTGAGCCTGTGACCACGCCAGGCAGATTGTGATTCTGAGCTTGTGGCCACGTTGGGTAGATTATGATAATGAGCATGTGTCCACGCCAAACGGATTATGATTATTTGCACGTTATTGTTCCGTTCAACGTATGGATATGGATCCAACCTCTAGGGTCACCCTCTCATGTTTCTTCTTGATGATATACACGCGGTTTCAGGAAAGTTGATCAATGGTTTGGTTCGTTTATTGAGATTCTAAGGAAAGGCTGGCATGTGTGTGATTTGGTTATTGTATTTCATTTTTACTGGCAATTTTCTTGGTTGTTTACCTCACTTATTTTCATATCTTATTTATATGCTAGATTGCTGATTGAGAAGAGTACGTCAAGTAATTGTGAGCACCAAAGTGGTTCTTTTTGTAATTCATGACTTAACATATTATTATTCTGTACTTGTTAGATTAAATGAACTGTACAGGTGATTAGCGAGTATCATTTATAATTCTTGCATCTATTACCTCACCGAGGTTAGTTATGATACTTGTTGAGTACATGGGGTCAGTTGTTGTAATGACCCAACAGGTCATTTTAACTTTTAGAACCCCGTTCCCTAAAATAAAACTTTCCGTAGGTACTTGTAATGAATTATGACTTGCGGGGATGGTTGGTTCGGGATTTGGAAGTGTTTGAGGTGAAACCGGAACACTTGGTTCTTTAAGTTGGCCTTAAAGTGCTAAGTTTGACTTCGGTCAACATTTTGAGAAAACGACCCCGGAATAGAATTTTGATGATTCCAACAGCTCCGTATGGTGATTTTGGACTTAGGAGCGTGATAGGAATTTTATTTGGAAGTCCGTAGTGAAATTAGGCTTGAAATGGCTAAAATAACAATTTAATGTTTGAAAGTTTGACCGGGGAGTTGACTTTTTGATACCGGAGTCGGAATCCAGTTTCGAAAATTTTTATAACTCTGTTATGTCATTTATGACTTGTGTGCAAAATTTGAGGACAATCGGAGTTGATTTGATAGGTTTCGACATTGAATGTAGAAGTTGAAAATTCTTAGTTTCCTTAAGCTTGAATTGGGGTATGATTCGTGGTTTTAGCATTGTTTGATGTGATTTAGAGGTTCGACTAAGTTCATATGATATTTTAGGACTTGTTGGTATATTTGGTTGAGGTCCCGAGGGCCTCGAATGAGTTTCGGATGGTTAACGGATCACAAATTGGACTTAAATAGCTGCTGCAATTTTTCCTCTTCTGTTGGACATTCTGGGCTGTGATCGAGCCCAGATATCGAGCCAGATATCGAGCCAAGATATCGAGCCAGATATCGAGCCCAGGGTTGACGAGGTACAAGCTCGAGCTAGTGTATCGAAGCCATGATCGAAGGTCCAACTCGAGGGCCATGATCGAAGGTCCAGCTCGAGGGCCATGATCGAAGGCAAGGCTCGAGGGCCAGGATCGAGACCCAAGATCGAGGGTCACAATCGAAGGCTCAAGCTCGATGCAATGATTGAGGCTATGATCGAAGGCCCAACCTCGATACCCTAATCGAGGCCATGATCGAAGTCCATGCTCGAGCCTGTGATCGAAGACGCGATCAAAGGCAAGGCTCGAGGGCATGATCGAAGGTATGGCTCGAGGGCTAGGATCGAGGCCCAACCTCGATGCCCTGATCGAAGGTACCACCTCGATGCCCTGATCGAAGGCACATGTTCGATGCCGCGATCGAGGCCCAGTTCGAGGACCAGTTCTGAAGGCTGCTGGGCAGTTTTATAAAAAGAGGGCATTCGTCCCATTTGCCATTTTTGACGAACTTGAACTTGAGTAGAGACGACTTTTGGCAAATTTTCAAGGGAAAAATATTGGGGTAAGTGATTCTAACTCGGATTTGGTCTACATATACAAGTGTATCATTGTTTTTCACGATTTAATTAGTGTTTTGAGATTTGAGATTTGGAAAAGTTTAGAAATCTCATAGAAACGAAATTTTGAGATTTCGGTATCGATTCGGAGTCGAAATTGAGTGAAACTGGTATGGTTGGACTCGTAATTGAATGGGTTATCGGATTTTATAACTTACGCCGGATTTTGAGATGTGGGCCCCACGGATGAATTTTTATTAATTTCGGAACTTTTATTTAAAATGTAGTATTTTCTTATAGAATTAATTTCTATAATTTTTATTGATTGTATCAAATTATTTTGGCTAGATTCGAGCCAGGCAGAGTTGGATTATCGGGGAAAAGGCCTTATAGTAGATTAAATTAGAGCAAGACGAGGTAAGTCTCTTGTCTAATCTTGTGAGGGAGAAATTACCTCCTAGGTGATTAAAAATTAAATAATTGTTGCTAATTGTGGGGGGCTACGTACACACGAGGTGAAGAGAGTCCGTGCGTAGCTACTATTAAATGCTAAAGTTCGGGTAATTTAGGACTCAAAGCATGCCTTACTTGTGTAGATTGTATTCTTTGATTTATTTATATTAATTGATATCTATATGAATATATTGTGAATTGTTAGATAAAGATATTAAAGGATGGAAATCTCATATGCGTAATTTTTGTTTAAATCAATTAATTGTTAAAAAGAAATTGTTCTCCTCCCAAATTTATCTTATAATAAACATACTGTCCTTCCGGAGGCACATAAGAAAATGTCCTCCTTTCTTGTGGAGTGGGCCGAACGCCTCGTTCGGCAGGATAGATGCATCTATGGATCGCGCCGCACGTCCCTCGGCAGTGTACACGACACTCTGAATCGGGCCGTACGTCCTCGGCAGAAATCGTGCTTAATAATAATAATAATAATAATTACACGATACTTGAACAGTTTATTACAGCTTGTAAAGTTATTTGATAAATTGGAAATTTATTGAAATTAAATTGTAGCTTGTAAAGCTATTTGATAAACTGGAATTTTTATTGAAATTGAAGGATTTACTTAATAGATTAGAAATTATTTGAATTGAAGGAATTTAATTATTATACTGAGAATTATTGGAATTGAAGGAATTTAATTACTTCTACTGGTTCAATAAATTATTGTTAATTATGTGAATCATCGTTGATATAAATATTTCTATTTTCATGATTATTTAATATTATTGACCGATAGTGAGTGTTATAGTCGGCCACCTCGTCTCTATCTCTTCGAGATTAGACTTGATACTTACTGGGTACACGTTATTTTCGTACTCATACTGTACTTGCTGCACATTTTATTGTGCAGGTACATATATGTATACCGGCCTTGTGGGCGCAGAGGTGTTATAAAAATTATGGGGACATAGGTGAGCTGCATTCTATATTACGATCCGCAGCTAACAGAATCTCCTTCAGAGTTATTATATTTTCCTGTCTAATTTGTATTCTGGACAGATGCTGTATTTTATTTTAATTCCCTAGTAAATGCTCATGCACTTATGACACCGGGTTTTGGGAATGATTGTGAATTGTTTAGAAATTTAGCTGCAAAAAAAAAATATTTATCATTTACTCTATGAGTTTTTATCTCTACAATTTTATTAAAAAAAATTTATTTCAAAAATACTAAAATGGGTAATTAAGTTAATTGATTATGGTTGGCTTGCCTGACAGTGATGTCCGGCGCCATCACGACCTTTTGGATTTTGGGTCGTGACAGTTGTACTCATACTACACTCTATAATTAATTGTGCAGATCCAGGTGTTGGATCGAGCCACCGGCAGCTGAGGCTTATTGCTGAGATTTCATCTGAGGGACGAGGTAGAGCTGCATCTCAACCGAAGTCTTGGTGTCTCTTTTCATATTGTACTCTTATTTTCTATTCAGACAGTAATTTTATCTGGCATTTCAGACTTGTATTTTTATTTTAGAGCTCATGACTTTGCATTTATCAGTTCATTTTGAATCCAAGTTGTCGTTTATGTTAAATTGGCCTTAGACTTGTACTATTTCTGATATTTTGATATTTATATTTTATTTTTATTTTGTTTGACTTGCCTAGCAAGTGAGTTAGGTGTTCGTGACAAGCCATTGGAGGGCCCTTTCGTGACTTCTCGTAATGGGTTGAGGAATATGTCATATTAAATCCTCTTTGGTAGCTTTCAACCTTTCGTTTACCTTTTTTGGTTTTGGTTGATCACATAATCAAATCATTCAGATTATAGGGGTTTGTAGTTAAACCATTTTATCTTAAAAAAATTAAAAATGGAACGTAACAAAGTAGTTATTGTATTTTACACTTAAGATGAAAGTTATTAAACTCTACTCGTAAGAGGACAAAATATATGGTAAAGATTGAATATATCTATACTTTTTGTCTTTGGCGTAACTACTTTTATCCTCTTCTTTTACATATGAGCTTTTAGCAATAACTATTATACTTACTCTCGGAGACAATTTATGAATGATAGAAATAAAGGGATAGAAAGGTCATGTATCTATAGGTAGCCGCAGAAAAATTATGAATTTGGTCAACAAGTAATTGACACCTATTAACTTTTATCCTTGTGAATATCCAATTTAATTTTCAATCCGTAGAATTGCTTTTTTGGCTTTTCAACTACTAACTTATTTTTTATATTTTATTTTGGCATTTTCATTATACTACTTCTAGTCACTAGACGTACTTTTCACGTATATTATTTCTGCAGTTAAAACAAAATCTATATATAAAATTGTTGCCATATACACATTCTTAGAAAATTTGCTTGGGTTATAAAATAACAATAAGTCTACAAAAGTTACCTCTAGTCATTCAACTCTTCAAGTATAGTTATCGTATTATATTCTTAAGACTACATAATGTGTACTAAAGGAACATCCTCATCATTTTTAGCTTTTTTCTATCTTCGGCATAACTTGTCGCGACCCGGAATTCCCCCCTCGGGGCCGTGATGACGCCTAACATTTCACTTGCTAGGCAAGCCAACGTTAGATATAGTTATTAACCATTTTTAACAATTTCCAAATCAAATGACAATGATGAAACTAAATAGTCTCAAATAAGATAATAAACTAATAAGTGACGGAATCCAAATACAAAATCCTGGAACTCGTGTCACGGATACATGAGCGTCTAGAATACAGATAAAAGTCTGAAATAAACATAACTGTATGAATCAAAGTAAACAGCTAAAATGAAGTAGAAGAGGACTTTAGGACTCGGAACTTCGTGCAACTATACCTCAAGTCTCCACTGATAGCTGGATCCGAGCAAGTCTAATGAAGGCCGCTGGTACCAACTCTGGTATCAACATAAGAAGTGCAGAGTGTAGTATGAGTACAACCGACCCCATGTAAGTAGTAGTAGTAGTGGTGGTGGTAGTGGTAGTAGTAGTGGTAGTAGTAGTGGTAGTGGTAGTGGTAGTGGTAGTGGGTAGTGATAGTGGTGGTAGTGGTAGTGGTAGTGGTAGTGGTGGTGGTAGTGGTGATAGTAGTGGTGGTAGTGGTGGTGGTGGTGGTAGTAGTAGAAAAGACAAAATAGAAATAAGCAGTTAATCATAACAACGAAATCAAAATCCAACTAACAAAGAGCCCAGAATAACAAGTCAAATAAACTCATCTCAATTACCAAGGCAGAACCAACAGTCATAAACAAATATAACTTTATACAATCCGTTGCAGCACGCAACCCGATCCCACCATATCATCAACTGTCACGATCATAATACGTCCTTATTCCACCATTTAAACTCATTACCTTTCAATTTCTATTGCGGCGTGCAACTCGCTCCCCAAACAAATTCAGTCAACAATAGCAATTCAACAACCAAGATTTACAAAAAGTTCTACATCAAGAGGACAAATGTATGAGCAATGGAGAATAACATGATAATCAAAGAATCTCGAACAACTCAGATGTCTCAACTTTACCAACTCAACGGTATCTACCAGTTAACAACTCATATAAATGAAGCTACATAATTGAAGGCAACAAATGATACGAAACTATAAGACAAGCAAGGCATAAGACAATCTAGATATGCAAGAAAAGAAAATAGAGACAAGTAGCAAATAAGCATGGAATTATGAAAGGAATGGACAATTTAATATAATGAACACTGATGGTAGGCCATAATTACGTATTTTAGTCACTTATTATACTCTAATTTGCTACACTTTAATTGAGTTTGAACTTTAATCGCTAGTGTTTTACACTAATTGGGTGTTTTATATCTTGTAGGAGTGATTTTGAGCTATGTAGATATTATTTAACGAATTCGAGCTATTTGGAGTTTTGAAGTCTGAGTAAAAGCCCAAGAGAGTAAGTCGGGATTGTGTTCGAGGGTCGAGGATCAATTCTGAACGTCAAAATTCAAGGAAGAAGCAATTGCTGAAGAAATGCCCTAGTGCAAGGCACTGTGCGACGTACAGTGCGACGCATTAGTGTAATTTTATGTTAGAAAACTTATTGATTCCCCAAGTACATGCAAGTATACGTGGCCGTCAAGAAATAAAGTGACTCGAAAGTCGGATGTCGAACCCACAGAGACTTAGATCAATCGTTAACTAAGCAAACTAAAATCAATTAATTGTCCTAGATAATCAAAAGTGATGTTTTTCTATTAATCTACTATTGCGGAAATTAAACAAGTAACAACTAATTTATCAAGAATGCAAATGTGTATGATGAGATTTTAATTTAGAGGAGATGAAAATTCCAGGGTTGTGGTTGGTTTATCAATCCTATTAAGTTCAATTATCACACTTGTTAATCCAGATTATCTATGATTGCTAATTAACCGAATCGTTTATATGAATATCATGTTTCCACAATACTACTCGCATGTCCACAATATATCAATCCTATATTCTTATGGTATTGAGTCTATCATGAACAAATATAATACGGTATTTAACTAAGCAAAACCGTTAGGTATATTCCTATCCTAACCGTGAAATCGTTTCCCGAACCACGGGTTCAGATACAAGCTCTCTTTAATTCTACTCTAATCTAAACACAGTGTCACGACCCGAAATTCCCACCTTCGGACCGTAATGGCACCTAATATTTTACTTGCTAGGCAAGTCAATGTTAGAATAATATTAACTAATTTTTAAATAATCTTTACATTATTAATAATCAAGGAACCAAAAGCGGAAGCAAAGTTTGAAATATAGTAAAATAATTCATAAAAATAACGGTGTCTAAATACCATCCCAGAATTAGTGTCACAAGTGCACGAGCTTCTAGAATAATACAAATAAAGGTCTGAATAAAATAAAGCTGTCTGAAAATAAACACACAGCTAAAGTAAAATAGACGGGGATTTCAGAACTGCGGACGGCATGCAGTTATACCTCAAGTCTCCTCCAAGTAGCTGAAATCCGAGCAAGTCTATGGCACGTCGTTGGGACCAACTCTGAAATCTACACAAGTACAACCGACACCATGTACTGGTAAGTGCTGAGCCTAACCTCGACGAAATAGTGACGAGGCTAAGGCGGGTCACTTACATTACCTGTACGCAATATTAGTAACAACAACAATAATAGAAATAAATTAAGTAACTCATTTATAATAATTGAAGCCAACTCAGCAGTCATAACCAATTATCATTTCCATCAATTCTGTTGCAGCGTGAAACCCGCTCTCTCAATATATTGACATTCAATTCTGTTGCAGCGAGCAACCCGCTCTCACAATATATTCACATTCTATTCTGTTGCAGCGTGCAACCCGCTCTCACAATATATTCCTTTAATCAAATCTGTTGCGGCGTACAACCCGATCCCCCAATATATATATATGTATGTCGACTTTTTAATAAGTCTGTTGCGGCGTGCAACCCGATCCTCCAATATGGACTTTTCATAAGTCTGTTGCGGCATGCAACCCGATCCTCCAATATGGACTTTTCATAAGTCTATTGCGGCGTGCAACCCGATCCTCCAATATGGACTTTTCATAAGTCTGTTGCGGCGTGCAACCCGATCCTCTAATATATTCATTATAATTAATTCTGTTACGGCGTGCAACCCGCTCCTCCAACATATTCATTTACCAATTCTTATAGAAGAAATTTTACAATTAATATAAAATTATAAGACAACAAGCATACAATAATTATAATTTAATTATGAAACAAACAATGACATAGCATATTATTATGGAAATCAAGGAGAAAATAGACAGTTTAATATTTAATATGCTAAATGTCAAATAACAATTAAAACACATAATTCAAATAAAATGTAACAATTAATGCAGGAATTCAAGAATTAATATTTGACAAAGAATAGGAGAGAAACAGTTATTATATTAATTAATTTATGATTTAAAATAATTTATGATTTTTCAAGTAAGCAGGCAAACAATTAATTTGACAACGTATAGACACTCGTCACCTCGCCTATACGTCGTTCACATGCAATTCACATAATAATTAAATTAAGGGTTCTATTCCCTCAAGTCAAGGTTAACCACGACACTTACCTCGCTTTGCAAATTCCAATCAATTATTCAACCACAACTTTTTCTTTTAAATTTGTCTCCGAAAGATTCAAATCTATTCACAAACAATTCAATATACTCAATACGAATCATAGGAATTAATTCCATATGAATTTACAAATTTTCCAGATAAAAATCCAAAATTTATTAAAATATTCGTCAGTGGGACCCACATCTCAAATCTCGGAAAACCTTACGAAATCTGAACACCCATTCGGAGACGAGTCCATCCATAAAAGAATTATCCAATTCCGATATCAAATGGACCTTCAAATCTAAATTTTTTATTTTTGGAAAGTTTTACAAAAATCCCAATTTCTTCCGTCTAAATCCGAAATAAATGATGAATATAGACTTAGATTTATGAAACACAATCACTATATGATAAAGAAACTTACCCAGTTCGAAATCGTGAAAAACTCCTTAGAAATCGCCCCTAAGCCGAGTTATAATTGAGGGTTTGTGAAAAATGGGAAAAATCCCGTTTTGGTTATGTTTTAAGTCACAGGCGTCAGGCCTTCTTCATGTTTACGAAGGGCTTGTCGTGTTCGCGATGAGTAGCAGTCCATGGCTTTCACTTTCGCGAGTCCTCCTTCGTGTTCGCGATGAAGGAATGATCAACCCTCCCCCAGGTGTGCCTAACACTACGCGTTCGCGAGGAACAGGTCGCGTTCGCGAAGGGCAATGCCCCAATCGCATCACGTTTGCGACCAAGTCTTCGCATTCGTGAAGAAGAAAATTCCAGCTGCCCAGTTTACTCTTTGCGTTTGCGAGAGTACCTTCGCGAACGCGAAGAAGGACATGCCAGAACACCTGCTGCAGCAAAATACTAGATTTTTAAAGTCCTAAACATCCCGTGGCCTATTCGAAACTCACCCGAGCCCTCGGGGCTCCAAACCAAACATGCACAGAAGTCTAAAAACATCGTACGAACTTGCTCGCACTATCAAATCGCCAAAATAAACACCTAGAATTATGAATTTAGCACCAAATCAAAGGAAGTTTACAAAAAAACTTTAAAACTTATATTTTTATAACCGGACGTCCGAATCACGTCAAATCAACTCTGATTCTCACCAAATTTGGCAGACAAGTCATAAATATTATAGTGGACCTATACCGGGCTCCGAAACCAAAATACGGACCCGAGGTCAATAAATCCAACATCAGTAATTTTCTAAAAATCATTAGGCTTTAAGCTTTTAATTTTTCATCAAAATTCCATATCTCGAGCTAGGGACTTCGGAATTCGATTCCGGGCATACGCCCAAGTTCTAAATCACAATACGGACCTACTAGAATTGTCAAAACACTGATCCGTGTCCATTTGCTCAAAATGTTGACTAAAGTCAACTCAATTAAGTTTTTAAAGCTCTATTTCACATTTTAATCCATTTTTCACATAAAAACTTTCCGGAAAATTTTCGGACTGCGCACGCAAGTCAAGGAATGATAAATGGTGACTTTTGAGGTCTTAGTACATAGAATTTCTTATTAAATTTAAAGATGACATTTTGGGTCATCACATTCTCCACCTCTAAAACAAACGTTCGTCCTCAAACGGAGTTAGAAAAAGTACCTGAACTGGAGAAAAGGTGTGGATATTTACTCCGCACGTCCGACTCGGACTCCCAGGTAGATGCCTCTACTGGCTGACCTCTCCATTGCACCCGAACTGAAGGATAACTCTTAGACCTCAACTGTCGGACTTGCCAGGCTAGAATAGCCACCGGCTCCTCCTCGTAAGTCAAATCTTTGTCCAATTGGACTGAGCTGAAATCTAGCAGATGGGACGGATCACCATGATATTTCTGGAGCATAGACACATGGAACATCGGATGAACCGCTGACAAACTAGGTGGTAATGCAAGCCTGTAGGCTACTCCCACCTTTCAAGAATTTCAAAGGGTCCGATATACCTAGGGCTCAACTTTCTCTTCTTTCCGAACCTCATTACACCTTTCATAGGTGAAACCCGGAGCAATATTCTTTCTTCAACCATGAATGCAATATCACAAACTTTACAGTCGGCATAACTCTTTTGCCTAGACTGAGCTGTGCGAAGTCGATCCTGAATAATCTTGACCTTATCCAAGGCATCCTGTACTAAATCGATACCCAATAACCGAGCCTCTCCCGGTTCAAACCAGACAACTGGCGAACGACATCGCCTTCCGTATAATGCCTCATATGGAGCCATCTGAATGCTCGACTGGTAGCTATTATTATAAGCAAACTCTGCAAGTGGCAAGAGCTGATCCCAAGAACCCCCAAAGTCTATAACACAAGCATGAAGCATACCTTCCAATATTTCAATAGTGCGCTCTAACTGTCCGTCTGTCTGTGGATAAAAGGTTGTACTCAACTCAACCCACGTGCCTAACTCACGTTGTACAGCCCTCCAGAAGTGTGAGGTAAATTGCGTACCTCGATCTGAAATAATAGACACGGGCATACCATATAGACGGACAATCTCACGAATGTAAATTTTAGCTAACATCTCTGAAGAATAGGTAACTGCCACTGGAATGAAATGTGCTGACTTGGTCAACCTGTCCACAATGACCCAAACTGCGTCAAATTTTCTCTGAGTCCGTGGAAGCCCAATAATAAAATCCATAGTGATATGCTCCCACTTCCACTTAGGAATTTCTAACTTCTGAAGCAAACCACCAGGTCTCTAATACTCGTACTTAACTTGCTGACAATTCATACACCGAGCTACATATGCAACAATATCCTTTTTCATTCTCCTCCACCAGTAATGTTGCCGTAAATCTTGATACATTTTAGCGGCACCTGGATGAATAGAATACCTGGAACTGTGTGCCTCTTCAAGAATTAATTCATGAAGCTCATCCATATTAGGCACACAAATACGACCCTGCATTCGCAAAACTCCATCTTCCCCCACAGCAACATGTTTGGCATCACCGTACCGTACCATGTCCTTAAGGACAAGTAAATGAGGATCATCATACTGCCTCTCTCTGATGTGCTCATATAAAGAAGACCGAGCGACTGTGCAAGCTAGAACCTGACTGGGTTCTGAAACATCTAACCTCACGAACTGATTAGCCAAAGTCTGAACATCTGCAGCTAATGGCCCCTCACCAACCAGAATATACGCAAGACTGCCCATATTCACAGCCTTTCTACTCAAAGCATCGACCACCACATTGGCCTTTCCGGGGAGATACGAAATGATGATATCATAGTCTTTCAACAACTCCAATCGTCTTCTCTGCCTCAAATTAAGATCCTTTTGTTTGAACAGATACTGAAGGCTACGATGAACAGTAAATACCTCACACGAGACACAGTAGAGGTAATGCCTCCAAATCTTTAGCGCATGAACAATGGCTGCCAATTCTAAGTCATGAACAGGATAATTCTTCTCGTGAACTTTCAATTGTCGCGACGCATATGCAATTACCTTGCCATCTTGCATTAATACTGCACCAAAGCCCAATGTGAGATGCGTCACAATATACCGTATACGATCCTGAACCTGTGGGTAATACCAACACTGGCGTCGTAGTCAAAGCAGTCTTGAGCTTTTGTAAGTTCAACTCACACTCGTTTGACCATCTATATTGGGGCACCCTTCTGGGTCAATTTGGTCTTAATAGTTTTTCATAATCAATTATAGAATCATCAATTAACTTCATGTTAACAAAAATCTCGTTTCAAACCTTCACAATACTAATAACGAGATGCGAGGCATGAAGACCTCATAATTATTTACCCGAATTAACGAGTCACATTTAACGCCACCTGGGCAGGCACCTACCTCGTAGGTTACAACTCAATATTACAACACGAATTTGGCAAGTATGCACAGAGAATCTCATACAAATATTTTTAAATAAGCCTAGCAGGCATGACTCCTTATTAGTACTATAGTACAAATTTAATTTTCACAAGGGAGAATTTAAACACAAGATTTTTTTTATCACAAGGATCTCGTCCTTATATAACTTCCACCACAGCTCATAGCCCAGTTTAAATATATTAATTTATTTTAAAATACGAGGACCTCGGCCTCAGTTCTGAATCACAAGTAATATGCACATCTTGCCAATCGAAACTTTCCATTTTCTCCTTTTAAATAACTTTCGTTAAACAAAATCACAACACATAATGAACCCCACACCGGTAGGGCATATAATTCACAATTTGTAATTAATTACCCGAAAATACATCAAAACATACCGAAATAAGACCAGAAAGCCACATTTAGCTCACAACTCTTATTACTGACCAACATGGAATGATAGGCGTAGTTATCTCCGTAGAATCTCCCAACATGAGTAAATATATAAGTAGATTATAGAATTACGAAGCTTTCTCATAAGTGGAGCACACTAGGAGGACTCGTCTTGATACTTAGAACCGAATCAAGTTAAGGAAATTACTCCTTTATTTTAAATCGAGGTCGTACCTATAACGACACCATCTGATGTAACGACCTCCACCATACCATAAAACAAATATAATAACGGTTGGGTCTCCATATCTAGGACGCCTTCTACCCGCCTGTCCTCCACCATTAACTGATCGTGTGGGTGGTGTAGTAACTGCAATGGGGAACATAGCCTGAGTGCTTTGATGAAATATGCCTCTCCCAAGTTTGGGACAATTTTCTCATGATGTGCCTAGTATCACTGTATTCATAACAACCCCTTTGCGGGTTTGGCTGCTCATATTGAGTCTGTGCCAGATAACTGGAATAACCATTGTAGGAAACTAATGTCGGTGGTTCATTAAACAAAACTTACTGGAGCACCTCGATTAATCTGATGTGCGAACTGCGCTGGCCGACTGCCCGAGACCCCATCATAATGATTTATACTCGTAGAGTATAATCCACTGAATTCTCCAGAACCTCGAGACGTCTTGGCCTCCTTAGTTTACTTTTTCCTCACTCCGAACACGTTCTAATATCTTGGCAATTTCTACCACTAGTGGAAATAAAGTATCAGCCTGTAGCTCCCGAGTCATACAAAATTTCACGATCATAATTAAGTCCTTTAATGAGTCTGTAGACTCGCTCTCTAGCTGTAGTAAGAAAATTAGGAATATGATGGGCTAACTTATTGAACCCGATGGCATATTATGACACCGTCATGGTGACCTGACGCAATCGTTCAAACCCTATGCACCATGCATTACGGAGAGTCCGGGAAACAAACTCTTTCCAAAGTATTTCTGAGAATCGAGCCAAGTGGGCGGTGTTGTATTGGCTGGTCTGCCCTCTTCATAGGCTTGCCACAAACACCTGTGAAGAATTATCTCTCCCAAGGCCAATTTCTTCTTTTGTTATGCTGACTCAATACTATTGAGCTGACCCATTTCTTAACATACTCTTCGATTCTTCTTTGGGGTAACCCTTACCCCCATTTATATACAACGATCACAAAAGTAGAGCTCCATACAGACAATTCTTAGTCCAGAATTTCTTCAACCACTATACTTTCTCCGAAGCACCCCAAAATCTGCAGCCGTGACGTCCACGCTGAGTAGACCTTCTGTAAATTTAATGTTGTTTCTCTAACTTCTTTGGTACTGAAGTATAAGATTATTACGGAGGCGGACATACCGCAAGTCCCAACCTTATTCTCTACAAGATCTCAGGCCTTAAACACATGTAAATTTTGGGAGAACCTTTCAGTACCACATATATACATTTCAGGCCAAAACTGATATAACACATGACTCGCAATCCATTCATTGATAGTGGACTCCCCCACTCGGCGCGAAGTCATAGTTCACCACGTCCGATGGTCCACAATATTAACCTTCACAACTCGTATAAATCAACCAGATGCCAAGGTACGTTGCACCCCCCACATTATTCACTTATTCACTGGTGATCTCTTTATACGTCCGTATCTTCAGTTGGAATCACACGTTGAGGCAATATTTGAGCATCTCTGGCTCCGTCGTAGTTCATTTGCGGCATCACGAACTGTCAACGCACAACTGATATCGAGTGCGCAATGTCATACACGAGTAGATACAAAGGAATGTGAGATATAGGTTTCAAGAAAAATCAATGTCGCATGATAAGGAATGAAAGAGGTGATATTGTTCCTAAACTTCATAGCCTCTGAGAGATAAGTACAGACATCTCCGTACCGATCCTTCAGATTCTACTAAGCTTGCTCATGACTCGTGAGACCTATGTAACCTAGTGCTCTGATACCAACTGTCACGACCCAAAATTCCTACCTCGGACCATGATGGCGCCTAACATTTCACTTGCTAGGCAAGCCAACGTTAAAATAATATTAACTAATTTTTAAATAATTTTTAAATTATTAATAATCAAAGAAACAAATGCGGAAGAAAAGTTTAAAATATAATGAATAATCCATAAAAACAACGGTGTCTAAATACCATCCCAGAATTGGTGTCACAAGTGCACGAGCTTCTACAATAATATAAATAAAGGTCTGAATAAAATGAAGCTATCTGGAAATAAACACACGACTAAAGTAAAATAGACAGGGACTTCAGAACTGCGGACGCCATGCAGTTATACCTCAAGACTCCTCCAAGTAGCTGAAATCCGAGCAAGTCTATAGCACGCCGCTGGGACCAACTCTGAAATCTGCACAAGAAGTGCAGAGTGTAGTACCAGTAAAACCGATCCCATATACTGGTAAGTGCTGAGCCTAACCTCGACAAAGTAGTGACGAGGCTAAGGCGGGTCACTTACATTACCTGTACGCAATATTAGTAACAACAACAATAATAGAAATAAATCAGGTAACTCATTTATAATAATTGAAGCCAACTCAGCAGTCATAACCAATTATCATTTCCATCAATTCTGTTGCAGCGTGCAACCCGCTCTCACAATATATTCACATTCAATTCTGTTGCAGCGTGCAACCCGCTCTCACAATATATTCATATTCAATTCTGTTGCAGCGTGCAACCCGCTCTCACAATATATTACTTTAATCAAATCTGTTGCGGCGTGCAACCCGATCTCCCAATATATATATATATGTCGACTTTTTAATAAGTCTGTTGCGGCGTGCAACACGATCCTCCAATATGGACTTTTCATAAGTCTGTTGCGGTGTGCAACCCGATCCTCCAATATGGACTTTTCATAAGTCTGTTGCGGCGTGCAACCCGATCCTCTAATATATTCATTATAGTTAATTCTGTTGCGGCGTGCAACTCGCTTCTCCAACATATTTATTTACCAATTCTTATAGAAGAAATTTCACAATTAATATAAAATTATAAGACAACAAGCATACAATAATTATAATTTAATTATGAAACAAACAATGAAAAATAGCAGATTATTATGGAAATCAGGGAGAAAATAGGCAGTTTAATATTTAATATGCTAAATGTCAAATAACAATTAAAACACATAATTCAAATAACATGTAACAATTAATGCACGAATTCAAGAATTAATATTTGACAAAGAATAGGAGAGAAACAGTTATTATAATAATTAATCTATGATTTAAAATAATTTATGATTTTTCAAGTAAGCAGGCAAACAATTTATTTGACGACGTATAGACACTCGTCATCTCGTATATACATCGTTCACATGCAATTTACATAACAATTAAATTAAGGGTTCTATTCCCTCAAGTTAAGGTTAACCACGACACTTACCTCGCTTTGCAAATTTCAATCAATTATTCAACCACAGCTTTTCCTTTTAAATTTGTCTCTAAAAGCTTCAAATCTATTCACAAACAATTCAATATACTCAATACGAATCATAGGAATTAATTCCATATGAATTTACAAATTTTCCAGATAAAAATCCAAAATTTATTAAAATATTCGGCAGTGGGACCCACATCTCAAATCTCGGAAAACCTTACGAAATCTGAACACCCATTCTGAGACGAGTCCATCCATAAAAGAATTATCCAATTCCGATGTCAAATGGACCTTCAAATCTAAATTTTTCATTTTTGGAAAGTTTTACAAAAATCCCAATTTCTTCCGTCTAAATCCGAAATAAATGATGAATATAGACTTAGATTTATGAAACACAATCACTATATGATAAAGAAACTTACCCAGTTCGAAATCGTGAAAAACTCCTTAGAAATCGCCCCTAAGCCGAGTTATAATTGAGGGTTTGTGAAAAATGGGAAAAATCCCGTTTTGGTTATGTTTTAAGTCACAGGCGTTAGGCCTTCTTCGCGTTCACGAAGGGCCTGTCACGTTCGCGATGAGTAGAAATCCGTGGCTTTCACGTTCACGAGTCCTCCTTCGCGTTCGCGAACGCTTTTCCCCCCTGGCCTTCGTGTTCGCGAGGCATTGCTCGCATTCGCGATGAAGGAATGATCAACCCTCCCCTAGGTGTGCCCCCATTGCATCACGTTCACGACCAAGTCTTCGCGTTCGCGAAGAAGAAAATTTCAGCTGCCCAGTTTACTCTTCGCGTTCGCGAGAGTACCTTCACGAATGCGAAGAAGGACATGCCAGAACACCTGCTGCAGGAAAATACCAGATTTTCAAAGTCCAAAACATCCCGTGGCCTATCCGAAACTCACCCGAGCCCTCGGGGCTCCAAACCAAACATGCACACAAGTCTAAAAACATCATACGAACTTGCTCGCACGATCAAATCGCCAAAATAACACCTAGAATTACGAATTTAGCACCAAATCAAAGGAAGCTTTCAAGAAAACTTTAAAACTTATATTTTTACAACTGGATGTGCGAATCACGTCAAATCAACTCCGATTCTCACCAAATTCGGCAGACAAGTCATAAATATTATAGTGGACCTATATCGGACTCCGAAACTAAAATACAGACCCGAGGTCAATAAATCCAACATCAGTAATTTCCTAAAAATCATTAAGCTTTCATGCTTTTAAATTTTCAACAAAATTTCATATCTCGAGCTAGGGACCTCGGAATTTGATTCCGGGCATACGCCCAAGTCCCAAATCATGGTACGGACCAACCGAAAGTGTCAAAATACTGATCCGTATCCATTTGCTCAAAATATTGACTAAAGTCAACTCAGTTGAGTTTTTAAAGCTCTATTTCACATTTTAATCCATTTTTCACATAAAAACTTTTCGAAAAAGTTTTCGGATTGTGCACGCAAGTCGAGGAATGATAAATGGTGCTTTTCGAGGTTCTAGTACACAGAATTATTTATTAAATTTAAAGATGATATTTTGGTCATCACACACAGCTTTCCCAAGCATAGCATAGATAGTATGGTAAATTGGTAGCTACAACAATTCACAAGTTAAAACTAGAATTAAAGAAATAATCACAAGATAATAATCTGAATTAACGAAGATGTAATTAATAAACGTTAATAATCATGTCAACCACAATACTAGAAACTAGAGTGCTTAGCCACTCATGTTCGTAGTAACAACTTTTCAAGTATTTTGCATAAACAAATTACAAAGAAAAGATGAAGGACTGAAGAACTAGATGATTTTCTCCTCCAAAGAATGTTCCCAATGTCTTCTCTCCTTCCAAAATAGTCTCCTTATGTCTAAGGTATGTCAAAAGTCCGAAAATAATATTTTTTCATGTATTTATATCAAGTAGGGTTGGGCCTAGACGAAATCTCCCTTTCCTAGCTGAAATGGGAAAACTTACAAACTTATTGCTTTTCAAATCAATACAAGATTTGAACAAAAACGGCTCATCCCACGCATATAATCTCACATCTCGCAAGAACTTCTTTTTAGCATGAGGTTCAAGATCAGGCGGCATTTCTCCACTTGCTAGATAGTTTAAAAAGTTTGCATACCATGGCACCTCCTCAGCAGTAATGGCCAACAATTGCTAATCCGGGAAGGTTTCCTTGATGACATCTCCCTCAGTTACATGATTCCGAGTTTCTAACCTAGACAAGTGATCAACCACTTGATTCTCTATTCCTTTACGGTCTCGAATCTCCAAGTCAAATTCCTGCAAGAGTAAAACCCAACGGATTAGCCTTGGTCTAGCATCTTTCTTTTCGAACAAATACCTGATGGCTGCATGGTCTGTGTAGACGATGACTTTGGTGCCAACCAAATAGGCCCGAAATTTATCGAACGCCCGCACTACAGCAAGCAACTCCTTTTATGTCACAGTATAAGTTATTTGAGCAAGAGTGAGAGTCTTGCTTGCGTAGTAAATGAAGTGAAATATTTTGCTCCTCCTCTAGCCTAATACGGCCCCAATTGCACCATCACTAGCGTGACACATAAGCTCAAATGGCTCGTTCCAGTCAGGAACCACTATGATTGGTGCACTCACTAACTTCTTTTCTAGCTCCTCAAATGCTTTCATACAAGCATCGTCAAACTTGAACGGCATATCCTTCTCTAACAACCTGCACAAATGAGAGGAAATTTTTGAGAAATTCTTTATAAATTAGCAATAAAAACATGCATGTCCAAGAAAATTCATAACTCCTTTCACTGAAATCGGTGGTGGCAACTTTTCAATTGCTTCCACCTTAGCCTTGTCAACTTCCAGTACATCTTTGGACACATTGTGTCCCAGCACTATACCTTCACGTGCCATAAAATGGCATTTTTCCCAATTCAGTACCAGATTAGTCAACTCACACCTAGCAAGCACTTTAGCAATATTAGTCAAGCATTCATCAAAAGAAGACCCAAACACAGAAAAATCATCCATAAAGACCTCCACAAACCGTTCCACCATATCGGTGAAAATAGTCATCATATACCTTTGAAAAGTCGCAGGTGCATTACACAACCCGAATGGCATTCTCTTAAATGCATAAGTGCCATAAGGGCATGTAAAAGTGGTCTTTTCTTGATCTTCTGGGGTAATAGCAATCTGATTATACCCCGAATAGCCGTCAAGGAAACAATAGTATTCATGTCCGGCTAACCTGTCAATCATTTGATCAATGAAGGGGAGAGGGAAGTGATCTTTTCGTGTAGCATTATTCAACTTCCTATAATCTATGCATATTCGCCAACCAGTCACAGTCCTAGTTGGGATTAATTCATTTTATTCATTCACTACAACAGCCATACCCCCCTTTTTAGGTACACATTGAACAGTGCTTACCCACTTACTATCGGAGATAGGAAATACTATACATGCGTTGAGCCACTTAATCACTTCTTTTCTTACCACCTCTTTCATGATTGGATTTAGGCGGCGTTGATGTTCCACACTAGGCTTGTGTCCCTCCTCCATGAGTATTTTGTGCATGCAGAATGCAGGGCTAATACCCTTTATGTCAGACATTGTCCAACCAATGGCATGCTTGTGCTCCCTCAGCACCCTTAAGAGCTTTTCTTCCTGTAATTTAGACAAATGAGAAGAAAAAATCACAGGTAAAGTGTTAGAACTTCCCAAATATGCATAATGAAGATGAGATGGTAAGGGTTTAAGTTTTAGTTTTGTGGGCTTCTCAACTGAGGGTTTAGGGGGCGGGCCGATTGGCCTATCCGGAGGCTCAAATTGGGATCTTTCTCTTATATATTCTCAATATGCATCCAAAATTTGCAACATCTCCTCAACCTCTTCTTCAAGTTCCAAGTGATTGAACAACGTCAATGCCTTTTCTAGTGCATCTTCTTTAAACGCACTTGGCTCTACGGATGGTTCATTTATCTCGACCACAGAAATCATGGACAGGTCCTCGTAATGACGAGGCAACTGAATGGCTCGATATACATTGAAGACTGCTTCTTCATTGTCCACCCTAAGGATAATCTTACCTTCTTGGACTTTGATAATTGCATCTCCAGTGCCCAAGAGAGGTCGTCCCAAGATGATAGGAACTAACTCATCAGCCTCGTAGTCCAGGATGATAAAATCTGCAGGGAAAATAAACTTCCCAATCTGCAGCAAGACATCCTCAATTACCCCCTCAAGATAAACATAAGATCTATCAGCTAACTGTAGCATCACCTTAGTGGGTCTCGGAGCTCCTAAGCCCAACTGTTTGAACATTGACAGCGGCATCAGATTGATACTTGCACCCAAATCACACAAGGCTCTACCCACATCAATTTCACCAAACCTCACGGGGATGGTAAAACTACCCGGATCCTTAACCTTTTGTGAAAGCTTATGTTGAATCTTGGAGGTGCACTCCTAAATGTGACGGCCTCAAACTCAATTAACCTCCTTTTATTTGCCAATATATCCTTAATATATTTTGCATATTTTGGGACTCACAGAGCATGTCCACCAAAGGAATGTTCAAGTGTATCTGCTTCAGCATTTCTAGAAATTTGTGAAACATGTGATCATCATTCTTCTTTCTCAATATTTGAGGAAAAGGGGGTGGCACCCTCTCTGATATTTGCTCAGACTCTGTTTTGTTTCTCTCATCTACCTTTACAGGTTTTGGCACTCTTTCTTCTTCGAGCCCAGACTGCTCCTTTTTCTTCTTAGGCACTTGTACCAACTCTCTCCCATTTCTCAACGTCACTGCATTGACTTGAGGATTTTTCTCTATATCACTTGGGAGAGCTCCAGCATGTCTAATATTCTGATTGTTAGCCATTTTCCCAAACCGCCTCTCTAGATTTCTGAACTCTGTGCGCAATTGTTGATTCTCAGCCATAACTTTCTGATTTTCTAGCAAGAGCTTTTTCATCATGTCAGTCGAACTCTCTTCTGCTTGTTGTGGGGGTTTAGGTGGCTGATTATAATTAGCTTGAGGTCTGATATTTTGATTGCCATCGCAAAAGAAGTTAGGATGATTCCTCTAGTTCGGATTGTATGTGTTACCATATGATAATTTGAATTAACGAAGATGTAATTAACAAATGTTAATAATCATTTCAACCACAACCCTAGAAAGTAGAGTGCTTACCCACTCATGTTCATAGTAGCAACTTTCCAAGTATTTTGCATAAACAAATTACAAAGAAAAGATGAAATACTGAAGAACTCGATGATTTTCTCCTCCAAAGAATGATCCCAACGTCTTTTCTCCTTACAAAATAGTCTCCTTAGGTCTAAGGTATGTCAAAAGTCCGAAAATAACGTTTTTTCATGTATTTATACCAAGTAGGGTTGGGCCTAGACGAAATCTCCCTTTCCTAGCCAAAATAGGAAAACTTGCAAACTTATTGCTTTGCATGCATCGCACTGTGCGTCGCCCATTGAGATAGTGCTTTTTCCTGTCACACCAAAAAAACTCAGTCTCTAAACTTTGGAAATTTCTGACATAAAATTACACTAGTGCGTCGCACAGTGCCTCGCACTAGTGCATTTCTTCAACAGTTGCTTCTTCCTTGAATTTTGATGTCCAGAATTGATCCTCGACCCCCGAACACGATCCCGGCTTACTCGCTTGGGCTTTTACTCAGACTTCAAAGCTCCAAATAGCTCAAATTCTTTCCATAACATCTACATAGCTCAGAATCACTCCTACAAGGCATAAAATACGCAATTAGTGCAAAACACTAGTGATTAAAGCTCAAACTCAATTAAAGTGTAGAAAATTAGAGTATAATAAGCGACTAAAATACGTAATTATAGCCTGACATCAAACACTAAATGGCAAGTAGAAAATATGGCATGGAATCCAAATAAGCATATAGCAATTAAGGCATGAAACAAGATATACTATGAAGCAACAAATATAGGGAAGCAAGTAATGTAACGGTGCATATATACTCGTCACCTCGCATATACACCGTATCACACATATGTCCCAAAAATAGAAGTTCAAGGGTCCCTATTCCCTCAAATCAAGGTTAGGCCTAACACTTACCTCACTCCAAAACTCATGCAATCAATCAACCATGGCCTTGTCTTTTGAAAAAGCCTCCAAACCAACCAAATCTAGCAAATTATTGACCAAATAATTCAAAATAAGCTTTAGAAACTACCCACAAATGAAAGAGGCTCAATTTATATCAATTTGAAAAAACAAAATCAACAAAAGTCAACCCTGGGCTCCCTTTGGTCAAAATCGAGATTCGAACCAAAATCCGATTACCCATTCACCTCCGAGCATGGTTATGCGATTTGTTTCAAAATTCGACCTCAATTATAGGTCTAAATCTCAAATTTACAAAAATCCGCAATTCTACCCAAATCCCTAATTTCTACCATGGAAAACCTAAATTTAATGTTGAAATCTTATGAAATGTAATGGGTAATTGAAAAAAATGGATTAAAGTCACTTACCACTAAATTTAAGAAGAAAAGTCTCTTAGAAAATCGCCTCTAGGGTATTTAGGGTTGAAAGATTGGTAGAAATGAGCTAAATCCTGTTTTTCCTCTTTTACCCAGCTGTAGATGTCGCAATTGTGATGTCTTGTTCGCAAATGCGAGAAAAGGGTCACAAATGCGAACCTTGTCTCAGAGCCACAGAAGTCGCAAATGCGAGCTTCCATCCTTTGAAAATGCGGCCATACACTTCGCAAATGCGAAGAAGACAATAGTGGTTAGTGATAGCAAATGCGAACAAATTTTCGCAAATGCGAGGTTCACGGAATCCAGCCCATGATCGCAAAAGTGAACATTTGTTTGAAAATGCGAGATCTACAGATCACACCAGCAAAAGAGAAGGCATCAGCTATCTCGAAAGTCCAAAAATCAATTTGTAGCCTATTCGAAACTCACCCGAGCCCATCGGGCTCCAAACCAAACATGCACAGAAGTGTAATAACATCATACAAACTTTCTAGTGCAATCAAATCACCAAACTAACATCTAAATCTATGAATCAATCCTCAAAATGAATGAATTATTAAAGTGAAACTCAAGAACACTAGAATCACGTTTAAGAGTCCGAATCATGTCAAACGAATTCCGAATTGAACCAAATCTTGCAAACAAGTGTCAAATAGCAATACAGAACTATTATAAGTTTCAACATCAATATCTGAACCCGTTATGGTAGGCTATAATCACGTTTTTTAGTCGCATATTGCACTCTAATTCACTACACTTTAATTGTGTTTGAGCTTTAATTGGTAGTGTTATGCACTTATTGTGTATTCTATGCCTTGTAGGAGTGATTCTAAATTATGTAGATGTTGTGGAACTAATTCGAGCTATTTGGAGCTTTGAAGTCTGAGTAGAAGCCCAAAGGTTTAAGTCAGGATCATGTTCGGGGGTCAAGGATCACTTTTGGACATCAAAAATCCAGGAAAAAGCAACAGCTGAAGAAATGCACTAGTGTGACGCACTGGGCGACACACTATGCGACACAGCAGTGTAATTTTGTGTCAGGAATTGACAAAGTTCAGAGGCTGGGATTCTATGGTCTGACAAGAAAAGGCACTAAAGCTACGCACAGTGCAATGCATGAAAAGAAATAAGTTTGCAAGTTTTCCTATTTCTGCTAGGAAAGGGTGATTTCGTTTGGGCCCGACCCTACTTGGTATAAATACATTGAAAAATATTATTTTCTGGACTTTTTAAACATATTCAGCCTAAGGAGGAGTTGGAAGAACACGAGCACAAGAATTTCATCATTACTTCCTCACTTAAGACCCAAGTTTGGATTGAATTTATATTTTCCTATACTTTAATTTTATTTGTGATGAAGTGATCCATATCTACGGAGTAGTTCTCTTTAGGGTTTGATGGATTTGGTATATTGATGGTTGTTTGTGGATTATAACTCTAGTTTTATGTATTGAAATTTTTTGGATAATTTAATTTTTGCATCTATACTCACTAGTTCATGTAATTGAGAGAGGCATAACTTGTGATAGTTTTGCATTATATTGTTGGTTGAGTTCTTTAATTCTTCTTAGCAATCGAGAGAGGCTAGCTGAATCATTGACTAAACCTAGTTAGGAGGATAATCGAGAGAGGTTCTCCTAAAGACCAATCCACTACCCATTCTTGCATATCTTCACATGCTTAAATTGGTTCATCTTGTGAGATTAAGACTTAATCGAGAGAGGAATTTTTGCTGAACGTTTGAACTAATAATTGAGTGAGTTTGAGAGACTCACTTAAATATTAGAAGTGAATTATCTAGAGTTAGATCCCAACAATTATCTTGCACCTATCCCATCAAAACCCTATCTTCTCCCATTGATAACCTTCTTTGCTTGTTCCTTGTTGTGATTGTCATTAGTCAATAGCTTTAGACTCTTAATTAATTTTAGTTATTAATCATATAAATCTCAATTGTTGATTATCCTAGATAGCAATTAAGCTAGAAACTACGAAAATACTATTTAACTCCAATCCATGTGGATACGATATTATACTATATTATCTTTGACTAGCAAGCATAATTTAAGTGTGTGTTTCGAGCTCGTCAAATTTTGGCGCCGTTGCCGGGGATTGGCAATCAATAGTGTTTGAAATAGTTTGTAGTGCTAATTCAGGAATTTTTCTTTTATTTTTATTTTATTTTTCTCTTTTTACGTTTGGTGTTCTTTGATTGTGCGCAGGTGACAGGTTTAGATTGGTGTATGACTCAAGCTTATGCAAAAGAAGTGCTACCATATGAGCCAGAAATTAAAAAATAACTACGATAGTTATGAAAGGAGAGAAATCTCACCAAGACATCAGAAAAGGTTAGGCAATCCTCAACCAAAGATATGGCTGGAAACGGTGATGATAATGTAGATTTGGCTGCGAGAGAAGCAGCCCAGCGAAGAGAACAAGCTGCCCGGGATGCTGAGGAAGCAGCTATCAGAGATGCACAAATTATCTAAGAAAAAGAAGAGAGAGGTCGGAGAATTGCTCAAAATCAACCCTTGGGTGCAGACCAGTTCGAAAATATCACTGCCATGCCTGGGAGACCACTTGTCAATTATGCTAGACCAATCTACAATCAAGGTTTATCAATGTGAGACCACCTCCAATTGCAGCTAACAATTTCGAGTTGAAGCAAGGGCTGCTTCAAACCCTTCAGAATTGTTATGTCTTCAGAGGGAAGCCAAACGAAGATCCAAATACACATCTGATGGACTTTGAGGAGATTATAAACACTTTTCAATACAATAGTGTGTCACAAGATGCAGTATACTTAAGGGCATTCCTCTTTATACTTAAAGATGATGCAAAGAAATGGCTTCGAAGCTTACCCACGGGTTCGATTAGAGCATGGGAGGAGATGTCTAGGAAATTCCTTGATAAATATTTCTCCTTGGCTAAAACAGGCAAGTTTAGAAGGGAAATCCATAACTTCTGCCAGAAAGATACGGAAACTATTTTTGAAGCATGGGAGAGGTTTAAGGAGATTGTTCGAAAGCGTCGACATAGCGGAATTGAACTCTGGATGCAACTCCAGGACTTTTGGGATGGATTGGCACGGGCATCACATAGAACATTAAGCAAGGCAGCTGGAGGCCTGTTGATAAAGAAGACTCCAGCGGAGATAGTCACAATCTTTAATGAGTTATATAAAGATGCAAATCAGTAGCCCTCTAAGAGTTCTAAAAGAAGAAGATTAACTGGTGTTCACCAGGTTGAAGCTAAAACATTTGTGCAGGTACAGCTTGATGCTATGGCTAAAGAAATAAGAAAGCTGACCTTAGCTTCGATACAAAGTGAGCCTCACGTAGTTTGTGATATATAGTGGACACCCTATTCATGAGTGTCAAGCCTCAACTGAGGAAGTAACTGTTGTGGGAACTACGATTTTAATGCAATGGGTCAGAGGCACCCCGGTCTTTCATGGAGTTCACCTGGAGGCACTGCGAATGCTTGGCAACAAAATAACTCTAGACCGCAGGATAAAGGAGGTCCAGCATACCAAAATCAGCAGAGGCATCAATTTCAGCCTCAACAGCCTATTTATCTTGGCCTAGAGGATCTAATGAAGGTTTTCATTATCAAGACAGATGATAGGTTGGACACTCATGGAGAAGCTATCAAAGAATTGGGCACTGGTTTATGAAACCTGGAGACACAAGTGGGACAGATTACAAGAGTATTATCTGAGAGGGTTCCAAACACTCTCCTCGCTGACACTGAAAAGAATCCCAAAGAAACAGTAAATGTTGTAACTCTGATAAGTGGGCAAGTGTTGAAAGATCCCACCCCGATCCAAAATGATGTGATACCTGAAAAAAAAAGTGGTGAGCAGTTGAAGATTGATGTTGATAAAAAGAAGAAGGGCAAGATGAAAACTGAGAAGAAGAAGAAGAAGAAGAAGAAGAAGAAGGAAGAAAAATCAAGAAGGGAGGAATATGAGGAGAGAAAACATATGCCTCTTTTACCTTTCCCTCAAAATCAAAGTAGAGAAAAGTTGGACAAGCAGTTTGGGAGATTTCTGGATGTGTTGAAACAGGTTCATATAAATTTTCCATTCATAGAAGTTCTCTCATAAATGCCTACCTATACCAAATTCTTGAAGGAGATCTTGACAAAGAAGAAGAAAATATAGGAGACCTCGGTGGTGAAACTCACACAACATTGTAGCGCGATCTTATAAAATAAACTCCCACAAAAGTGTGGAGACCAAATGAGTTTTACTATACCTTGCTCTTTAGGCTCTATTAATTTTGATAAGTCTCTATGTGATTCCGGTGCCTCTATTAATCTAATGCCTCTATCTATTTACAGGAAATTTGAGAAGGATATTAGAGAGATAAGGTTGATGCCAATATCGTTGCAGCTGGCAGACCAAACGACCTTAATACCTGAGGGGATAGTGGAAGATGTGTTAGTTCGGGTGGATAAGTTCATATTTCCTGTAGATTTTATAGTTGTGAATATGGAGGAGAACAAGGAGGTCCCCCTCATCCTAGGAAGACCATTCTTAGCGACGGGTAGATCTATACTAGATATACACGAGAGAAAACTCATGCTTAGAGTGGGTAAGAAGACTGTCACTTTTGAGATGAATGTAGCGAAGGGGGCACAAAAAGATAAACCAGATGCTAGTGTTGAGTGGAAAGTAAAGGGCTCCAAAGAGAAGGCTGCACTGAGTGAGAAAGGTAAGTGTGGGGTGTAACCCAAAAAGGCTGAGAAGAAGTTGTCGGCATGGATGTGTGCATTAGTCCGAAGGCGAGGAATGGATCCCGACTTCCACTCAGACCCCGACTAGATGTTCAAGGAAGTTTCCTTTACCTTATGTTTTTTACTTGTGTGTCATGGGAACATGCCACAACTTAAAGTGTGGGGTGGGGATAAGTGTATGTTGTATGTATATGTGTTAGTTTTGTTAGTTGTAGTAGTTGAAAAATTGAAAAAATCATAAAAATTGAAAAAATTTCAATATTTCCTGATGATGGATATCATTCGATGGGTTTCTTGAGGGATTAAAGTTGGAAGAAAAAGACAAAAATATTTTCTCTTGTAGGTAGTGTATTAATTCCCCCTTGGTTTTTCTTTGTGTCGCGGTTCTTTTCCAAGGGTTTTGTTTGATTGTAGTTAGTTTTTATTTTTGTTAGGAGTAGGAAACCTTGTTCTATGATTTGAATTAAAAGCAATGTCCCTTGACTTTATTATGCCTTGAGAATAGTAATTGCTTTAGTTGTGATGCTTAGGCTCAGTGTTTGGACTTCTGCACAAGTACCTTAAATTGTATGATCGTAACTTTGCTTAACTACTTTGTCTAGAGTGTCTTCATAGTCCAGTCCTGATTGAGTTATGTGCCATGTGTGTGAGAGGTTTTGTGTTATTCTGTGCATTGCATTTGATGTCTAGAACTTGCCCCGTGTATTTGTAAAGTGAAATAGTAGTTTTGTTCAATCTTGGAAGTGGTATAGGCGCTTCTTTGTTGAGCCAGGTATATGTTTTTACCCACCTAATTGTTATATATCTTAGTTAACCCTGTTTAGCCTGTAATTCTATTTCTTTGGCAACCACATTACAAGCCTTACCCATTTGTTTGAATTGACCATCTATTTGAACCATTTACCTCCCGTGAGCACTTGAATTTGATATAAACTTTGCAAAAGTTGATGTGTGGGGTGATTGGGTTGGCTTTTGAGTGGAACTAATGAAATAAAGAGAAAGGTGCATTATTTAAAAAAAAAAAGTAAGAGCCACTTAAATTGAAAAAGAAAGAAAAAATATTGTATGATTGTGAAAACTATTCCTTCATAGTGGTAACTCTTGATGTAATTGTGCTTAAAGAAGTTGGGAGTTAATGTATATTGGTTGTGAAGGTGGAATTATGGTTTGACATAAGTGTGGGTGTTTAAACGATGAAATGTATGTATTAAAGTGCATAGGGAGGTGTAGTCACTCTTATATCTAAATGTATCCTACCCATCCCGCGCCTACATTACAACCAATTAAAGTCCTACTTGATATTTGACTGAATGAGCTCAATTAGTAGAGTAGTACACTAAGGGCAAGCCTATGGTACATTAGTTGTGGCATATGAATGTTGTTTCTAAGAATGAGTGATTTCTTTCGGTCTTGAGTTCCTGATTGTTCTTAAATTTTATTGTGTGTGGAACTACTCTCTATAGTTGTGTGAGGGCACTTAATTCATGAAGGAAATGTAATGTCATTGACCTCTGTGTTAGAGTAAGTGAGCGGGTTGTTAAAAACGTGCAGTGCTTTTGAGTCAAATCTGGAGGCTAGGATGTTACGGTATTGTACTTAATCTGTTTTAAATATTCTTCGTATGATGAGTTATGAGAGTTGTTGAAAAGGGTTGTGTCTATATGAAGTGTAGTTTGATTGCTCGAGGATGAGCAATGGTTTAAGTGTGGGGTGTTGATGGTAGGCTATAATCTCGTGTTTTAGTCGCTTATTGCACTCTAATTCACTACACTTTAATTGCGTTTGAGCTTCAATTGGTAGTGTTTTGCACTTATTGTGTGTTTTATGCCTTGTAGAAGTGATTCCGAGCTATGTAGATGTCGTAGAACTAATTCAAGCTATTTGGAGCTTTGAAGTCCAAAGGATTAAGCCGGGATCGTGTTCGGGGGTCGAGGATCACTTATGGACGTTAAAAATCAATGAAGAAGCAACAACTGAAGAAATGCATTAGTGAGACGCACCTGGTGACACATTGTGCAACGTAGCAGTGTAATTTTGTGTCAGGAATTGACAAAGTTCAGAGGTTGGGTTTCTGTGGTCTGACAAGAAAAAGCACTATTACTACGCATAGTGCGGCGCATGAAAAGCAATAAGTTTGCAAGTTTTCTTATTTCGGCTAAGAAAGGGTGATTTCATTTGGGCTCGACCGTACTTGGTATAAATATATGGAAAATGTTATTTTCTAGACTTTTGACATATATTCGACCTAAGGAGGCTAAGGAGGAGTTGGAAGAATACGAGCACAAGGATTTCATTATTCCCTCCTCACTCAAGATCCGAGTTTGGATTGAATTTATGTTTTCCTATACTTTAATTTTATTTGTGATGAATTGATTTGATGGATTTGGTGTATTGATGATTGTTTGTGGATTATAACTCTAGTTTTATGTATTGAAGCGTTTTTGGATGATTTAATTGTTGCATCTATACTCACTAGTTCATGTAATCGAGAGAGGCATAACTTGTGATAGTTTTGCATTATATTGTTGGTTGAGTTCTTTAATTCTTCTTAGTAATCGAGAGAGGCTAGTTGAATCATTGACTAAACCTAGTTAGGAGGATAATCGAGAGAGGTTCTCCTAAATACCAATCCACTACGCATTCTGGCATATCTTCACGTGCTTAAATTGGTTCATCTTGTGAGGTTAAGACTTAATCGAGAGAGGAGTTTTTGTTGAACGTTTGAACTAATAATTGAGTGAATTTGAGAGACTCACTTAAATATTAGAAGTGAATTATCTAGAGTTAGATCCCAACAATTATCTTGCACCTATCCCATCAAAACTCTATCTTCTCCCATTGATAACCTTCTTTGCTTGTTCTTTGTTGTGATTGTCATTAGTCAATAGATTTATACTCTTAGTTAATTTTAGTTATTAATCATATAAATCTCAATTGTTGATTCTCCTGGATAGCAATCAAGCTAGAAACTACGAGAATATTGTTTAACTCCAATCCATGTGGATACGATATTATACAATACTATCTTTGACTAGCGAGCATAATTTAAGTGTGTGTTTCGAGCTCGTCAACCACTTGTTAGCTAAGAAGTCAACTAACAGTCAAACTTAGAAATTTCCAATTTTCAAAAATACTAGATTTTGGCAAAATGAGTCAAAATAAGTTAGGGACTTCCGAATTAAATTTCGGGCATACGCCCAAGTCCCAATCACGATACGGACCCACCGGGACTGTCAAAATACTGATCTGAGTCCATTTACACAAAATGTTGACCGTAGTCAACTCTAGTCATTTTTAAGGCAAAATTTTACATTTCTTCAATTTTTCAAAGAAAGACTTTCTGTATTAGGACACATGTTGTGCACACAAATCGAGAAACCCTAAATGGAGCTAATCAAGGTCTCGAAACGTGGGAATAGAGGCTAAATCTCAAAATGACCTATCGGGTGATCACATTCTCCACCTCTAAAATAAACGTCCGTCCTCGAACGGACATAGAAAAGTACCTGTACTAGTTAAAAGGTGTGGGTATCTACTTCGCATATCTGACTCGGACTACTATGTAGATGCCTTGATTGGTTGATCTTCACTACACTCGAATTGAAGGATAACTCTTAGAACTCAACTTTCGGACCTGCAGGGCTAAAATAGCCATCGACTCCTCCTCATAATCCAAATCCTTGTCCAATTGGACTGAGATGAAATCTAACACATGGGATGGATCACCGTGATACTTCTAGAGCATGGACACATGGAACATCAGATGGACTGCTGACAAACTAGGTAGTAATGCCAGTCTATAGGCCACCTCACCCACTCTCTCAAGAATCTCAAAGGGTCTGATATACCTAGGGCTCAACTTACCCTTCTTTCCAAACCTCATCACACCCTTCAAGGGTGAAACCCGGAGCAAAACCCTCTCTCCAACCATGAATGCAACATCACGAACTCTACGATCAGCAAAACACTTCTACCTAGACTAAGCTGTGTGAAGTCGATGATGAATCATCTTGACCTTTTCCAAGGAATCTTGACCTTTTCCAAGGCATCTTGGACCAAATCGGTACCCAACAACTGAGCCTCTCCGAACTGAAACCAACCAATTGGCGAACGGCTGATGAGTGGTGATTTTACCATTTATTCTAGTCTCTTTTATTTAGTTTTTGTGTCCTTTAATTACAAAATGAGGTGATTTATGGTGTGCATTGCTAGAATTTTAGGTAAATAATACCATGAAGAGAGTTGAATTCAATTGAAGTTGAATTGAGCAAAAAAGAGTTAAAAAGTGCAAATTCCTTCAGTGGTTCCGCATCTGCGCAACACTGCTTGCTTCTGCGAGCTCGCTTATGAGAGTGGAGGTCCGCATCTGTGCATATCACCAATTTCCCACTGTGACCACAACCGCGGTTGACAATCCGCATCTGCGGAGCTGCTGTTGCGGCGTCATATCCGCATCTGCGGAGTAGGCAGCGCCCCAGAGTTTGCGCATCTGCGAAAGGAAGTTTGCTTTTGCGGAACCGCACCTGCGATGATTTTTCCGCAGGTGTGGTCAACGGGCTTCAGCTGAGGACAGTGTTGCCATTTCACATTTTTTGATTCCAAACCCACAAATACACTACCTAGCTCAATTGTAAAGGATCTTTGACATATATTTGGCAGCCTTTGGACATATTTGGCATTTTTGGAGCTAGAGTTCTTGCACACACACTTGGGTCTTGAAGATTTGAAGCTTTTGGTTGAGAATTTCTTACTCATTTGTGCTTATTTCTTCATTTCCTTGCTTTGTATTGAATATCTAAGTGTGTAATATGTTTTCCAATATTTGAATCTTGTTTATGGGAATATTCATATTTAAAGTGTGAATTAAATATCTTGTTGTGTTTATGTATTAAACGATTTTTATTTATTATGAAGTGAGTTATTGTTTCTTTAATTATTCTTGTTCTTTAATGTTTGCAAAGGGATTAGCTAACCCTTGGACTTGCCCATTAACTTCGAATTAATTTTGGGAAAGATAATTTGGGGTTGGGAAAGATTAATTAACAAGAACATGTGGTTTTAGCTCTCCCTTTATAGATTCTACCTAGGGATAGGATTGAACTACTTGTAGCCATATTTGGATGTGCTTAATATCTTAATTATTTTAGGGATAATTCAATTAGAAAGTCTTGTTAGTCTTCGGAAGAAGCTAATATAGAATTATTACCCGAGGCTAATTAACATAAACTCGCTCATATTTGTAAAATCGTGAAATATATTGGATCGTTACTTGAGTGTAATTCCCAATGCATCCATGCTTGTAGCCATTGATCATTTTATTTGCTTTCTAGGTTAGTTTATATTTCCGCATTTACCTATAATATTTTCACAATCATATTTTAAGTGTTTGACTTAGCATAATAAGTGATAATTCTCTTACACGACTAATCGCCTGCATATTTTTCTCTGTGGGATTCGACCTCGACTCATAGTTGGGTAAATTATATTGCATGCGACCGTGTCCATTTACTTTTTAGTAGTGGATTTGGACGTCATCAAAATTGGTGCCACTGTCGGGGAACAATTTGGTGTATTTAGGTTGTTTGAGAAGTAAGCGTAAGTGCTTTGGTCCAAACTTGTGAATATTTGTGTAATTATTTTCTTATCTTTGTTTATATTCTTATTTATTTTCTTAGTCTTTTTAAAAAAATGGCATCATATAATGAAAATTGGTCGGATGGTAGTTGTTCATACTTTGATGACCCTTGTCCTTATTGTGGAGGACCACACTCTTGGCAAAATTATTTAAATTCGGCGAATTGTGCGTACAATATAAAAACCCATGAGTGGAGTATTTGTGATAAGTGTGGTCGTCAAAATGGCCATTGGGATAATTGTGCTTATTTGTCCTTCCCTTCCCGAAACCCCTGCTATGATGATTCTACTTTTTGTGATGACAAGTATAGGGATATGGAAGTGGAAGAAGTTGAGCATGGTAAAAGAGGAGAGTTTAAGCTCATGGTGGAATGCCTACTTGAAGGAGGAAACAAAGAGCAAAGTGCTTTGGAGGAGATTTTGGAAAATAGTCTCCAAAATGACTTGGCGCTTGAAAGGATGAACTTACAAATGGGAGAAATGCTCGAAGCTTTAGAGGTCCAAAAAGCCTCGGAAGTGAATGATAAGAACCTTCCTATGAGGTTGAAGCCGAAAATCCTTCTTTGGCACTTGATCAAAATCAAGAAGAACTCTCAAATGCTAAAAATGAGAAAATGATGCTCCTGTTGGAGGCCATTCTCGAAAATGAGGAGAAGCACAACTTGGCACTCGAGCACTTAAAACAAGCACTAACTCAAAATGATGAGAATATCCGCACCTTGGAAAATTAAATGAAAATATTGGTTGAGGCTCACTATGCCCACCAACTTGAGAGTGTGGAAAGAGGTCAAGAAGAATCCGACTTTGAGGAAGAAAGTGAGCTTTATTTTGAGGAATCGAGAATTGAACATCCGCCAACCGACTCCATGCTTGTTAGTGATACCGAGAAAAATATGGAATTAGATTCAACCGGTATAATTGAAAATATGGTTGAAGTTGACTCTAGTTCGGGGGACCACGAGGATGTCAAATTTCTATAAAAATTGCAATATGGAGGCTTGATCTTCACATTCCAAGCATTTCTCAACATTGGAGTTGTGTGGTGATATGGGAATTGAACTACACGAGTCAATGAGGGATTGCGAGGAGGAAAAGCAACGGCCATACATTTTACAAGTTGAATGTGCAAGAAGGCAAAAATGGCATTCCGCATATGAAAGCCAAGAAATGTAAAATGAAGAAATTAAAGTTTGGCTTGATCATCTACTTACCACCCCCCACCGCTCGTGGTCACAAACTTGATTCCAAGTTAGGTGCCCAATTCATATCTTCCAAATGGAGAGAAAAGTGGTAAAGTTGATTCGCGTCGTACCACGATGTTAAATGCGGCACTTAGTGGGAGGCAACCCATTGTTTTCAAAATTTTTAGTCGTTTTTAAAATTTTCTTTTATAGGATAGCTTAATATATCATTGTTGACTAATCTGCAAAGTTTTAGATTTTTTGGGTTGAATTAAGAAGTTTGAGGTGTTGGAACAAGCCAAAACATTGGCTGCCCAAAATAATCCAGCTGAACTCTGATAAAACTGCACCTGCGGATAAAATCTCGCAGGCGCACTTTCGTAGATGCGAAGTCACTGGACGCAAATGCGCCTTTTGCATAGGTGCGTGAGAATTAACGCAGAAGAGGCTTCGCGGAAGTGCTTATTGCACCGCAAATGCGTAAATCGGGCAGGTTTAATGGACCAAGCCCTCATTTCATCAGGTAATACTCTAACTCTTTTTCCCCCAAACTCAAACTCCTCCATCTCTCACATAACTGCTACTCAAGTTCTCCATTGATCTCAATTTCTACTGCTATCACACAAGACAATCAGGTACTCTTCAACAACACCCCTCTCTCTCAACTACTCTCTTTTCAATTTTCTTCTTCTTTTTCTTCTTCACAATCATTCCCCACAGTCCCGTTTTTTTTTTATTATTATCAATGTTAGTTTAAGGAGTGAGGGACATTGGTTGAGAGTGTGTTTGTGTGTGTTGCTGCTGATGAAAAACAAAGTTTTTTGGGAAGTCTGAGTACCAAATTACATTGAAGAAGCATAGCATGATTTATGCCTGTAATGTGTTCGACATATTGTCCGAAAGAAATTTTGTTGTTAAGTGCCTTAAAATCATGTTTAATCATGTCGTGTAAACTTGTAGAGCACAAATTTAAAAGTCTTAAATATAAATGTTGTGCCAAAACATAATTTAAATTAAAGTAAAGTTGACAGTTGCTGGGTTTTTGAAACCTTTGAGGAACACCGCAGAAGCGGGCATATTGTCGTAGCAGCGGACTCGCACCTGCGATGCCTCTTCTGCAGGTGCGAGGTTTGGCCAACAGTGTAACGTCGCAGAAGCGACTAGTATTACACAGAAGCGCAACCGCACCTGCGAGGCTATTTTCGCAGGTGCAGAAACTGGGCAGATTGGGCAATTCCAGTAGCTTTGCAACTAGAGCTTCCGGAGCTTGTTTGGCTCGATTCTTTGGCCAAATTACATTGTTTTGCATTGCTTAACATGATTATAATGCACGACTAATTTTGTTTTGGTTTGTTAGGTACTTTAAGCTTCAAAAATGGACCCGAACATGAACAATAATGTGGCGTTTAATCATGAAATTGAGGAAGAAGTTGTGGAACAATTTGACAATGAACGCTTCATGTATGCTGATTGTCATTGCCAGTATTATGACAGCTTTCTCACAAAAAAGATCATGCTTGAAAAAGGGATCACCGAGGATAAATTGGCCGAGCTGCTTCGAGAATTCTATGGTCGTCTACAAACCTCGCCGAGCTGCTTCCAGAATTCTATAGCCGTCTACAAACCTTCGTGAGTTTTATGCTAATCTTAAGTATACAAACTTTACTGACCCACAACTCACCATAAGAGGCAAAACAGTGAGGTTTGGTACTGAACAGATCAATGACATTTTAGGGCTTCCTGACCATCCACTTGAGCTGGTGCAAGAAAAGGATCATTGCAGCAACGGAGAATGGCTTGTTTCTAAACTTTATCCCTCAGGCATGAGAGCAAAGTGGGCCAATAAGAGAAAGGGTTTGAAGTCTATCGATTTCACAGCTGAAGCCAAAATGTGGCTCTACATCATTTGCAACACAGTATCACCCTGTGGAAATGTTTCAAATGTCTCATATACCAGAGCCTTGATCATTGCATGCATACTAGACGGCATTCATGTGAATGTCTGCCACTACATCCTGTAGGAGCTGAAAGAGTATTTTCTAGACGACAATTCAGGCTTGATGTTCCCTTCTCTAATTACAAATTTGTGCTGGCAGGCACATGTTGAGGTGTGTAGCGCCGATCATTGGTTACCGGCCGACAAACCCTTTTATCCGTTGAGAGTTACGGGCGAGGGTAGTGTAGTAAAGAGTAAGAAGAGGAAATTTACCACTGTTGCTGGACCAGAGTCATCCTCACATGCAGCATTGCCTGAGGGACCATTCGGGATGTTGAACTCGCAGTTGGGCATCATCCGTAACTTAGTGTCACAACTCCCTAGCGGACCCTCACACCCCCAGCCTTGGCCCGAGTATTTTACGAGGGAAGAAATGAAGACCTACCTGGATAACCAGAAGAAGCAAGCAGAGTATCATGAGAAGTTGGTAGCTTCTGTTAGCAGACTCGAGGCATCCTATGGCAGCATGGCAAAGGCACATATAGATCTTCAGTAGGACTTTCAAAAGGTGAAAGTGAGAAATAAGAAGAAGGGCAAGTTTATGATAAAGATGTGGAGAGGCATCAAGGCCATCTTCAAATGGGGGCAGCCGAACAGGAAGATACCAGTTGAGGACGACGATGATAGTGAAGAGTATTCCTTCATGGCGAATGTTGCTGGTGATGATGATGATGAGGCAGAGAGTTCTTCACGAGAGTGATTAGCCTTTCTCCGGCAGTCTGCTAGTCTGATGCAGACCTCAGGGAGACCCTCAAACTACTTTTATTTTATCTTGATATTGTGCAGTGAGGACACTGCAATGTTTTTAGCTGGGGATGGCTTTAGGGAGTACACTTTATTTGTACATTGATGCTTAATTTGTGCCCTTGCTGGGCTTATGCTTTTGTATAGATATTGTGTGCCCTTGCCGGGCTTGTTTTACTATTGCTTATCATGTGCTCTTGCCGAGCGTAGTTTGTGATAGGTGATATATTTGCGGATTAGTCGCTTTTGTTATTCTATTTTATTTTTCTTTCTTTATTTATTTTCTTTAGTAGTTTTTAGTTTATATTATTTTTTATCCTTTAGTATTAGTTGCTTTTGTTATTTTATTTTCTTTAGCAGTTTTTAGTTATTTTATTTTTATTCCGTTAGTGTAAATTTTATTTTCTTTAGTAGTTTTTAGTTAATATTATTTTTATCTCTTTAGTAGTATTTCCTTGGATTTTCTTTATGCTACGGTTCTTTCCCGAGGAATATTTTTGTGTTGAACCGGCTGACTTTTCCCTATGATGGATGGCGTGACGACTTTCTTAAGGGAATTAGTCTTCTTTTGTTATGTGGAAACTTTTGGATTATTTGATACTAATAAAATTAGTCTCTTGTATGTGAAGTGTGAATTAAGAATACCCCTCCAAAATTTGGTTTTAAATTGAAAAAGTAAGTTGCATGGGGGAGAATAATTTTTGTGATAACGTTTTGGCTCATTTGGTGACTCTTTACCCATTAGTTGACATGATATTACTCTAAATTCTCTTATTAAGAAGTGAAATTGAATCGTCTTGATTAGTTCATGTGCCATGTGTATTAGTTTTTATTAAAAATAATTCTTGTGTTTACTTCTATCATCTAAAACTTGCTCGGTTGGTCTTTCAATGCTAATGTTAATTATGTTTGGTTGGAGAGATGACCTTAGGCATTCTTTGTGATCCTTGAAAAAAGCCTCTTTAGCCTTTCGAGCCTACCATTGAATAAATATTATCACTAGTTTATCCCATTTGAGCCTTTAACCTTTTCTTTGGCTACCTCATTACAAACATTTACCCTTTTGTGAAATAATTTCCTCTTTTGAACCCATCCCTCCTTAAATATTAAGAATGAGGCTAAAACCCTAAGTTGGGGGTGTTGGTTTTAATTTGGAAATTGGTAAGGTTGTACATTGTGTGTAAAAACTTATACCTCAAAGTTGTTTATATGAAGATACTCAAGCTCCAAAAGAAATTAGTTAGTATAAAAAAAGTATGGAGTCTTGAGAAAATTAGAGAGGTACTTTAAGGTGGTTCTATTGTGGTAACTAGATGTCAATAAGGGCTATGTGGTTTAAAAAGAAGCAAAGTGCAAAAAGAATGACGAATGTGAGTAGTGTTCAAGGAGGGTGTAGTCACTTGTATCCCAAATACTTGTCCTACCCTTCCCTAAACCTACATTACAAGCTTAAAAAGTCCTTATGGGATCTCCACCAAATGTTCTTGAATAGGCGGAGAATTAAAATAAGGGCAAGTTTATGGCATGATATCTTGTAACACTTGAAATGCTTTGTTGAGAGTGAGTGTCTTTGTGCATTTGTCCCTTATGTTGTTATTATAAATATAGTGATTTTGGGACTTTTTTTCTTGTGAGGATACATGGATTATGATGGATTGGTGACATTGATATATTCCGAATTGTGTAAATTGAGCATATGTAGTAGAAAAGTATTTTTGACTCACTTCTTGAGGCTTGGTTGTTGACACTTGATTATTTTGAAACCCTATTGCATTCTTGAAGTTGTTTTTAAATGAAGGAATTATTTGGTTGAGATTCACATGCTTGAGCCTAATTATTAGTACCAACCAAATCCATAAGTATGATGCTTAATTGGAGAATGTGATTTGTGAATAATGGTGATGCTACTTGTGCTTTAAATGGTAGAACCTCATTGAATATTTGGTTTTGATTTACTTAAGAACAAGCAAAAGATTTAAGTTGGGGGTATTGATGAGTGGTGATTTTACCATTTATTCTAGTCTCTTTTCTTTAGTTTTTGTGTCCTTTAATTACAAAATGAGGTGATTTATGATGTGCATTGCTAGATTTTTAGGTAAATGATGCCATGAAGAGAGTTGAATTCAATTGAAGTTGAATTGAGCAAAAAAGAGTTAAAAAGTGCAAATTCCTTCAGTCGTTCCGCATCTGCGCAACACTGCTCACTTCTGCGAGCTTGCTTATGCGAGTGGAGGTCCACATCTGCTCATATCATCAATTTCCACTGTGACCGCATATGCAGTTGACAATCCGCGTCTGCGGAGTAGGCAGTTCCCCAGAGTTTGCGCATCTGCGAAAGGAAGTTCGCTTTTGCGGAACCGCACCTGCGATGATTTTTCCGCAGGTGCAGTCAACGGGCTTCAGCTGAGGACAGTGTTGCCGTTTCACATTTTTTCGATTCCAAAACCACAAATACACGACCTAGCTGAATTGTAAATGATCTTTGGCATATCTTTGGCAGCCTTTGGACATATTTGGCATTTTTGGAGCTAGGGTTCTTGCACACACACTTGGGTCTTGAAGATTTGAAGCTTTTGATTGAGAATTTCTTACTCATTTATGCTCATTTCTTCATTTCCTTTCTTTGTATTGAATATCTAAGTATAATATTTTTTCCAACATTTGAATCTTGTTTATGGGAATATTCATATTTAAAGTGTGGATTAAATATCTTGTTGTGCTTATGTATTGAACGATTTTTATTTATTATGAAGTGAGTTATTGTTTCTTTAAATATTTTTGTTCTTTAATGTTTCCAAAGGGGTTATCTAACCCTAGGACTCACCCATTAACTTTGAATTAATTTTGGGAAAGATAATTTGGGGTTGGGAAAGATTAATTAACAAGAACTTGAGACTTTATCTCTCACTTTATAAATTCTACCTAGGGATAGGATTGAACTACTTGTAGCCATATTCGGGTGTGCTTAATATCTTAATTGTTTTAGGGATAATTCAATTAGGAAGTCTTGTTAGTCTTCGGAAGAAGCTAATATAGAATTATTACCTGAGACTAATTACATAAACTCGCTCATATTTGTAAAATCGTAAAATACATTGGATCGTTACTTGAGTGTAATTCTCAATGCATCCATGCTTATAGCCATTGATCAGTTTATATTTCCGCATTTAGCTATAATATTTTCACAATCATATTTTAAGTGTTTGGCGTATCATAATAAGTGATAATTTCATTACACGCCTAATCGCCTACATAATATTCTCTGTGGGATTCGACCCCGGATCATAGTTGGGTAAATTATATTGCATGCGACCGTGTCTATTTACTTTTTAATAGTGGATTTGGACGTCATCAACGGTATTGCCTCCCGTATAATGCCTCATAGGGAGTCATCTGAATATTCGATTGGTAGTTCTTGTTGTAGGCAAACTCCACAAGCAGCAAGAACTGATCCCAAGAACCCCTGAAATCCATAACACAAGCGTGATGCATGTCCTCCAATATCTGAATGGTGCGTTCGAACTGTCCGTCGGTCTGGGGTGAAATGTTGTACTCAAGTCAACCTGTGTGCCTAACTCACACTGTACGGCCCTCCAAAAGTGCGAGGTGAACTATGTACCTCGATCTGAAATGATGAACACCAGCACACCGTGAAGATGGACAATCTCGCAGATATAGATCTCAGTCAACCGCTCTGAAGAATAGATAACTACTACTGAAATGAAATGTGCCAACTTGGTCAACCTGTCCATAATGACCCATGTCACGTCGAACTTCTTCTGAGTTTGTGGGATCCCAAAACAAAATCCATGGTAATATGCTCCCACTTCCATTCCGGAATCTCCAGCCTCTGAAGCAAACCACCAGGCCTCTGATGCTCATACTTTACTTGCTGACAATTCAGACACTAAGCTACATATGCAACTATATCGTTTTTTATTCTCCTCCACCAATGATGCTACCGCAAGTCCTGATATATCTTGGCGGCACCCGGATGAATGGAATACTGAGAACTGTGGGACTCCTCAAGAATCAATTTTCGAAGCCCATCCACATTGGGCACACAAATCCGACCCTGCATCTGCAATACCCCATCATCTCCAATAGTAACTGCTTGGCACCACTGTGTCCTTAAGGACAAAAAAATAGGGTTCATCATACTAACGCTCTCTGATGCGCTCATACAAAGAAGACCGAGAGACTATGCAAGCTAGAATATGACTGGGCTCCGAAACATCTAACCTCACGAGCTGATTGGCCAAGGCCTGATCATATAATGGAAGTGGTCTCTCACCAGCTGGAATATAAACAAGGCTACCCATACTCACAGCCTTTCTACTCAAGGCATCGGCCACCACATTGACCTTTCTGGGATGATACAAAATAGTTATATCATAGTCTTGTAGCACCTCCAACCACCTTCGCTGCCTCAAATTAAGATCCTTTTGCTTGAACAAAAACTGAAGACTCTGATGGTCCGTTAACGCCTCACATGACATGCCGTAGAGGTAATGCCTCCAAATATTTAATGCATGAACAAGGTAATTCTTCATGTTAATCTTCAACTGTCGAGATGCATATGTGATCACCCTGCCATCCTGCATCAAGACTGCACTGATCCCAACACGCGATGCATTACAATATACCGCATAGGATCCCGAACATGTGGGTAATACCAACACCGGAGTTGTAGTCAAGGCAGTCTTGAGCTTCTAAAAGCTCAACTCACACTCATCCGACCACCTAAATGGAGCACCCTTCTGGGTCAATCTAGTCAATGGGGCTGCTATGGATGAAAACCCCTCCACAAACTGGCAATAATAACCTGCCAAACCCAGAAAGCTCCGAATCTCTGTAGCTGAAGTAGGTCTAGACAAGTTTTGAACTGCCTCAATCTTCTTAGGATCCACTTTAATTCCCTCAGCAGATACAACATGCCCGAAAAAAGTGACTGAGTCCAACCAAAACTCGCACTTGGAAAACTTGGCATATAATTTACTATCTCTTAGAGTCTGAAGTACCACTCTAAGATGCTGCTCATGCTTCTCTCGACTGCGGGAGTAGATCAAGATATCATCAATAAATATAATCACAAAAAAATCCAAGTAGGGCTTGAATTCCCAGTTCATCAAATCTATGAATGTTGTTGGGGCATTGGTCAACCCAAATGACATCACTAGGAACTCATAATGCCAATATCGAGTATGAAAAGTTGTCTTAGGAATATCTGATGCCCTAATCTTCAACAGATGGTAACCAAACCTCAAATCAATCTTCGAAAATACTTTGGCACCCTAAAGCTGATCAAATAAGTTATCAATCCTCGGCAACGGGTACTTGTTCTTGATAGTCACTTTGTTCAACTGGCGATAGTGTATACATATCCTCATCGAACTATCCATCTTCTTCATGAACAACACAGGCGCACCCTAAGGTGAGACACTAGGTCTAATGAATCCCTTATCAAGAAAATCATGTAACTACTCCTTTAGTTCCTTCAACTCAGGTGGCGCCATACGGTATGGTGGAATAGAAATAGGTTGAGTTCCCGGAGCAAGGTCAATACAAAAATCAATAGCCCTGTCAGGTGGCATCCCCAACATATATACGTGAAACAGCTTTGGAAACTCATACACAACAGGTATTGAATCCATAGAAGGAATCTCCGCGCTAGAATCACGAACATAGGCCAAATATGCTAGACACCCCTTCTGTGATGACCCAAAAGGTCATCTTATATTTTAGAACTCGATTCTGCTCTCTTTAGACTTAAAAATCTCATTTTTTTTACCCTCCTCGATTTTCGTATACAGTATGGATATTGGCCCAGAAGGCTTATATGTTAAAAACAGATAAAATAAGAATTTTTGCCTAAAACCTTTAATTTAGTAGACTTCGGTCAACCTTTTTGGTAAGCAGGCTCCGATTCATATTTTGACAATCCTGGTGGGTCCGTATCAGAATATGGGACCTGGGCATATGCCCGAAATTGAATTCGGAGGTCCCTAACTCGAGTTATGAATTTTTGATAAAAATTAAAAGTCTGAAATTTAATGGTTTTGAAGAATTGGTTGATGTTTGGCCTTGTTTATAACGGGTCTGTATTTTGGTTGCGGAGCCTGGTATAAGTCCAATATAATATTTATGACTTATCTATAAAATTTGGTGAGAAACAGAGTTGGTTTGACGTGATTCGGACGTCCAGTTGTGAAGATAGGAATTTTGAAAGCTTTCTTCATAATTTCATTCGATTTGGTGCTAAATTCGTAGTTCTAGGTGTTATTTTGGCGATTTGATCATGCGAGCAAGTTCGTATGATGTTATTAGACTTGTGTGCATGTTTGGTTTGGATCCCCGAGGGCTCGGATGAGTATCGGATTTGCCACGAGATGTTTTGGACTTGGGAAAATCTGGTATTTTGCTGCAGCAGCTGTTCTGGTGTATTCTTCTTCGCGTTCGCGAAGGTACTCTCGCGAACGCGAAGAATAAACTGGTCAGGCTGAAATTTCTTGTTCGCGAACGCGACCGACTCATCGCGAACACGAAGAACTTGGGACATGGGGGAGGAGTCATTAATCCTTCATCGCGAACACGAGCATGGTCTCGCAAACACGAAGGCCGGGGGGAGTAGCCTTCGCAAACGCGAAGGCCTAGTGGGGAACGTGAAGGGATGGCAACTTTTCTCTTCGCGAACGCGACAGTGTTCTCGCGAACACGATGAACATTGTCGCCCAGCACTTAAAACAGAATCAAAAACGAGATTTAGCCATTATTTCACATTTTCAAGAACCAAACGGACTAAAGGTGATTTTCAAGAGACATTTTCTTCCCCAAAGTGTTGGTAAGTAATTCTAAACCATTTTCTTTCAATTACCCATTTCATTTCATAAATTTTCAACCTAAAATCTAGGATTTTTATGGTAGAATTAGGGGTTTGGGTAGAAACTAGGGATTTCAGAAATTCGGGGATTTAGACCTCAAATTGAGGTCGGATTCCAAAACCATTTATATATACGGGCTCGGGGGTCAATGGGTAAATGGAGTTTGGTCCGAACCTCGGGTTTTGACCAAGCGGGCTCGGGGTCGATTTTTGACTTTTTGGAGGAAAATTTGGGTAATCTAAATTTATGCAATGTAATTGATTCCTTTAGTAATATTTGATATTATTGAGTTATTTTTGAATAGATACGAGTGGTTTGGAGGTGGATTCTAGAGGAAAAGTTGTGATTGAGTATTAAGTGGCCTTTGGAGCGAGGTAAGTGTCGTGGTTAACCCTAACTTGAGGGAATTAGGAACCTTAGACTATTTGCTATGTGAAATTCATGTGATCTGCGTATATGTGAGGTGACGAGTACTTATGCGACGCCAATTTACCTGTTTTCCCCTGTTTTCTCTCGTTTTTCTCATGCGGTCTCTTTTCTATGCCAAATTACTACGTGTTTAGACTAGTGTTGTTAAATTGATCATTCTTATCATGTTTACGGATTTTCCGGTGATAATTGAGTATTTATTCCAAAGTTGAAATTGATATTGTGGAACCAAATATTGAAGTAAGGCTTGTACTTGTTATTCTATCTCCCTGTTGTTATTTATTCATTGCATTATGGTAAGGGAGAGTGTTAATGCATGAAGGGTGATGCCGTGCCATATTGTGAGTGTAAAAGCACAAAGGGTGATGTCGTGCCATATTGTGAGTGTTAATGCACGAAGGGTTATGCCATGCCATATTGTGAGTGTTAATGCACGAAGGGTGATGTCGTGCCATATTGTGAGTGTTAATGCACAAAGGGTGATGTCGTGCCATATTGTGAGTGTTAATGCACGAAGGGTGATGTTGTGCCATATTGTGAGTGTTAATGCACGAAGGGTGATGTCGTTCCATGATATGAGAGTTAATGCACGAAGGGTGATGCCGTGCCGTTTCTATTAATTTTTATGGTGAGGTTGAGAGTAAAAGCACGAAGGGTGATGCCGTACATTTTTTCTTTACTGTATGCGTTGTTCCTGTTGATTCATAGTATATTGGTTGTTCTAGTTATCATTCTGCTGTAGTTCTTTATCTCGTATCTCCCCCAGCATGTTTCCCCTTCCCGATATTTCATGTCTAGCTCTTCATTACTGTTATTTGTATATACACTGTTAAATTGTCCAGGTTGATTTGTAGGTGCCTTGCCTTAGCCTCGTCACTACTGCATCGAGGTTAGGCTCGACACTTACTAGTGCATGGGGTCTATTGTACTAATACTGCACTCTGCACTTTCTGTGCAAATTTTGGTACCGGCTCGGGCTGATCGAGATTTATTTTTGCTATTGGACCGCTATCCGGGGACTCAAGGTAGATCTGTCGGCGTTCACAGACTTTGAAGTCCCCGTCTATCTTTTTTGTTCTACTATTTCTTTCATTCAAACAGTTGTATTTGTTTCAGAATATTACTTGTAGTAAATTCTAGAATGCTCGTGAATTGTGACTCCAGATCCGGGTGGTAGTAATTAATGTAGTTTTTATATTATTCTGCACTCATTATATTTTAACCTTATCTAATTTGCTGTTATTTACTGAATGGAATAAGAATTGGTTTAATGATTCTCTAACGTTGGCTTGCCTAGCAAGTGAAATGTTAGGCGCCATCACGGTCCCTATGGTGGGAATTCCGGGTCGTGACAAGTTGGTATCAGAGAACTAGATTGCCTAGGTCTCACGATTCACGAGCAAGCTTAGTAGAGTCTGGAGGATCGGTACAGAGACGTCTGTGCTTATCTTCCAAAGGCTATGATGTTTAGGAACAAATTTCACTTCTATTCTTCTCTGTCGTGCGATGTTGTTTTCTCAATACTGATTAACTCTTCTACTCTTATTCTCTCACAGATGGCGAGAACACGTACTGCTTCCTCAGCTGAGCAGCAGCCAGAGCCTCTAGTGGCAGCTCCTACGAGGGGCAGAGGTCGAGGTCGAGGCCGTGCCAAAGGCCGAGGTAGGGGAAGGGCTCATCCCAGAGCCCGAGCAACAGCCCCAGCAGTGGAGCCTCAGATAGAACTTGGCGAGGAGGTTCCAGCCCAAACTCTTCCTGCCGGGCCAGCTCAGGTTCCGGAGGGGTTCATTGCCACCCCAGTACCTCAGGATGCTTTGGTACTTTTGGTGGGCCTTATGGAGAGTGTGGCTCAGACTGGCACATTTACCATGGCACCAGCCGTCTCTCAAGCTGGAGGAGGAGCCCAGACTCCCACTACTCCCATTCCAGAGCAGATAGATCCCCGGTATCAGTCTCCAGTAGCTCATCCAGTCGGAGTAGTTCAGCTGGTTGTTGTGCCACAGACCGGTGATGGGTTAGCTTTGTATTTTGAGCTTTATGGAGATTGGACAGGTTTACCAAGCTCTTCCCAGTTCACTTCAGTGGTACTATTTCACAGGATCCCCAGGAGTATCTTGACAGCTGTTACGAGGTTCTACGGGTCTATTTTGCTGCATTTCAAATGACTGGTTCCGCCAAGAAATGGTGGAGAGATTATTTATTGACCAGACCAGTTGGGTCGCTTGCTCTTACTTGGGACCAGTTCTCTCACCTCTTCCTAGAGAAGTTTATGCCCATCACATTGATAGAGGAGCGCCGTCGTCAGTTTGAGCGTCTCCAACAGGGCAGTATGACTGTTACTCAGTATGAGACCCATTTTGTGGATTTGGCCCGTCATGCTATTCTTCTGCTTCCCACCGAGAGAGAGGGAGTAAGGAGGTTTATTGACGGACTTACTCAGCCTATCAGATTGCAGATAGCTAAGGAGACTGGGAGTGAGATTTCTTTTCAGGCGGCTGCCAATGTCGCCAAACGAGTTAAGATGGTTCTTGCTCAGAGAGGTCAGGGGTCTGACAAGCGATCTCGTCATTCCGGTGAGTTCAGCGGTGCCTCATCTAGAGGTAGGGGCACTTTTGGTAGAGGCCATCCTCCCAGGCCGTTTCATTCAACACTCCAGGAATCGCACGGTGCCTCAGGTGGTCGTGGCCCTTATATGCCTTATTCCGACCTGCTAGTCTACAGTGCACCACCAGCTCCTATTAGTGCACCTCCACTCCAGAGTTATCAGGGTGGTTACTCAGGTCGACAGGGTCAGTTCCAGGGTCAGCAGTCACAGCAGCCGAGGTTATGTTATACTTGTGGTGATCCGAGGCATATTGCTAGAGTTTGCCCTCGGACAACGGGCAGCTCACAGTATTAGAGTTCTCGTGCCATGGTTCCGGCACTAGTTGCTACTCAGCCAGCCAGAGGTAGGGGTCAGGCAGCCAGAGGTAGAGGCCAGACTATTAGAGGTGGAGATCAAGCCGTTAGATGTGGAGACGAGCCAGCTAGAGGTCATCCCAGGGACGTAGTTCAGAGTGGTAGGGCCCAGCCCCAGTGTTAAGCTTTCCCAACCAGGCCTGAGGGTGAGTCATCTGACACTATTATCATAGGTACTGTTTCAGTTTGCAGTAGAGATGCTTCAGTTCTATTTGATCCGGGGTCTACTTACTCATATGTGTCATCCTATTTTGCTTCATATTTGGTTGTGCCTCGTGATTCTTTGAGTGCTACGGTGTATGTGTCCACACCAGTGGGAGATGCTATTATTGTAGATCATGTTTATCGTTCGTGTGTGGTCACCATTGGGAGTCTTGATACTCGTGTAGATCTTCTACTTCTTGATATGGTTGATTTTGATGTCATACTAGGTATGGATTGGTTGTCACCCTATCATGTTATATTAGATTGTCATGCCAAGACGGTGACCTTAGCCTTGCAGGGGTTGCCTCGATTAAAGTAGAGAGGGACTCTTGGCCATTCTACTGGCACGGTTATCTCTTATGTGAAGGCTCGGCATATGGTTGAGAAGGGGTGTCTAGCTTATTTGGCTTATGTTCGTGATTCTAGTGCGGAGCTTCCTTCCATGGATTCAGTGTCGGTTATTCGTGAGTTTCCAGAGGTGTTTCATGCAGACCTGCCGGGGATGCCACCCGACAGGGATATTGATTTCTTCATTGATTTGGCTCCGGGTACTCAGCCCATTTCCATTCCGCCATACCGCATAGCCCCGCCAGAGTTGAAAGAATTGAAGGAACAGTTGAAAGATTTGCTTGATAAGGGCTTCATTAGACCTAGTGTCTTGCCCTACAGTGAACCTGTATTGTTTGTAAAGAAGAAAGATGGATCGATGAGGATGTGTATAGATTATCGGCAGTTGAACAAAGTCACCATCAAGAACAAGTACCCATTGCCGAGGATTGATGATTTATTTGATCGGCTTCAGGGTGCCAAGGTATTTTCGAAGATTGATATGAGATCCGACTACAATCAGTTGAGGATTAGGGCATCTGATGTCCCTAAGACAGCTTTTCGGACTCGGTATGGGCATTATAAGTTTCTAGTAATGTCATTTGGGCTGACAAAAGCCCCAGCAGCATTCATGGATTTGATGAACTGGGTGTTCAAGCCCTACTTGGATTCCTTTGTGATTGTGTTTATTGATGATATCTTGATCTACTCCCGCAGCCAGGAGGAGCATGAGAAGCATCTTCAGATCGTTCTTCAAACTTTGAGAGACAGCCAGTTATATGTTAAATTCTCAAAATGCGAGTTTTGGTTGAGTTTACGTTGTATTAGTAGAGGGTATTCAGGTGGATCCTAAGAAGATTGAGGCAGTTTAGAACTGGCCTAGACCCACATCAGCTACAGAGATCAATAGTTTCTTGGGATTGGCAGGTTATTACCGTCGGTTTATGGAGGGGTTTTCATCTCTAGCAGCCCCGTTGACTAGGTTGACCTAGAAGGGTGCCCCGTTCAGATGGTCAGATGAGTGTGAGGCGAGCTTCTAGAAGCTCAAGATAGCTTTGACTACGGCATCGGTATTGGTGTTACCCTCAAGTTTAGGATCTTATACAGTATATTGTAACGCATCTCATATTGGTCTGAGTGCGGTATTGATGCAGGGTGGCAAGGTTATTGCATATGCTCCGCGGCAGCTGAAGGTTCACGAGAAGAATTACCATGTTCATGATCTAGAGCTGGCAGCCATTGTTCACGCGCTGAAGATTTGGAGGCACTACCTTTACGGCGTGCTATGTGAGGTACTCACGGATCATCGAAGCTGGAAATATTTGTTCAAACGGAAGGAGCTCAATTTGAGGCAAAGGAGGTTGTTGGAGCTATTGAAAGACTATGATATCACCATATTGTATCATCCCGGGAAGGCCAATGTGGTGGTCAATGCTTTGAGTAGAAAGTCAGCTAGCATGGGTAGCCTTGCACATATTCCAATTGGTGAGAGGCCACATGCATTGGATGTTCAGGCCTTGGCCAATCATCTTGTGAGGTTGAATATTTCTGAGCCCAGCTGTGTTCTTGCTTGTGCAATTGCTCGGTATTCTTTGTTTGAGCGTATCAGAGATCGGCAGTATGACGATCCTCATTTTCTTGTCCTTAAAGACACAGTGCGACACGGTGGTGCCAAGCAGGTTACTGTTGGAGATGATGGAGTTTTGAGGATGCAGGGTCGTATTTGTCTGCCTAATGTGGATGGACTTCGTGAGTTGATTCTTGAGGAGGTCCACAGTTCACGGTATTCTATTCATTCGGGCGCCGCCAAGATGTATCAGGACTTGCGGTAGCATTATTGGTGGAGGCGAATGAAGAAAGACATAGTTGCATATGTAGCTCGGTGTCTAAATTGCCAGCAGGTAAAATGTGAGCATCAGAGACCTGGTGGTTTACTTCAGAGGTTAGAGATTCCTGAGTGGAAGTGGGAGCGTATCACTATGGATTTTGTTGTTGGACTCCCATGGACTGAGAGGAAGTTTGATGCAGTTTGGGTCATTGTGGACAGGTTGACCAAGTCAGCGCACTTCATCCATGTGGAAGTTACCTATTCTTCGGAACGGATGGCAGAGATTTACATCTGCGAGATCGTCCGTCTCCACGGTGTGCTCATGTCTATCATTTCTGATCGAGGTACATAGTTCACCTCACATTTCTGGAGGGCAGTACAGCATGAGTTAGGCATGCGGGTTGAGTTGAGCACAGCGTTTCATCCTCATATGGATGGGTAGTCCGAGCGTACTATTCAGATCTTAGAGGATATGCTCCGCGCATGTGTTATAGACTTCGGAGGATCGTGGGATCAGTTCTCGCCCCTTGCAGAGTTCGCCTACAACAACAACTACCAGTCGAGCATTCAGATGGCTCCCTATGAGGCATTATATGGTAGGCGGTTTCAGTCGCCAGTTGGGTGGTTCTAGCCGGGAGAGGCTCGGTGTTGGGCACAAACTTAGTACAGGATGCCTTGGATAAGGTCAAGATTATTCAGGATCGACTTCGCACAGCTCAGTCCAGGCAGAAGAGTTATGCCGATCGCAGAGTTTGTGATGTTGCATTCATGGTCGGGGAGAGAATGTTGCTTCGGGTATCACCCATGAAGGGTGTAATAATGTTCGGAAATAAGGGCAAGTTGAGCCCTATGTATATCAGACCTTTTGAGATTCTGGAGAGAGTAGGAGAGGTGGCTTACAGGCTTGCACTACCACCTAGTTTACCAGCTGTTCATCCAGTATTCCATGTGTACATGCTTCGGAAGTATCACGGCGATCCGTCCCATGTGTTAAACTTCAGCTATGTCCAGTTGGACATGGATTTTACTTAAGAGGACGAGCTGGTGGCTATTCTAGCCTGGTAAGTTCGCCAGTTGAGATCAAAGAGTTACCCTTCAGTTCGAGTGCAGTGGAGGGGTCAGCTTGTTGAGGAAGCTACTTGGGAGTCCGAGTCTGATATGCGGAGTAGATATCCCCACCTTTTCACCAACTCAGGTACTTTTCTATGTCCGTTCGAGGATGAACGGTTGATTTAGAGGTGGAGAATGTGATGACCTAAAAGGTCATCTTATGTTTTAGAACTCGATTTTGCGCTCTTAAGCCTTAAAATCTCTTTTTTTTTACCCTCCTCGATTTCTGTGCGCAGTCCGGATATTGGCCCGGGAGGCTTATATGTTAAAAACTGATAAAAAGAAGAATGTTTGCCTAAAAACTTCAATTGAGTTGACTTCAGTCAACATTTTTGGTAAGCGGGGCCAGATCTGTGTTTTGACGATCCCGATGAGTCTGTATCGAAATATGAAACCTGGGTGTATGCCCGGAATTGAATTCGGAGGTCCCTAACTCGAGTTATGAATTTTTGATGAAAATTAAAAGTCTAAAATTTAATGGTTTTTAAGAATTGGTTGATGTTTGGCCTTGTTGATATCGGGTCCGTATTTTGATTCCAGAGCTCGGTATAAGTCCAATATAATATTTATGACTTATCTGTGAAATTTGGTGAGAAATGGAGTTGGTTTGACGTGATTCGGACGTCCGGTTGTGAAGATAGGAATTTTAAAAGCTTTCTTGAAAATTTTATTCGATTTGGTGCTAAATCCGTAGTTCTTGGTGTTATTTTGGTTATTTGATCACGCGAGCAGGTTCGTATGATATTTTTAGACTTGTGTGCATGTTTGGTTTAGAGCCCCGAGGGCTCGGGTGAGTTTCGGATAGGCCACAGGATGTTTTGGACATGGGAAAATCTGGTATTTTGCTGCAGCAGCTGTTCTGGTGTATTATTCTTCGCGTTCGCGAAGGTACTCTCGCGAACACGAAGAGTAAACTGGTCAAGCTGAAATTTCTTCTTCGCGAGTGCGAAGGCCTGGTCGCGAACGCGAAGCGATGGGGGATTTACCTTTCGCGAATGCGACCGGCTCATCGCGAACGCAAAGCACTTGGGACCTGGGGGAGGAGTCTGTAATCCTTCATCGCGAACGCGAGCATGGTCTCGTGAACGCGAGCATGGTCTTGAGAACGCGAAGGCCAGAGGGGAGTAGCCTTCGCGAATGCGAAGTCCTTGTCACGAACGTGAAGTGATGGCAACTTTGCTCTTCGCAAACGCGACAATGTCCTCGCGAACGCGATGAACACTATCGCCCAGCACTTAAAACAGAATCAAAAAGGGGATTTAGCCATTATTTCACATAATGAAGAACCAAACGGACTAGAGGTGATTTTCAAGAGACCCTTTCTTCCCCCAAAGTGTTAGTAAGTGATTCTAAACCATTTTCTTTCAATTATCCATTTCATTTCATAAATGTTCAACCAAATATCTAGAGTTTTATGGGTTTGGGTAGAAACTAGGGATTTCAGAAATTCGGGGATTTAGACCTCAAATTGAGGTCGGATTCCAAAACTAATTATATATCCGGGCTTGGGGGTGAATGGGTAAATGGATTTTGGTCCGAACCTCGGGTTTTGACCAAGCGGACCCAGGGGCGATTTTTGACTTTTTGGAGTACAATTTGGGAAATCTAAATTTATGCAAAGTAATTGATTCCTTTAGCAATATTTGATATTATTAAGTCGTTTTTTAATAGATACGAGAGGTTTGGAGGTGGATTCTAGAGGAAAAGTTGTGATTGAGTATTAAGTGGCCTTCGGAGCGAGGTAAGTATAGCTGTTAACCCTGACTTGAGGGAATTCGGAACCTTAGACTATTTGCTATGTGAAATTCATCTGAGCGGCGTATATGTGAGGTGACGAGTTCTTATGCGCCGCCAATTTACCTGTATTTACCTATTTTCTCCCGTTTTTCTCATGTTGTCTCTTTTCTATGCCTAATTGCTACGTGTTAAGACTAGTGTTGTTAAATTGATCGTTCTTATCATGTTTACGGATTTTCTGGTAATAATTGAGTATTTATTCCAAAGTTGAGATTGATATTGTGGAACCAAATGTTGAAGTAAGGCTTGTACTTGTTATTCTATCTCCCTGTTGTTATTTATTCATTGCATTGTGGTAAGGGAGAGTGTTAATGCACGAAGGGTGATGCCGTGCTACATTGTGAGTGTTAATGCATGAAGGGTGATGTCGCGCCATGTTATGAGTGTTAATGCACGAAGGGTGATGCCGTACCATATTGTGAGTGTTAATGTACGAAGAGTGATGCCGTGCCATATTGTGAGTGTTAATGCACGAAGGGTGATGTCGTGCCATATTGGGAGTGTTAATGCACGAAGGGTGATACCGTTCCATATTGTGAGTGTTAATATACGAAGGGTGATGATGTGCCATGATATGAGAGTTAATGCACGAAGGGTGATGTCGTGTCGTTTCTATTGATTTTTATGGTGAGGTTGAGAGTAAAAGCACGAAGGGTGATGTCGTGCATTTTTCCTTTACTATATGCGTTGTTCCTGTTGATTCATAGTATATTGGTTGTTCTAGTTATCATTCTGCTGTAGTTCTTTATCTCGTATTTCCCCCAGCATGTTTTCCCCTCCCGATATTTCCTGTCTAGCTCTTCATTACCGTTATTTGTATATACACTGTTAAATTGTACAGGTTGATTTGTAGGTGCCTTGCCTTAGCCTCGTCACTACTGCATCGAGGTTAGGCTCGACACTTACTAGTGCATGGGGTCGGTTGTACTGATACTGCATTCTGCACTTTTTGTGCAGATTTTGGTACCGGTTCGGGCTGATCGAGATTTGTTTTGCTATTGGACCACTATCCGGAGATTCAAGGTAGATCTGTCGGCGTTCACAGATATTGAAGTCCCCGTCTATCTTTTTTGTTCTACTGTTTCTTTCATTCAAATAGTTGTATTTCTTTCAGACTATTACTGGTAGTGAATTCTAGAATGCTCGTGAATTGTGACTCCAGATCCGGGTGGTAGTAATTAATACAGTTTTTATAGTATTCTGCCTTAGCTAATTTGATGTTATTTACTGAATAGAATAAGAATTGGTTTAATGATTCTCTAACATTGGATTGCCTAGCAAGTGAAATGTTAGGCTCCATCACTGTCCCGACGGTGGGAATTTCGGGTCGTGAGACCTTCTCAGCCGTATGTCGAGCCTTCACATAAGAAATAACCTTGTTGTAGAATGGCCAGAAGTCCCCATCCACTCTAATCAGGGAAATCTCGGCATGGCTAAGGTTACCGTCTTGGTGTGACAGTCATCCATACCCAAGATAACATCAAAGTCCATCATGTCAAGAAGTAGGAGATCTACACTAGTCTCTAGGATCCCAATAGAAACCACACACGAGTTATAAACATGATCTACAACATTAGAATCTCCCAAAAGCGTGGACACATATACAGGAGCACTCAAGGAATATTGAGGCACAATCAGATATGAAGGAAAATAGGATGACATGTAGGAATAAGTAGAGCCCGAATCAAATTGAACTGAAGCATCTCTTTGGCAAACCGGAATAATTACCTGTGACAACAGCGTCAGATGACTCTGCCTCGGGTCTAGATGGGAATGCATAAAAACGGAGCTAGGCCCCACCACTCTGACCCCTGCCCCTCTCGCGACCCCTAGCTAGCTGGCATCTACCTCTAATGGCCTAACCTCTACCTCTAACGATCTGACCCTCGCCTCTAGCTGGTTGTGCAAGCGGTGAAGCAATCGGTGCTGGAATGATGGCACGAGAACCCTGTTGTGATCTGATTCTCAACAATCTAGGGAAATACCTCCTGATGTGACCTATTCCCCCATACTCAAAACACTTTCTCGGCTATTGAGGCTGCTGAAGCAAAGACTGAGCCTGACGGCCGAAAAACTGTTGTAGTAACTCTGAAGCGATGGTGTGTTGATAGGAACTGAATGTGAACTCAATGCTGGCTGCTCAGGATGAGACACATAAGAATCACGACCACCCGAAGCACTCTAGGCTACCTGAAGAGCTAACTGAATCGTCCTAGGAGGACAACCCCTACCAAAAGAACCCCTGTCTCCAGACGAGGCACCACTAAAACTACCGAAATGACAAGGCCTCTTATCAGACACCATCCCCTTGTCCTGACCACAAACTATCTCGATCCATCTAGCAATATCTACGGTCCGCTGGAAAGAAATATCATCTCCACTCTCTTTGGCCATCTGTAGCCTGATACTGAAAGTGAGTCCATCAATGAATCTCCTCACTCTCTCCCTCTCAGTAGGGAGTAAAACAATGGCATGGCGAGCTAGGTCCACAAATTGAGTCTCATAGTGGGTGACGGTCATGCTACCCTGCTGAAGATGCTCAAACCGCTTGCGATGATCCTCTCTCAAAGTGAAAGGAATGAACTTCTCTAGAAATAACTGTGAAAACTGATCCCAGTAAGTGCTGGTGAACCAGCTGGTCTTGTCAACATATAATCTCTCCACCATCTCTTGGCAGAACCGGTCATCTGGAACATTGCAAAGAGCTTAGTAAACCTATCCAGCCTCAACAAGGCCTCAAAAGACAAAGCGGGCCTATCCCCGGCCTGTGCCGCAATAAACGGTTGAACAACCCCAACTGGTTGGGCTGCTAAAGTATGATATAGGGGAGCCACCTACTTCGGGGTGTGAGTAGCGGGAGTCTGTGCTCCTCCCCCAACCTGAGAAACGGATGGTGCCACCAGAAATGCGCCGGTTTGGGTCACACTCTCCATAAGGCCCACCAAGCGGACTAGAGCGTCCTGAAGCACTAGAGTGTCTATGAATCCCTCTGGGACCTGAGCTGGTCCAACGGGTACGATCTGAGCTGGGGCTTCCTCCTCATGACCAGTCTGAGGCTCCACTATGGGTGGTGCTGCTTGAGCTCTAGGCTGAGCTTTACCTATGCCTCGGCCTCTAGCCATGATAGTAGCTGCCATAGGGGGCTCCGGCTACTGATGTTGTGCGTGTTCTCGCCATCTGCGAGAGAACAAGAATAGAATGGTTCAATCATCAATGATAGAATGAAATCGCACGATAGAGAAAGAAAGAAGCGATATTTTTCCTAAAACTCTATAGCCTCTAGAAGATGAGTACAGATGTCTCCGTATCGATCCTCCAGACTCAACTAAACTTGCTCATGACTCGTGAGACCTAGGCAACCTAGTGCTCTGATACCAACTTGTCAAGACCCAAAATTCCCACCCTCGGAACCGTGATGGCGCATAACATTTCACTTGCTAGGCAAGCTAACGTTAGATATAGTTATTAACCATTTTTAACAATTTCCAAATCAAATGACAATGATGAAACTGAATAGTCTGAAATAAGGTAATAAACTAATAAGTGACGGAATCCAAATATAAAATTCTAGAATTGGTGTCACAAATACATGAGTGTCTAGAATACTACAGATAAAAGTTTGAAATAAATATAACTGTCTAAATATAAGTAAACGGCTAAAATGAAGTAGAAGGGTACTTCAGGGCTGCGAACGTCGTGCAGCTATACCTTAAGTCTCTACTGATAGCTGGATTCGAGCAAGTCTATTGAATGTCGCTGGGACCAACTCCGGTATCTGTAAAAGAAGTGCGGAGTGTAGTATGAGTACAACCGACCCCATGTACTCTGTAAGTACCAAGCCTAACCTCGACGAAATAGTAACGAGGCTAAGGTGGGTCACTTACAATAACCTGTACGCAATAATAATAATAATAATAATAATAATAATAATAATAATAATAATAATAATAATAATAATAATAATAATAATAATAATAATAATAATAATAATAATAATAATCATAATGATGATAATAATAATAATAATAATAATAATAATAATAATAATAATAATAATAATAATAATAATAATAATAATAATAATAATAATAATAATAATAACAGAAAAGACAAGAATAGAAATAAAGCAGTTAATTCATAACAACGAACTCAAAATCCAACTAACAGAGAGCCCAGAATAACAAGTCATATAAACTCATCTCAATTATCGAGGCAGAACCAACCGTCACAAATAAATATAACTTTATACAATCTGTTGCAGTGCGCAACCCGATCCAACCATATTATCAACTGTCAATATCATAATCCATCCTTATTCCACCATTTCAACTCATTACCTTTCAATTTCAGTTGCTGTATGCAACCCGCTCCCCAAATAATTTCAAACAATAATAGAAATTCAACAACCAAGATTTACAAGAAGTTCTACATCAATAGAACAAATGTACGAGCGATGGAGAATAACATGATAATCAAAGAATCTCAAACAACTCAGATGTCTCAGCTCTACCAACTCAACGGTATCTACCAATTAACAACTCATACAAATGAAACTACATTATTGAAGGCAACAAATGATACGAAACTATAAGACAAGCAAGGCATAAGACAATCTTAATATGCAAGAAAAGCAAAATAGAGACAAGTAGCAAATAAGCATGGAATTGTGGAAGGAATGGACAATTTAATATAAGGAACACTAAATGGCAAGTAGAAAATATGGCATGGATGTCAAATACGCATATAGCAATTAAGGCATGAAACAAGATATATTATGATGCAACAAAGACAGGGAAGCAAGTAATGTAATGGCGCATATACACTCGTCACCTCGCATATACGTCGTTACACACATAATTCACACAACATGTAGTTCAAGGGTCCCTAATTCCCTCAAATCAAGGTTAGACCCAACACTTACCTCACTCTGCAACTCACCCAATCAATCAACCATGGCCTTGCCTTTGGAACAAGCCTCCAAACCAACCAAATCTAGCAAATTATTGACCAAATGATTCGAAATAAGCTTTAGAAACTATCCATAAATGAAAGAGGTTCAATTTAGATTATTTTTTTAAAATAATCAACAAAAGTCAACCCCGGGCCCGCCTGGTCAAAATCAAGATTCTGACCAGAGCCCAATTACCCATTCACCTCTAAGCCCGGTTATGTGATTTGTTTCGAAATATTACCTCAATTCGAGGTTTAAATCTCAATTTTACTAAAATCTTCAATTTTACCCAAATCCCTAATTTCTACCATGAAAATCCTAAATTTGATGTTGAAATCTTATGAAATGCAATGGGTAATTGGAAAAGAATGGATTAAAGTTACTTACCAATAAATTTAGGAAGAAAAGTCTCTTGGAAAATCGCCTCTAGGATGTTTAGGGTTGAGAGATTGTGAGAAATGAGCTAAATCTTTTTTTTTCCCTCTTTTACCTAGCTGCAGATGTCGCAATTGTGATGTTTTGTTCGCAAATACGAGAAAAGGGTCGCAAATTCGAACCCTGTATCAGAGCCACAGAAGTCACAAATGCGAGCTTCCATCCTTCGCAAATACGGCCATACACTTCGCAAATGCGAAGCAGACAATAGTGGTCAGTGATCGCATTTGCGACCACTTAATTCCTTAGCAAATGCGAAGGTCCACAGTTTCCAAATGCGTACAAAATCTTGCAAATGAGAGGTTCACCCAATCCATCCCATGCTCACAAATCCGAATATTTGTTCTCAAAAGCGAGGCTTGCAATTACGAGCCAGTCCTCGTAAATGCGAGATCTGCAGATCACACCAGCAACAGAGAAGGCATCACCTATCTCCAAAGTCTAAAAATCATTTTGTAGCATATCCGAAACTCACCTGAGCCCCTCGGGCTCCAAACCAAATATGCCCAGAAGTGTAATAACATCATACAAACTTTCTCGCGCAATCAAATCACCAAAATAACATCTAAATCTACGAATCAATCCTCAAAACGAATGAACTTTCAAAGTGAAACTCAAGAACACTAGAATCTCATTTAAGCGTCTGAATCATGTCAAATGAATTCCGAATTGAACCAAATTTTGTAAATAAGTTTTAAATAGCAATACGGAACTATTTCGAGTTTTAACATCAAAATATGAACCCGTTAGCTAAAAAGACAACTTACGGTCAAACTTAAAAATTTCCAACTTTCAAAAATGCTAGATTTCGGCAAAATGAGTCAAAACAAGTTAGAGACTTCCAAATTAAATTTCGGGCATACGCCCAAGTCTTAAATCACGATACGGACCAACCGGGACTGTCGAAATACTGATCTTGATTTGTTTACATAAAATATTGACTATAGTCAATTCTGGTCATTTTTAAGGCAAAATTTCACATTTCTTCAATTTCTCACATAAAGACTTTTCGGATTAGGACACGGACTGTGAACGCAAATCGAGAAATGCTAAATGGAACTAATCGAAGTCTCGAAATACGAAAATAGTGGCTAAATTTTAAAATGACCTATCAGGTCATCACATAACTACTTCTATCCTCTTCTTTTTATGATCTTTTTGCATTAACGGCATTATATTACTCTTGGACAAAATTTATGACCAAAATTAATAAAAAGGACAAGAATGTCATGTTCTATAAGTAACAAGAGAAAAATTGTAAAGTTGGTCCGCAAGTTATTGACAAATGCTAATTTTGATTATAATGTATTTAATTTAATTTTTAATTCAAAGAATAGCTTTTTTTACTCTCCAACTAACTTGTTTTTTCACTTTGTTTTGGCCATTCATTATACTACTAGTCACTAATTAGACACGTACCTCGCACGTGTATTACTTGTTAGTGGAATGCCATTGGCATTGATGCAGCAACTGGAAAATTCATTGAATGATCTATTGGTGATGTCACCGAAGGAACTATTGGAGAAGATATTTTAAAAGACATTGGAGGAATCATTCTATGTGACATTGGAGGAGCCATTGATGGATGCAATGGAGAAGGTACTCTAGGGGCCCTTCTAGGAGCAAACATTTAGAGAGCTTGAAGGAATTATCAGAGGATCCATTGGTAGAGGCACATGAGAAAGATCCCTTGAAGGAACCGATGATAGAGATATTGGAGGAGGAGCAAATAAAGAAGAATTCAATGGAGGAACCATCGATCTAGCCATTTGAGGAACCATCTATGTTAGAGCCATTGGAGGGACAAATAGAGGAGCTCTTGGCTCCTCGATCATGGTTGGTCCTTCCGAGATTTTCCGTAATGGCTTGAGGAACATGTAATATTAAATCCTCTTTTCTAGCTTACTTCAACCTTTTATTTATCTTTTTTTGTTTTGGTTGATCACATAAGTCAAAATCATTCCGATCATAGGGGTTTGTAGTAAAAATATTTTATCCAGAAAAAAATAGGACGACACACTTTATTCTTAGGAGGACAAAATATGTGGTAAAACCCGAAGCACCTTTTTATCTACTTCTATCATCTTCTTTTGTGATATGAGCCTACTCTTGCACAAAACTTATGACTAAAAAGAACAAAAGGATATAAATGCCATGTTTTATAGGTAACAAGGAAAAATAATGAATTTGTCTATAAGTTGACAAAATGCTAATTTGATTCTTATGAACTTCTCATTTGATTTTCAATTCATAAAATTATTATGTTAGATCTTCAACTAACTCTTTTTCGCTTTAGCCCTTTATTATATCGTTAGGCACGTAGCTTGTATGTGTATCTCTTGTCAATAGAATTCTATAGGAATAATTTTGATAGTCATTCGTTTACACTCATGCAACCACTAAAATATTTATTGAATGTTCCATTGGTGATGCTATTGAAAGAATCATTGGAGAAGGAATTCTAGGAGACATTGGAGGAATCTTTGGAAAAGGCATTGTAGGTGACATTATATGAGTCAGTGGTGGAGGCATCGAAGAAGCTAGTCTAAGAGCCCTTTTAGGAGCCACTTTTGGAGGCATCGGATCGAAGGAAACACCTATGAAAACAATTGGAGGAAAGAAAAAGGATATGAAGCCCACGTTCTATAGACAACAGGAGAAAAATTATAAATTTGGTCGATAAGTTATTGACAAATATTAATTTTGCTCGTTGTGAACATCCAATTTAATTTTCAATCCATAAAATTACTTTTTTGACTCTTCAACTAACTCATCTTATACACTTTGTTTTGGCCTTTCATTATATTACAATTACTAGTCGTTACTAGGCACGTACTTTGCATGTATAGCGCTTAAGCAGTTTGTATACGGTCAAAACCGGTTAGTCCTTGTACGAATTGGTCGAGATGAGAATATAGTGGATCGAAGAGCGTCTTCATAATATCAGGATGAGGTCTGAAGTCAGGTCATCGAGTTTCGGGTTCTAGGAACCGATCAATGTCGAGCTCGAAGTCATTATCGAGCTCGAATCCAAATCGAACTATGATGCGAAGCGAAGTTATCGAGCTTATGAGTCAGAGACCGACCAACACCGACCCCGAATCAATACCAGGCTCCAAATCAAAATCGAGCTCGAGTCAATATCGAGCTCGAGTCGATGTCAAGCTCGAGTAAATATCGAGCTCGAGTCGATGTCAAGCTCGAGTCAATATCGAGGTCATAGACAAGAGTCGTTGCAACTGCATTAGGGGAGGGAATCCCGACGGGAATTAGAGAAAAGCTGATTTATCATGGGTTTCCCACTATGTATTTTTAATTATATCTAAAGTAGGATCCTTCCACTATAAGAGGGATGATTATTGTTTCTGTAAGGGGATCTGGAAGACATTCATACATTGTAACAAAAATACTATTGATACATTCTCATATTGAAAGATTAGTCTTTTGAGCCTCATTACTTCATCTTGTTTAGTCATAAATTATCCTCCTTTCAACTGTGTTTATCTTTCATTCTTTACAGTCAAGATTTGATATTTCTACATCTCTTTACGATTTGTGTCAAGTTACACCACATACCCTTAGAACTACATACAAATTCAACTCTATCTGTTTTTTCGGGTAAACAGTTTGGCGCCCACCGTGGGGCTAAGGATAACAGTGGTTATTTGATATGAATATGCAACACACACCAGTTTACGCTTGTTTTTTTGGAAGCGTCTTTGATTTTGGATTAGCAACGACAAACTCTCAATTAATGGCCTTACTTATCGACAACGAAGCTGACCTTCAAGATGAGAACAACTTGACGCCCATGGCCGAAAGGCCACTTGTCGATACCGTTGAAGCTCGAGTAGAAGTATCGTAGACGTTAATTCGCACGTGGCCATTGAGGCAAACCAACGTTCTGAACCTGAAAATAGCATTCATGGTGGTACTCAATCTGTAGCTCGAGACACCCATAACATTGAGGAAAACGGAGTCAGCTTGCATATGATTTTTGAAATATTGCAAGCTCAACAGGTAGCGATAGCTCAGTTGCAAAGCCAAACCCAGGTACCGAGCAGGTCGGAGCCCAGTCTACCCCGTGAAATTACCCACAGAACGGAGCCAGCTATAGTAAGGTCAAATGAGCAAGAATCGGGAACTAATCCCGAAATTACTAAGATACTCGAGGAACTCACAAAACGGATCGAAGCAAATGATAAAAAAGAGGAAACATATAACTCCATGGTCGATCAGATCCCGGGGGCACCACCAATGTTAAAAGGGTTGGATTCCAAAAAATTCTTGAAAAAGCTTTTTCCTTCGAGTGCAGCTCCAAAACTGATCCCCAAAAAGTTCCGTATGCCCGAGATTCCTAAATTTAATGGTACGACCGACCCCAACGAACACGTCACCTCTTACACATGTGCCATCAAAGGTAACAATTTAGAAGATGATGAAATCGAATCTGTGTTGTTGAAAAAATTTAGAGAGACCCTCTTGAAGGGAGTGATGACTTGGTATCACAACTTGCCACCAAATTACATCGACTCATTTGCCATGTTAGTAGATTCTTTCGTAATGGCACACGCCGGGGCCATAAAGGTCGCAACGAGGAAATCGAACCTTTTCAAGGTTAGACAAAGAAATAATGAAATGCTAAGGGAGTTCGTGTCCCGATTTCAAATAGAAAGCATGGAGTTGCCAACGGTCACAAATGATTGGGCAGTTCAAGCTTTCACCCAAGGGTTGAACGAGCAGAGCTCAATAGCATCACATCGATTGAAACAAAATTTGATCGAGTATCCCGCTGTAACTTGGGCAGATGTACACAATCGATATCAATCGAAGATCAGGGTCGAGGACGACCAATTGGGAGCCCTTCCCGGTTCGGTACATCCAAACAGGTTGGCAGTTAAAAACCAGAGGGACATCGACATGGAGAAAAGGTCGAACAAAGACTGATATCAACCATACACCGCAGATCGAAGGAACAATGGTTCAAGATGCAATTCCTCCCAAAACGATCAAAAAAGTGATCGAGGATAGAATTCTCGGGGACTTAAGAGCAAAAGTGGTTTCGACAAGTATGCCGATCTCACAGAGGCACCTCAATTATCGGAATATAACTTTAGCATCGATGCATCAAACATTGTATCGGCAATCGAAAGGATCAAAGATACTAGGTGGCCCAGACCCATAAAAACAGAACCTTCCCAAAGAAACCCAAATTTGATGTGCAAGTATCACGGCACGCATGGTCACAAGACCGAGGATTGCAGGCAATTAAGGGATGAGGTAGACCGTCTATTCAATGAGGGCCACCTTCGATAGCTCCTCAGCAATCGAGCCAAGAATCACTTTAGAGAAAGGGACACCAACAGGAAAAATGAACAGGAGGAACCCCAACATGTCATTCACATGATCTTCGGTGGGGTCGACATTCCACAGGGACCCACATTAAAATGCACTAAGGTATCAATCAATAGGGAAAAATGAACCCGAGATTATGTACCTGAAGGCACTTTATCATTTAACAATGAAGAAGCAGAAGGCATTTCTCAGCTCCACAATGACGCTCTGGCAATTTCTATCTTATTGAATAAAGTTCAAGTTAAGCGTGTTTTAGTGGATCCAGGTAGCTCGGCGAATATCATCCGATCGAGGGTCGTGGAGCAGCTCGGGTCTTAAACGGCTTCAATATGGCCAGTGAAACAACTAAAGGGGAGATTATGCTACCGGTAAACGTGGCTGGAACCATTCAAAATACCATGCTCCACGTAATCAAAGGCGACATGAGGTATAATGCCTTGCTCAGAAGGCCCTGGATCTACAATATGAGGGCAGTCCCTTCGACTCTCCACCAAATGATGAAATTCCCGGCATTGGATTGTATAAAAACAGTACACGGGGAGCAGCATGCTGCAAAGGAAATATTTGCGGTCGATGAAGTAACACCAATATCGACACTATCAACCTCCGAAAGATCGGGCATCAAAGGTAAACAAGAAGTCAAGTAGCAATCACAGCCACCAGCCTCGATCAAATTAGGGGAGCAGGAGATAGAAGAAGAAGAAGAGGATTTTATGACCCCTCGAACTTTTATTGTTCCCGAAGATTTTGACGCCACCAAATCAACAGTCGAAGAGCTGGAACAGGTTATATTGATCGAGTATCTGCCCGAGAGAAAGGTATACCTAGGAACGGGATTGACCCCCGAACTCAGGAAAACGCTTATTCAATTTCTTATTGAAAACATAGATTGTTTTGCTTGGTCCCATTTAGATATGACAGGGATCCCACCGTCGATAACAACGCATCGGCTAAGCCTGGACCCTAGGTTCAAACCAGTGAAGCAAAAAAAAAGACCCCAGTCCGAGGTAAAGCACTCATTCGTAAAGGACGAGGTAACTAAACTTCTCAAAATAGGGTCGATTAAGGAGGTGGAATATCCCGAATGGTTAGCCAATGTAGTTATAGTCCCTAAAAATGGAACAAACTTAGAATGTGTGTAGATTATAAGGATTTGAACAAGGCGTGCCCCAAAGATTCTTTTCCACTACCTAACATCGATCGCATGATCGATGCCACGGCCGGCCACAAGATCTTTACTTTTCTCGATGCCTATTTCGGGTACAATCAAATCCAAATGAACCCGGAGGACCGAGAAAAGACTTCATTTATCACCAAGTATGAAACATATTGTTATAATGTAATGCCCTTCCGGCTGAAAACTGCAGGAGCTACTTACCAACGCCTAGTAAATAAAATATTCGAAGATCAGATAGGTAAGTCAATGGAAGTTAATATTTATGACATGTTAGTTAAGTCCCTGCGCGCATAGGACCATTTGGCTCATTTACAGGAGACGTTCGAGATTTTAAAGAAATACAACATGAAGCTCAACCCCGAGAAATATGCTTTCGAGCTCGGTTCGGGCAAGTTCCTTGGCTTCATGGTATCGAATCGAGGGATCAAGATCAACCCCGATAAAATCAAGGCCATCGAAGACATCACCATCGTGGACTGTGTAAAAGCCATGCAGAAGCTAACTGGACGGATAGCTGCCTTAGGCCGATTCATTTCAAGGTCGTCGGATCGAAGCCACGGATGTTTCTCTCTACTCAAAAAGAAGAATGATTTCGCCTGGACCCCAGAATGCCAACAGGCACTAGAGGAATTGAAGCGATACCAATCGAGCCCACCACTCCTTCACACTTTGAAGGCAGATGAGAAATTTTACCTGTACTTGGTAGTATCGGAAATCGCGGTAAGTGGTGTCCTAGTTCGAGAAGAGCAAGGTACATAATTTCCCATTTATTATGTAAGTTGAACCATAGGAGAAGCAAAAACTAGATATCCACACTTAGAGAAACTGGCACTTGCACTGATAAGCACCTCTAGAAAGTTAAGACCATACTTTCAATGTCACCCTATATGCGTATTAACCACTTACCCATTTTGTAACGTTTTACACAAGCCCGAACTATCGGGGCGATTGGCCAAATGGGTCGTCGAACTCAGTGGGTACGATATCGAATATCAACCTCGTACGTCCATCAAGTCTCAAATTTTAGCGGACTTCGTGGCCGATTTCACGCCAACCCTCATACCCGAAGTTGAAAAAGAACTATTGTTAAAATCGGGTACATCACCAGGGGTTTGGACCCTCTTCACAGATGGTGCTTCGAATGTGAAGGGGTGCGGGCTAGGCATCGTTTTGAAATCGCTCATGGGTAGCACTATTAGCCAATCTATTAAAACTTCTAGGTTGACTAACAATGAGGCCGAGTACGAGGCCATGATTGCAGGTCTCAAGCTAGCTAAAAGCTTGGAAACAGAAATCATTGAAGCCAAGTGTGACTCTTAACTAGTGGTGAACCAAGTAAACAAAACCTTCGAAGTTAGAGAGGATAGAATGCAAAGGTATTTGGACAAACTGCAGGTAACTTTGCACCATTTCAAGGGATGGACTTTACAGCATATGCCTCGAGAACAAAATAGTGAGGCCAATGCACTCGCAAATTTGGGGTCATCGGTCGAGGAAGATGAGATTGGCTCGGGGACTATCGTTCAACTCTCGGGGTTCGTAATCGAGGAGGGTCATGTTGAGATAAATTCTACAAGCTTAACCTGGGATTGGAGGAATAAGTATATTGAATACCTAAAGAACGGAAAGCTCCCATCGGACCCTAAAGAGTCGAGGGCCCTACAAACCAAAGTTGTTCGATTCATATTGGCTGAAGATGGAATATTATACAGAAGGACATTCGATGGACCATTGGGAGTATGCTTAGGGCCAGGATACACAGGTTATTTTTTACGAGGGGTCCATGAAGGCACTTGTGGGAACCACTCCAGCGCAGAGTCACTGATTCAAAAAATCATTAGAGCAGGATACTACTGGGATAGCATGGAAAAAGACACTATGGAGTTTGTTCGAAAATGTGATAAATGTCAAAGGTTTGCATCGATGATCCATCAGCCCGGAGAACGACTTCATTCAGTCATATCCCCATGGCCATTCATGAAATGATGGATGGATATCGTCGGCCCTCTGCCATCGGCCCCAGGTAAAGCTAAGTTTGTCTTATTTATGACTGACTATTTATCTAAATGGGTTGAAGCACAGGCGTTCGAGAAAGTGAGAGAGAAAGAAGTTATAGACTTCATCTGGGATCACATCGTATGTCGATTTGGGATACCCGCCGAAATAGTGTGTCACAATGGAAAATAATTTATCGGCAACAAAGTGATGAAATTTCTCGAAGATCACAAAATAAAAATGATATTATCAACGGTGTATCACCCTAGTGGGAACGGATAGGTAGAATCGACGAACAAGACTATCATTCAAAACCTAAAGAAAAGGTTGAATGACGCTAAGGGGAAATGGAGAGAAATTCTACCTGAAGTCTTGTGGGCATATCGAACAACATAAAAGTCCAGTACGGGGGCAACCCCGTTCTCCTTAGTATATGGCTTCGAAGCCTTGATTCCAGTCGAAGTCGGGGAATCTAGTGCCAGGTTTAGACATACAAAAGAAGAGTCAAATCAGGAGGCTATGAATACTAGCCTCGAATTATTGGATGAAAAACGACAAACCACTCTCGTCCGATTGGCCGCCCAAAAACAGCGAATCAAAAGATACTATAATCGAAGAACCAATCTTTACCATTTCAAAATCGGAGACTTAGTGCTAAGGAAAGTCACCATCAACACCTGAAATCCAAATGAAGGAAAACTGGGTCTAAACTAGGAAGGACCATATCAGGTACTCAAAATCGTCGGTAAAGGATCCTACAAGCTCGGTGTCATAAATGGTGAACAACTACAAAGCAATTGGAATGTGTCGCACCTAAAACGATACTACTGCTAAGGTACGACCCTCCCATGCTCGTTTATATTTTAAAACTAACCATTGCAGGAGTACGACCAAGAACAGAGATGGATTATTCAACACGAAGCCTTAGGTCTGAAAGCACGCGTTGCACTCTTTTTCCCTTAGACCGGCTTTTGTCCCAAATGGGTTTTTCGGCAAAGTTTTTAATGAGGCAACCATTGGTCGTGCTAACTTAGAACAATTCAACAGTATCCGGCACCCCTTTACAATCAACCTCGAATACTGGGGGACATTACCATCGAATAAATCATGTTCGATACAAGAAAGTTACTTCATGTCAAACAGGGTCTCGATAGGGAAAAGTGTAAGGGCCAAATGGTCAAAATGAACCATGCCCACATAGTTTTTCTCGAACCCTGGCACAAAATACGAACACATGTATAATGACTTATAAAGAGAAACCTCTTCTTTACCGATATCTCATATTTTGGAAAGGTCGTTCTACTTCACGATTCAAACAGGCTTAAGGGCCTACCACGACCGAAGGAGTTTTGAAACACTTACCCTATAAAGCCTAAGGGCTACATTACTTCGAGTTCGAGCAACCACTCACTCGATTACTAAGCCTAAGGGCTAACAATTATTCCGAGTTCGACCAAAACACTCACTCGACCATAAAGCCTACGGGGTGCAGTACTTCGAGTTTGAGCAAAACACTCACTCGACCATAAAGCCTACGGGCTACATTACTTCGAGTTATAGCAATCACTCACTCGATTACTAAGCCTAAGGGCTAACAATTATTCTGAGTTCGAGCAAAACACTCACTCGACCATAAAGCCTACGGGCTGCAGTACTTCGAGTTCGAGCAACCACTCACTCGATTACTAAGCCTAAGGGCTAACAATTATTCTGAGTTCGAACAAAACACTCACTCGACCATAAAGCCTACGGGCTACATTATTACGAGTTCGAGCAATCACTCACTCGACTACTAAGCCTAAGGACTAACAATTATTCCGAGTTCGAGCAAAGCACTCACTCGACCATAAAGCTTGCGGGCTACATTACTTTGAGTTTGAGCAATCACTCACTCGACTAGTAAACCTAAGGGCTAACAATTATTCCGAATTCAAGAAAAGCACTCACTCGACCAAAAAGCCTACGGGTTACATTACTTCGAGTTCGAGAAATCACTTACTCGACTGTTAAGCCTAAGGGCTAACAATTATCCCGAGTTCGAGCAAAGCACTCACTCAACCATAAAAGTCTACGGGCTACATTACTTCGCGTTCGAGCAATCACTCACTCGACTACAAAGCCTAATGGCTAATAATTATTTCGAGTTCGAGCAAAACACTCACTCAGTTATAAAGACTACAAAAGTCCAAGTTCGAATTGCCTAAAGCCTCGAACTTATGAAAATTTTTATAAGGCATGAATGAAACAAAATCTTCACAAGGCAGAAAATAAAACAGAGACAAGTTGGGGAAAAATATCTTAATATATATATGATAGTATTTACAACGTACGATCAGGACCCTTCACGAAAAATCAAAAAGGGAAAAACCCTAATTATCTCCGGGGGTAGTCTCTTTTCCATCGGGCTACTCCGCACTCTCAGACCCACTCTTGCTCACATCATCATCATCATCGTCATCATCATCGGAGGCCAAGGCTCCAACATTGGCTTTAAGCTCTTTAGCCTTTTTTATCTCTTCGGTAAGATCAAAGCCTCGAGCATAGATCTTCTCGAGATTTTCCCTCCGAGATTGGCATTTGGCGAGTTCAGCAATCCAATGTGCTCGCGTTTGAGCGGTGTCGGCTGCCTCTCTCGCATGTACCTGAGCGGCTTCAGCATTAGCCCGATAAACAGCCATAAATGCATCTGCATCGGCCTTTGCTTTTTCGGCCTTGGCAAGTTCAGAAGCCAACCGAGCCTTGAGCTCCTCTATTTTTCTTGCTTGAATCGAGTTTTTCTCCTTCAGGCCTTGAAGTTAACCTTCGGCCTATAATAAATGGGATCGAGCAGCCTTCTTCTCTGTAGAAAAGCGGTCCATACCTTTTTTCCACTCCAAGGACTCCGCCTTTATCACATCGACCTCCTCACGGAGCTTCCCGATCAATTCAAGCTTTTACTACAGTTGTGAGACCAAAATATTAGCCACCGTCCCAATATCGAGCCCAGATATTTAATATTATCATTACCTGCTCGGTCAGATCGGTCTGATCTTGGTGAGCCTGGCCAATTCAGCTCGAAGGTCCTTGATTTCCTCTTCCCTTTGCCCGAGGAGGAGTTTAAGGGCATTTCTCTCCTTGTAACCCGTTGGAGGTCGGCCTCATACTGATGCAGCTCAGCTCGAGATCGAAAACATACTTCTCGATGAACCGATGCGGCCTACGAAGAAAGAAGAAATGAAGTTAGAAAAGAAAAACAAACATGAAGATAATACCAACGAGGTAAGTTAAGGCTTACCTGATTCAAAGCATGCTGCACTCCGTGGAAAAGATCTGATGCATCACTAGGGCCGACAACATCCTCGATACCGATAAACAGATCATGAAAAGGGTCCTCTCCCTCATGTGGCCCGTCAACCTCGAGGACCCCCAAAACTTGGGCTTCCCGAATCGCCCCTTCGGAAAAGGCAGGGAAAGTGGGCGAGTCTCTGATTGCTACTGCCCCAAGCGAGTCACTTGGGGTGTTCTCTTCGGTTCTAAGAGATTCAGGGACGACCCCTTCAGACATATCCACCATCTGTTGACTTCGGTGGGAGGCATCCTTGATCTCCAACGACTCGGGGACCTTACCCGAATCTTTCTCCGATATACCCTTAGTTCGAGGCGGAGCCTTATAAACCACCATCGATCCAGCTGCCTATGGGGCATCGATGGTTTTCTTCACTCAGGCCACCAGTACGGACCCGTCATCTTCTTCTTCTTCCTAGTCTTCATCCCTTAGACGCCAAACTGATTCTTCGGTCAAAGGGATGGTATTCTTCCTCGGCTTATGGGCCTACCTCGTCTTTGGTTTGGATCTTCAAAAGTATAGGCCCTTTTTCTCTTATTGTCCTTCACCGGTTAAGACACAGGGGCCAAAGCTTCTTCCTCGCTAGATAGGGGCCTCAAAACCACATCTCTGCTGAGGCCTACACACAAGAAAATTAGTTAAGTATATGGAAGATATTTCATTCAAACTATCAAAGACATGAGAAAGAAGCTTACCATGATTTTTAGCCTCCCATCGGCCCTTTGCCAAGTCACGCCACGAACGTTCGGCATATGTAGAGGTCGAAGCCAGGTCCTGTACCCAGCTCTTAAGGTCAGGAACTGCCCTGGACATCCAAGGAATCGCTGCATCACAAAAAGGGATATCAGCGAGAAAGAAACGAAGAGGCAAAATAATAGGGGATAACAGCAGAATTACACTTACGCTTCATGTTCCATTCTTCAGGGAATGGCATCTTTTCGGCTGGGATTAGGTCCAAAGTCTTCACTCAAATGAACTTGCACATCCAGCCTCGATCCTTGTCCTCGTCTATGCTCGAGAACAACACTTTGGTAGCCCGGCGCTGAAGTTTTATTAACCTGCCTCGGAAGAGGCGGGGGCTGTACAGTCTAATGAGATGGTCGAGGGTGAAAGGCATCTCCTCGATTTTGTTCACAAAGAAACGGATCAGAATAACAATCCGCCAAAAAGAAGGATGGATCTGTCCTAGGGTTATTTGGTATTGACAGCAAATATCGATGATAACAGGGTCTAAAGGGCCTAACGTAAAAGGGTAAGTATACACACTTAAGAACCCTTCCACGTGAGTAGTAACATCTTCGTCAGGAGCCGGGATTATCACTTCTTTTTTCTCCTGGTTGAAATCTTTCTTTATCTGTTTAAGGTGCCCCTCAGTTATCAAGCACATATACCTCAATACCGGCTCGCATCGACCGGGAACCAACGAGCCTTTGTCGATCTTAAAATCGGAGGTAAGAACACACGCCCCAGGAACACACTCCTCAGGCCTTGGCTCCACTGGTGTTTTGTCGGCGGCAGGCTGTGAAGAAGTTTTTTTCTTTTTGAGGGATGGTTTTTGATGTTTTCACCATTTTTGGATTTAAAGAAGGAAATAACAAAGATGTTGTGTTTTAAAGAAAGATCTTGCAGTAAAAATCGCAAAAGGAAAATTTTGCAGACTTATAGATGAATTCAGAAGGTGCGAGAAAGAGATTAGAAAATTTGGAGATTGGAGATGTAAAAGTGATTAATGGTGAAAAGGGGGGCTATTTATAGGTTGAGCAATGGTGGTTCAATATCGATAGTGGCTGACCATTGTCTGACACTCATTAAATGCCTTGGTAAACTCAACTGACAAGACAGCTATCATGTACGTCATGATCGGGCTCGATGCAAACGTCAGTATATATCTAATCGTACCATTAGAAAATCATGCCATTTCTCGCTACATCCTTCCCGAGAAACGATGGGACTGTCAATATACGGTCAAAACCGGTTAGTCCTTTGTACGAATTGGTCAAGATGGGAATATAGTGGATCGAAAAGCGTCTTCATAATATCAGGACGAGGTCCGAAGTCAGGTCATCGAGCTTCGAGTTCTAGGAAACGATCAATGTTGAGCTCGAAGTCATTATCGAGCTCGAATCCAAATCGAACTATGATGTGAAGTGAAGTTATCGAGCTTATGAGTTAGAGACCAACCAACACCGACCCCGAATCAATACCAGGCTCCAAGTCAAAATCGAGCTCGAGTCAATATCGAGCTCGAGTTGATATCAAGCTCGAGTCAATATTGAGGTCATAAACAAGAGTCGTTGCAACTGCATTAGGGGAGGGAATCCCGGTGGGAATTAGAGAAAAGCTGATTTGTCATGGGTTTCCCACTATGTATTTTTAATTATATCTAAAGTAGGATCCCTCCACTATAAGAGGGATGATTATTGTTTCTGTAAGGGGATCTGGAAGACATTCATACATTGTAACAAAAATACTATGGACACATTCTTATATTGAAAGGTTAGTCTTTTGAGCCTCATTACTTCATCTTGTTTACTCATAAATTATCCTTCTTTCAACTGTGTTTATCTTTCATTCTTTACAGTCAAGATTTGATATTTCTACGTCCCTTTATGATTTGTGTCAAGTTACACCACATACCCTTAGAACTAAATACAAATTCAACTCTATCCGTGTTTTTGGGTAAACAAAGTTATAACAAAATTTGTATCTAAAAATATTATATTTTTTGTAACGACCCAACCGGTAATTTTGAGCTTTAGCATTCCATTTAGTGGTTTGAGAATTTGAGTAGCTTCAAATTATGTTTTATGACTTGCGTGTATGGTTGGTTTCAGTTTTCGGGCGGTTCGAAATTGATTTGGAAGAATGATTCTCGTTTTAGAAGCTTTAAGTTGGAAGAGTTCACTAAGGTCCGACTTTTAGATAAACAGGACTCGGAATCTGATTTTAATTATTCCAATAGATTTGTATGATGATTTTTGGATATGCCCACAAAGTTTAGTTAAATTCCAATGAGTTTGGATAAGTTTGGGTTGTATGGTGATTGCTTTCAGTTTCGATATCGATTTGAGCATAAAGGTTACCATATTGAGTAAACGATCTTTGATTCATGTTTCAATGAAACCATTATATTCGTATCATAATTTTGAAACTATAGCAACTGGAATCATCAAGTTTCGACATCGTATGAAGAATTTATGGTGATTTTACTAAGAATTGGGTTGCTAGATTTTTCATATTAATTACGGAATTGGCACTGAATTCGTATTTAAAAATGTGCATTATTTTCAAATATTGAAACCAACATATCTCCTTCATTATAAGGTCAAATGGAGTTATTCAAAAACCTAACTTGAGTGGAATTTTACGAGAAATCCATTGGAGGCATCAAAAGTGAGTTTCGGAATCGTTTGGCATAAGAAAAGAGGTAGAACAACTGGGTAGAAGCATATAATATCGAGGGTTTGTTCATTTGGTCATATTTTAAGTTGGGGAGCTCGGATTTAGGCGATTTTGGAGGCTATTTTTACCACATGAATTGGGGTAAGTGTTCTACTCAGTTTTGGTTATATTTCATGAATCCATTTTTGTTTTTGACATTTGATTGATGATTTCAAAGTCAAATTTGGGGGATTTTGTCTAAAATGTCATAAAGTGAATTTTTGAGTTTTGAACATTGATTCGGAGTCGGATTTGAGTGAAACTAGTATGGTTGGACTCGTAATTGAATGGGTTGTCGGATTTTGTAAATTATTTTGGGTTTTGGGGTGCAGGCTCGGGTTTCACTTTTTGGTTGTCTTTGGAATTTTGATTAAAGATACGACCTTTATCGATTGGGTTTGTTTCCTTTGGAATTATTTGATGTTCTTGAGTTGCTTTTGGCTAGTTTTGAGCCGTTTGGAGGTTGATACGCACGGGATGGGATTTCTAGAGTATTATTTTCCTTGCTCGGTATTGTTTTGGCTTGTTTGAGGTAAGTATCTTATCTAAACATGGTTGAGGTACTAGTTGCCTGAATTATTTGTGATAGCTACGTGCTATAGGTGCGCACATGTGTAGGGTTTGAGCCCATGTGCTAACATCGGGGGTATTTATCCATGCTCGGGTTGTGCTTAGGCTATGAAAAGCCTAGTATTGACTGTTAAGCCGTAAGCTATGATATTTCTCATATTTGTAACATTGTGTGAACTATTTTATCCATGTTTGAGGCTACATAGAGGTTTAATCCATGAATGAACTTGATAAATGCTATTCTGTGATGAAATTGCCGATTTAAGCTACGATACCACACTTTGCACATGCATTCACTTTAGCATGTCATTTATACCAGTCCAGGAGCATGAGATTTGTTACTCATTCATCGCATACATGTATTCTTATTTATTTGCACATGTGAGATATGATTGGACTGGATGCCTCTGACCACGCCGGGCAGATTGTATTATTATGCCTGTGACCACGCCGGGTAGATTGTGTTGTTATGCTTGTGACTACGCCGGGCGGATTGTGTTGTTATGCTTGTGACCATGCTGGGCGGATTGTGTTGTTATGCATGTGACCATGCCGGGTGAATTGTTTTGTTATCATTTTGACCACGCCGGACGCATTATGAGTATCAGCACATGAGTTGTCCGTGTAACACGTGAGTTGTCCGTGTGGATCCAGATACTGATATTATGGCACGTGAGTTGTCTGTGCAACACGTGAGATATCCGTGCGGTTGATATTTAGCTTGTGACCATGTCGGGTGGTTTATGATATTGAGCATGTGACCATGCTGGGCTGGTAGCAAGTTGAATTGGTCGTGCTTACGTGTGGATACGGATCCATCCCCTAGGGTCACCTTTTCATGTTTCTCTCTTGATGGTGTACACGCGGATTGTGAGAAGCCGACGGGTTTCTGGTTGATGTGAGCTCTGGGAGAGTTGGTTACTATAATTGGATCAGGTTGCGCGCCGCAGTGGACTGATATTTGGTTATTGCATTTCATCTTTACTTGCAATTTCCTTGATTGTTTACCCGATTTACTTGCATAACTTCCTTATATGTTGGATTGTTGACTGAGCAAAATATTTTAAACAAAGAATTGTGAGCATCAAAGTGGTTTTACTTGAGATTTTCCTGATTGATCATATATATGTTCTATACTTGTTGAAATTATGGACTGTACAGGCATTTGTGAGTATCATTTATAGTTCTTTCTTCTTGTACCTCGACGAGGTTAGTTAGGATACTTATTGAGTACATGGGGTTGGTTGTACTCATATTACACTTCTGCACCTTGCGTGCAGATCTTGGTATTGATGATGTTGTGTAAGGCAAGGGCTGGCATCGAAGATGTACCTGCATTCTAGCTATGGCTATCACTTGTCCTTGGTAGCTTTAGTTCAAATTCTACTCATGTACATTTCAAACATATGTTGTATTTATTTCATTTCCGTTTTGTAAATCTAAGTCTTAGTGGCTCGTGACTTGTACTACCAGTCCTTGGGGAGTTGTATAAAATTCAGTTATTTTATTTTTGACTCTCATTGCTATCACTATATTATGTTCTATTGTTATTTGGCTTACCTAGGGAGTTGGGTTAGGTGCCATCACGACGGGTTAGAATTTGGGTTGTGACAAGTTGGTATCAGAGCTCTAGGTTCATAGGTTCTACGAGTCATGAGCAAGTGTCTAGTAGAATCTTGCAGATCGGTATGATGACTTCCATACCTATCTTCGAGAGACTACAGGGCATTTAGGATAAACTTCCCATATTTCTTTTCTTGTCATGCGGCATTGAGTCATCTTGAAGCGTATCTTTTTGAATTACTTCCACTCACTTGTATAAGCATGTGAACGCTCGATATCAGCTGTACATCGACGGCTTGTGGATTTCATGGATGAGGTGCGTGATATGTTTTCTGTGTTTTGGTGATGAGCCAGTCTGGAGGAATTGAGTCCCAGTTTGGACCGCAGTTTAGGCTCGGTAGTTTCAGTTGTGTGAACATGTGCTTTTGGATTTCTATGTCCAGTGGTGTCCCTATTAGTGGGACCAATGGCTCGACGAGTGGTTGGATGGCTATATGATGAGTACGATGTGACTACGGGATGTGTTCAGATGGTTTTAATGTGACGAAAAGAGTTTTCTTGAGATGTGAAAATGACTATTGGATGCTAGATTTCTATGGATGTGTCATATAGTCTTGAGTTATGAAGGTTTTTGGGAGATTCTTTCATGTTACTTCATTTATGGAACGAAGTAGATTTTCATGTCTTGTTGATGAGTTCAGACTCAGGAAGATTAAGTGATTGTGTAGTAGTTGTGGTTGTAAAAGGGTATAGAGAGATGTTAGTTTGAGGCTAAGAAGGTGGGTTAGAACCTACAGAGTAATCTGCAGATGTGCGATCCTTATGATGTTGTGTGAAGGCTTTCATTTCTACCAATGGGTATAGGTGTTGTGATTTGAGTTTGGATTGGTTGTGAAAGTTGACCTGACTGTCACAAGGATAAATGCAAGCTTAGCAAATGATTTGAGGTATTATATGGTTTGTGTTACATGAGCTTGTGAAGGATTTAGTTGAATCTCACTACGGTATTATAGCAGTAATAGAGTATGGGCATTGTGAGTTATCGAGTATTCTGATATATGGCTTTGAGCCAAGTGGGAGAGTTTTCTATCGATGATTTGATTGTATGGTTAAGTGTTGTATTGGTTTCGGTCTGAGGCATACTTGTAGATCGGTTATGACTTGCAGAGGCTAGTTTTGAGGATGACTTAAGCAAGGCAATTTCTGTATGCATGGTGTATTACACTTTATGGGTATATGGGAATCATGGAATGATTGAGTTGTTATTTGTGAAGGATGTAGTGCGCATGGAGTAGGTATTTGCTCGATTGCGTTAAGGTGGGGTTACTTCTTTGGGTGTTGTCGTACCAATGGGGCACATGTCGTTCGGCTTGTTTGGGCAGTGCAATTGAGATTTGAGCAGAGTGGATGACTCTCAAGAAGGTTCTAATAGATTCAAGATTTATATGTAGCAATTGAGAATTTTTTGGATTTGTATATGGCTAGAATATGAGATTTACATCTGATGGTGTCGAGACTCACGGTATTTCTAAATTATTATGGATTCTACATTTCAGTATCAAGAAGGTGAAGGAAATGACTTTAGATTCATAGAAGGTCTCTTCAGAGTGGGTGTCTCAGTTGTGGTACTTTTAGGGTGCTTAAGAGGGAATACAATGGCTTATAGGCCTTAGGGGGATATGGGTTTATGCTAGGATCTCTTGTGGTGAGCTTTAGGTAAGGATCATGGTGTTCTGGTAAGGAGAAGTGTCAACTTGAGGGTAATTCGGAAGGAACTCGGAAAAATAGGATAGCTTGGTAGTAGGTTGGATCAGCATGGTAATGAATATGATCAATTCTTTGGGTACTTATGATGTGGTGAGTCTCTACAGGTATTTTGTGGCAATACTCTTGGGTTTGGCGACATGCGTGGCTTGGTTGAGTTAGAGAAATTCAGTTCTGATGGCTTGGTTATGTGCAAATGGGTTTCGAAGAGTTCTCTATGGTTTCTACCGCGGTTTGAGATGGATATTTCCTATCGGTGTGAGGAGCATGGTGCGTATTGTAATTTTCTCCTGGATGGGATCAAATGGAAGGTTTTTGACTGGTCGGGTATGTATTATACCGGCGACTTAGAGTTGATTATGAGATTCTCGTGCTTTTCATATGATGGCATGATAGATATGGTGTGTTGTGTGGGATTGAGATTTACATGTGCAAGGTCACAATTCAGTTTTGAAGGGAAGGTCATGAATTCTTAGACAACATGGATGGTTTCAGATGACTAGATGAATGTTATTCTTACTTGGTATTTCCTGAGAAGGGTGCGCATTTCAGAAGGCATACTTTTTTGACTTACGGATGCTTCATTGGTATTGCGGTACTCGCCTGGTTGATCGACAGCTGATGTTCTGATTTTTCTATGTGGAATGGAAGAATTATAGAAGTATTTCTTGTGGGGATGATTATGTATGAGAGATGTGTTAGTTATTCGAGTGGTGGATTTGGGATCGGCTATGGTGATTCATGTGCTCTATGGATTTGGAGACTGGGAGTTCTCAAAAGCAGATTATTTCGGGGTTACGGACTGTGAAGATGTGGCCAAAGTTAGCTAGAGTGTAGTACGTGCTATGGTTAGGTCATTGTCGACTTTTGGAGAGCTATTTATCCAATTGGGGATGACCGAAGTTGATTTGGGAGCCCATTAGTAGGCCCGAGGCATACTGGGTCGGATTTATTGACTCAGAACTGTCAGTGTCGAGGGGTGTGCCATTCAGTTAAAGTTGAGCTTGTTCGTGTTCTGATATGTTCTATATGTTACTCTTCTATGCTACGAGGAGTTGTGATTTATTGGTTATATGCACACATGGTGCGGTTCTGTTTGGGCCTTGTAGCGGAATTCGAGCGAGATGGTGATTGGGGTGTGGAATGGTTGATTGCGCCTTGGTTATGTTCTTTCCGGGTTGTGATATATTGTGTTATTTGCTTTTCCATGGTTATGGTCATACACTTCGTGTACTTGATGTCAAATTACGTGTGGTTGTTGTTTATGAGCATTGTGGCTTGAAGTATTCCATATGGACTAATGTTTGGATGGGGTCACGCATTGCAGCTGGGTTATGTTGGATATGATCCTTTGTGATAAGATTTGTGTGTCTTGGTTCTACTGTGTGTGATGGGTTCATAATATTGCATTGTGGTGGTACTTGTTGAGCTTGCGGGACGGTTCTCGTATTGAGTCATTTTTCCTTGTTTGAGTACACTTGAATTGTTGCTTATTGGTATATAGATTGCACGATTTGTGGTTTTAGGTTGTATTTGTATGGCATGTCAATAAAATAGTTGTGTTTGATGAGATAAGGTCATTAGACCTAGAATAGATACTATCGGATTTGATTACGGTATGTTTGGAAGAATAATATAGGAAGTCAGCTTAGGATTTGGTTTTGGTTCTTGTCGGATGAGAGAGAGCTCCATGAATTGTTGATTTGATGAGTGGTTATGAGTTTCTGTGTGTTGCTTTCATCATCGTCAATGTACGAAGTTTTTGGAATGAGGTTTTATTTGATATGAGGTTTATTACCGGTACCGAGTTTGTTTTGAACAGCTACTGTGAGCGAAATTATTTCTATGAGTATGCGAGTTATGTGGTATATCATGTGATTACATCTTGGGTTATGGTTATGACTTGATACAGCTTGATTAGAGATATACGATGTATAGATGCAAGAATCGGGTCATATAATGAGTTCTGGATGTTGGGGATTTGGGTTTTAAGGTTTATGGACTAAGGTTGAAGTAAGGATCCTCTGTTAGGTGGTGTTTTCGGGCCTATATGGATTAGTGTGACGTGGAACCACCCGTGGTTATGTGTATGGTGAGGGTATATGGCGATTTGATGGTTTTGAAACGACTCTTGGCATGTTCGAGGATGAACGTATGTTTAAGTGGGGGAGAATGTAATGACCCGTCCGGTCATTTTGATCTTTAGCATTTCATTCAGTGGTTTGAAAATTTGAGTAGCTTCATATTATATATTATGACTTGCGTGTATGGTTAGTTTCGGTTTTCGAGTTGTTCGTGATTTATTTGGAAGAATGATTCTCGTTTTAGAAGCTTTAAGTTGGAAGAGTTCACCAAGGTTTGACTTTTGGATAAATGGACTCAGAATTGAGTTTAATTATTCCAATAGGTTTATATGATGATTTTGTAGATGTACATAAAGTTTAGTCAAATTCCGATGAGTTTAGGATAAGTTTGGGTTGTATGGTGATTGCTTTCGGTTTCGACGTCGATTTGAGCATAAAGGTTACCATATTGAGCAAACGGTATTTGATTCGTATTTCAACTAAACCATTATATTCATATCATAATTTTGGAACTATAGCAACTGGAATCATCAAGTTTCGACATCGTATGAGAAATTTATGGTGATTTTACTAAGAATTGGGTTGCTAGATTTTTCAGATTAATTATAAAATTGACACTGAATTCGTATTTAAAAATGTACATTATATCCAAATATTGAAACCAACATATCTCCTTCATTATAAGGTCAAATAGAGTGATTCAAAAGTCTAACTTGAGTGGAATTTTACGAGAAATCCATTGGAGGCATCAAAAGTGAGTTTTGGAATCGTTTGGCATAAGAAACAAGGCAGAACATCTCGGTAGAAGCATATAATATTGAGGGTTTATTCATTTGGTCATATTTTGAGTTGGGGAGCTCGGATTTGGGCGATTTTCACCACATGGATTGGGGTAAGTGTTCTATACTCAGTTTTGGTTATATTTCATAAATCCATCTTCGTTTGTGACATTTGACTGATGATTTCAAAGTCAAATTTGGAGAGGGAGGGGGTATCTAAAATTTCATAAAGTGAATTTTTGAGTTTTAAACGTCGATTCGGAGTCGTATTTGAGTAAAACTAGTATGGTTGGACTCATAATTGAATGGGTTATCGTATTTTATAAATTTTATCAGGTTCTGAGGTGCGGGCCCAGTTTTGACTTTTTGGCTAACTTTGGGCATTTGATTAAAGATTCGACCTTTATCGATTGGGATTGTTTCCTTTGGTATTTCTAGAGTATTGTTTGGCTTGCTTGGTATTGTCTTGGCTTGTTTGAGGTAAGTATCTTACCTAACTTGGTTGAGGCACTAGTTGCCTGAATTATTTGTGATAGTTGCGTGCTATAGGTGAGCACATGTGTAGGGTTTGAGCCCATGTGCTAACATCGGGGGTATTTATCCATGATCGGGTTGTGCTTAGGCTATGAAATCCTAGTATTGACTATTAAGCCTTAAGCTATGATATTTCTGATATTTGTAATATTATGTGAACTATTTGAGCCATGTTTGAAGCTACATAGAGGTTTAATCCCTGAATGAACTTGATAAATGATATTCTGTGATGAAATTACCGATTTGAGCTACGATAGCATACTTTGCATATGCCTACACTTTAGCATGTCATTTATACCAGTCCAGGAGTATGAGATTTGTTACTCATTCATCACATACATGTATTCTTATTTATTTTCTCCTATGTGATATGATTGGACTGGATGCATGTGATTATGCTGGGCAGATTGTGTTGTTATGCTTGTGACCACGCCAGGTAGATTGTGTTATTATGCATATGACTTCACCGAACGGATTGTGCTGTTATGCCTGTGAGCATGCCGGACGGATAGTGTTGTTATGCATGTGACTATGTCGGGCAAATTGTTTTGTTATGCATGTGACAACGTCAGGCGAATTGTGAGTATCGGCACGTGAGTTGTCCGTGCAGGATGTGAGTTATCCGTACAGTTGATATTGAGCATGTGACCACGTCGGCCGGTTAATGATATTGAGCCTGTGACCACGCCGGGCTGGTAGCACGTTGAATTGGTCGTGCTTGCATTTGGATACGGATCCATCCCCCTTGGGTCACCCTTTCATGTTTCTCTCTTGATGGTGTACACGCGAATTGTGAGAAACTGACGAGTTTTTGGTTGATGTGAGCTCTGGGAGAGCTGGTTACTACATTTGGATCGGGTTGCACGCCGCAACAGGGTGATATTTGGTTATTGCATTTCATCTTTACTTGCAATTTTCCTAGACTGTTTACCTGATTTACTTGCATAACTTCCTTATATGCTTGATTGTTGACTGAGCAAAATATTTTAAACAAAGAATTGTGAGCATCAAAGTGGTTTTACGTGAGATTTTCCTAATTGATCATATATTTGTTCGATACTCGTTGAAATTATGGATTGTACAGGCATTTATGAGTATCATTTATAGTTCTTGCTTCTTGTACCTCGCCGAGGTTAGTTGGGATACTTATTGAGTACATGGGGTCGGTTGTACTCATACTACACTTTTGCACCTTGCGTGCAGATCTTGGTGTTGATGATGTTGTGTATGGCAAGGGCTGGCATCGAAGATGTACCTACGTTCCAGTTATGGCTATCACTTGTCCTAGGTAGCTTTAGATTCAAATTCTGTTCATGTACATTCCAAACATATGTTGTATTTATTTCATTTCAGTTTTGTAAATCTAAGTGTTAGTGGCTCATGACTTGTACTATCAGTACTTGGGGAGTTGTATAAAAATTCAGTAATTTTATTTTTGACTCTCATCACTATCACTATATTGTGTTCTATTGTTATTTGGCTTACCTAGCGGGTTGGGTTAGGTGCCATCACGACGGATTGGATTTTGGATCGTGACATTTTTAGCGGCATACATATTCTTAGAATAGTTTCTCGGGTAATAAAACAAAAATAAAGTATACAAAAAGTTACTTTTAGTTATTCTACTCTTAAAGTAGTGTTATTGTATTCTACTCTTAAGATTACAAAATTTGTGATAAAGTCAAACATCCTCACTTTTTCTATTTTTTTTTTGTATTTTGTCGGCATAAAGAGAGTGCAGACCCTATGTTGGAAAAGTGATTAGGAAGTGGAGACCCTATGTCTAAAATAATATCAACTAGGGATTGGAGACCGTATGTTGGAAAGGAGACTAGGGAGTGGAGACCCTATTTTGGAAAATAGACTAGGGTGTGGAGACCCTATGTCTAAAGTAACATGAACTAGGGAGTGGAGACCCTATGTTGGAAAGGAGACTAGGGTGTGGAGACCCTGTGTCTAAAATAAAAATAATTAGGGAGTGGAGACCCTATGTTGGAAAAGAGACTAGTGAGTGGAGACCCTATGTCTAAAATAACATCAACTAGATTGGAGACCCAATGCTGGAACTGATACTAGGGAGTGGAAACCCTATGTCTAAAATAAAATCAACTAGGGAGTGAAGACCCTATGTTGGAAAAGCTACTAGGGAGTGGAGACCCTATGTCTAAATTAACATCAACTAGGGAGTGGAGACCCTATGTTGGAAAGGAGACAAGGGAGTGGAGACACTATGTCTAAAATATCACCAACTAGGGAGTGAAGACCCTATGTTGGAAAAGCGACTAGGGAGTGGAGACCCTACGTTGGAAAAGAGACTAGGGAGTGGAGACCCTATGTCTAAAATAATTTCAACTAGGGAGTGGAGAAACTAAGTTGGAAAGGAAGACTAGGGAGTGGAAACCCTATGTGAAAAATAAAATCAACTAGGGAGTGGAGACCCTATGTTGGACGAGATACTAGGGAGTGCGGACCCTATGTCTAAAATAACATCAACTAGGGAGTGGAGACCCTATGTTGGAAATGAGACTAGGGAGTGGAGACCCTATATCTAAAATAAAATCAACTAGGGAGTGGAGACCCTATGTTGGAAAAGTGACTAGGGAGTAGAGACCCTATGTTGGAAAGGAGACAAGGGAGTGGAGACACTATGTCTAAAATATCACCAACTAGGGAGTGAAGACCCTATGTTGGAAAAGCAACTAGGGAGTGGAGACCTAATGTCTAAAATATCATCAACTAGGGAGTATAGACCCTATGTTGAAAAATAGAGTAGGGAGTGGGAGTACTACGTCTAAAACATAATCAACTAGGGAGTGGAGACCCTATTTGGAAATGAGACTAGGGAGTAGAGACATTATGTCTAAAATAAGGTCAACTATGGAGTGGAGACCTATGTTGTAAAAGAGACTAGGGAGTAGAGACCCTATGTCTAAAATAACATCAACTAGGGAGTGGAGACCCTATGTGTAAAATAACATCAACTAGGGAGTGGAGATCCTATGTTGGAAAGGAGACTAGGGAATGGAGACCCTATGTCAAAAATAAAATCAAGTAGGGAGTGGAGACCCTATGTTGGAAACGAGACTAGGGAGTGGAGACGCTATGTCTAAAATAACATCAACTTGGGAGTAGAGACCCTATGTTGGAAAGGAGAATTGGGAGTGGAGACCCTATGTCTAAAATAAATTCAACTAGGGAGTGGAGACCCTATGTTGGAAAAGCGACGAGGGAGTGGAGACTCTATGCCTAAAATAACATCAACTAGGGAGTGAAAACCCTATATTAGGAATGAGACTAGGGAGTGGAGACCCTATGTCTGAAATAAAATCAACTAGGGAGTGGAGACCGTATGATGAAAAAATGACTAGAGATTGGAGACCCTATGTCTAAAATAAAATCAACTAGGGAGTGGAGTCCCTATGTTGGAAAAGCGACTAGAGAGTGGAGACCCTATGTCTAAAATAAAATCAACTAGGGAGTAGAGACCCTTTGTTGGAAAAGTGACTAGGGAGTGGAGACCCTATGTCTAAAATATCATCAACTAGGGAGTGGAGACCCTATGTTGGAAAGTAGACTAGGGAGTGGAGACCCTATATCTAAAAATAAATCAACTTGGGAGTGGAGACCCTATGTCCAAAATAATATCAACTAGGGAGTGGAGACCTTAGAATGGAAATGAGACTAGGGAGTGGAGACCCTATGTCTAAAATAAAATCAACTAAGGAGTGGAGACCCTATGCCTAAAATACCATCAGCTAGGAGTGAAGACCCTATGTTGGAAAGGAAACTAGGGAATGAAGACCCTATGTCTAAAATAAAATCAACTAGGGAGTGGAGACCCTATTATGGAAAGGAGACTAGGGAGTGGAGACCCTATTTCTAAAAATAACATCAACTAGGGAGTGGAGACCCTATGTTTGAAAAGAGCCTGGGGAGTGGAGATCCTATGTCTAAAAATAATATCAACTAGGAAGTGGAGACCCTATGTTGGAAAAAAGTCTAGGGAGTGGAGACCCTATGTCTGCAATAAAATCAACCAGAGAGTGGAGACCCTATGTTGGCAAAGAAGACTAGGGAGTGGAGACCCTATGTCTAAAATAACATCAACTAGGGAGTGGAGACCCTATGTTAGAAAGGAGACTACGGAGTGGAGACCATATGTCTAAAATAAAATCAACTAGGAAGTGGAGACCCTGTGTTGGAAAAAAGTCTAGGGAGTGGAGGCCCTATGTCTAAAATAAAATCAACTAGAGAGTGGAGACCCAATGTTGGAAAAGAGACTAGGGAGTGGAGACCCTATGTCTAAAATAACAATAACTAGGGTGTGGAGTCCTATGTTGGAAAGGAGACTAGGGAGTGGAGACCCTATGTCTAAAAAAAATCAACTAGAGAGTGCAGACCCTATGTTGGAAAAGTGATTAGGAAGTGGAGACCCTATGTCTAAAATAATATCAACTAGGGATTGGAGACCGTATGTTGGAAAGGAGACTAGGGAGTGGAGACCCTATTTTGGAAAATAGACTAGGGTGTGGAGACCCTATGTCTAAAGTAACATGAACTAGGGAGTGGAGACCCTATGTTGGAAAGGAGACTAGGGTGTGGAGACCCTGTGTCTAAAATAAAAACAATTAGGGAGTGGAGACCCTATGTTGGAAAAGAGACTAGTGAGTGGAGACCCTATGTCTAAAATAACATCAATTAGATTGGAGACCCAATGCTGGAACTGATACTAGGGAGTGGAAACCCTATGTCTAAAATAAAATCAACTAGGGAGGGAAGACCCTATGTTGGAAAAGCTACTAGGGAGTGGAGACCCTATGTCTAAATTAACATCAACTAGGGAGTGGAGACCCTATGTTGGAAAGGAGACAAGGGAGTGGAGACACTATGTCTAAAATATCACCAACTAGGGAGTGAAGACCCTATGTTGGAAAAGCGACTAGGGAGTGGAGACCCTACGTTGGAAAAGAGACTAGGGAGTGGAGACCCTATGTCTAAAATAATTTCAACTAGGGAGTGGAGAAACTAAGTTGGAAAGGAAGACTAGGGAGTGGAAACCCTATGTGAAAAATAAAATCAACTAGGGAGTGGAGACCCTATGTTGGACGAGATACTAGGGAGTGCGGACCCTATGTCTAAAATAACATCAACTAGGGAGTGGAGACCCTATGTTGGAAATGAGACTAGGGAGTGGAGACCCTATATCTAAAATAAAATCAACTAGGGAGTGGAGACCCTATGTTGGAAAAGTGAATAGGGAGTGGAGACCCTATGTTGGAAAGGAGACAAGGGAGTGGAGACACTATGTCTAAAATATCACCAACTAGGGAGTGAAGACCCTATGTTGGAAAAGCAACTAGGGAGTGGAGACCTAATGTCTAAAATATCATCAACTAGGGAGTATAGACCCTATGTTGAAAAATAGAGTAGGGAGTGGGAGTACTACGTCTAAAACATAATCAACTAGGGAGTGGAGACCCTATTTGGAAATGAGATTAAGGAGTAGAGACATTATGTCTAAAATAAGGTCAACTATGGAGTGGAGACCTATGTTGTAAAAGAGACTAGGGAGTAGAGACCCTATGTCTAAAATAACATCAACTAGGGAGTGGAGACCCTATGTGTAAAATAACATCAACTAGGGAGTGGAGATCCTATGTTGGAAAGGAGACTAGGGAATGGAGACCCTATGTCAAAAATAAAATCAAGTAGGGAGTGGAGACCCTATGTTGGAAAAGAGACTAGGGAGTGGAGACGCTATGTCTAAAATAACATCAACTTGGGAGTAGAGACCCTATGTTGGAAAGGAGAATTGGGAGTGGAGACCCTATGTCTAAAATAAATTCAACTAGGGAGTGGAGACCCTATGTTGGAAAAGCGACGAGGGAGTGGAGACTCTATGCCTAAAATAACATCAACTAGGGAGTGAAAACCCTATATTAGGAATGAGACTAGGGAGTGGAGACCCTATGTCTGAAATAAAATCAACTAGGGAGTGGAGACCGTATGATGGAAAAACGACTAGAGGTTAGAGACCCTATGTCTAAAATAAAATCAACTAGGGAGTGGAGTCCCTATGTTGGAAAAGCGACAAGAGAGTGGAGACCCGATGTCTAAAATAAAATCAACTAGGGAGTAGAGACCCTTGGATGGAAAAGTGACTAGGGAGTGGAGACCCTATGTCTAAAATATCATCAACTAGGGAGTGGAGACCCTATGTTGGAGAGTAGACTAGGGAGTGGAGACCCTATATCTAAAAACAAAATCAACTTGGGAGTGGAGACCCTATGTAATAAATCAACTTGGGAGTGGAGACCCTATGTCTAAAATAATATCAACTAGGGAGTGGAGACCTTAGAATGGAAATGAGACTAGGGAGTGGAGACCCTATGTCTAAAATAAAATCAACTAAGGAGTGGAGACCCTATGCCTAAAATACCATCATCTAGGAGTGAAGACCCTATGTTGGAAAGGAAACTAAGGAATGAAGACCCTATGTCTAAAATAAAATCAACTAGGGAGTGGAGACCCTATTATGGAAAGGAGACTAGGGAGTGGAGACCCTATTTCTAAAAATAACATCAACTAGGGAGTGGAGACCCTATGTTAGAAAAGAGCCTGGGGAGTGGAGATCCTATGTCTAAAAATAAAATCAACTAGGAAGTGGAGACCCTATGTTGGAAAAAAGTCTAGGGAGTGGAGACCCTATGTTGGAAAAAAGTCTAGGGAGTGGAGACCCTATGTCTAAAATAAAATCAACTAGAGAGTGGAGACCCTATGTTGGCAAAGAAGACTAGGGAGTGGAGACCCTATGTCTAAAATAACATCAACTAGGGAGTGGAGACCCTATGTTAGAAAGGAGACTACGGAGTGGAGACCATATGTCTAAAATAAAATCAACTAGAGAGTGGAGACCCTATGTTCGAAAAGAGACTAGGGAGTGGAGACCCTATGTCTAAAATAACATCAACTATGGTGTGGAGTCCTATGTTAGAAAGGAGACTAGGGAGTGGAGACCCTATGTCTAAAAAAAATCAACTAGAGAGTGCCGACCCTATGTTGGAAAAGTGATTAGGAAGTGGAGACCCTATGTATAAAATAATATCAACTAGGGATTGGAGACCGTATGTTGGAAAGGAGACTAGGGAGTGGAGACCCTATTTTGGAAAATAGACTAGGGTGTGGAGACCCTATGTCTAAAGTAACATGAACTAGGGAGTGGAGACCCTATGTTGGAAAGGAGACTAGGGTGTGGAGACCCTGTGTCTAAAATAAAAACAATTAGGGAGTGGAGACCCTATGTTGGAAAAGAGACTAGTGAGTCGAGACCCTATGTCTAAAATAACATCAACTAGATTGGAGACCCAATGCTGGAACTGATACTAGGGAGTGGAAACCCTATGTCTAAAATAAAATCAACTAGGGAGTGAAGACCCTATGTTGGAAAAGCTACTAGGGAGTGGAGACCCTATGTCTAAATTAACATCAAGTAGGGAGTGGAGACCCTATGTTGGAAAGGAGACAAGGGAGTGGAGACACTATGTCTAAAATATCACCAACTAGGGAGTGAAGACCCTATGTTGGAAAAGCAACTAGGGAGTGGAGACCTAATGTCTAAAATATCATCAACTAGGGAGTATAGACCCTATGTTGAAAAAGAGACTAGGGAGTGGAGACCCTATGTTGGAAAAGAAGACTCAACTAGGGAGTGGAGACCCTATTTGGAAATGAGAATAGGGAGTAGAGACACTATGTCTAAAATAACTTCAACTAGGGAGTGGAGACCCTATGTTGGAAATGAGACTAAGGAGTGGAGACCCTATGTCTAAAATAACATCAACTAGGGAGTGGAGACCCTATGTCTAAAATAACCTCAACTAGGGAGTGGAGACCCTATGTTGGAAAGGAGACAAGGGAGTGGAGAACCTATATCTAAAATAAAATCAATTAGGGAGTGGAGACCCTATGTTGGATACGAGAATTGGGGGTGGAGACCCTATGTCTAAAATAACATCAACTAGATTGGAGATCTTATACTGGAAATGATACTAGGGAGTGAAAACCCTATGTCTAAAATAAAATCAACTAGGGGGTGGAGACCCTATGATGGATAAACGACTAAGGAGTGGAGACCCTATGTCTAAAATAAAATCAACTAGGGAGTGGAGACCCTATGTCTACAATATCATCAACTAGGGAGTGGAGACACTATGTTGGAAAAGCGACTAGGGAGTAGAGACCCTATGTCTAAAATATCATCAACTAGGGAGTGGAGACCCTATGTTGGAAAAGAGACTAGGGAGTAGAAATCCTATATTTAAAACTAAACTCAACTAGGGAGTGGAGACCCTATGTTTGAAAATCAACTAGGGAGTGGAGACCCTATGTTGGAAAAGTGACTAGAAAGTAGAGACCCTATGTTGGAAAAGAGACTAGGGAGAGGAGCAACTAGGGAGTGGAGACCCTATGTTAGAAAATAGACTAGGGAGTAGAGACACTATGTCTAAAATAACATCAACTAGGGAGTGGAGAACCTATGTTGGAAAAGAGACTAGGGAGTGGAGACCCTATGTCTAAAATAACATCAACTAGGGAGTGGAGACCCTATGTCTAAAATAACCTCAACTAGGGAGTGGAGACCCTATGTTGGAAAGGAGACTAGGGAGTGGAGAACCTATATCTAAAACAAATCAACTAGGGAGTGGAGACCCTATGTCTAAAATAACATCAACTAGATTGGAGACCCTATGCTGGAAATGATACTATAGAGTGGAAACCCTATGTGTAAAATAAAATCAACTAGGGGTTGGAGACCCTATGATGGAGAAACGACTAAGGAGTGGAGACCCTATGTCTAAAATAAAATCAACTAGGGAGTGGAGACACTATGTCTAAAATAAAATCAACTAGGGAGTGGAGACCCCATGTTGGAAAAGCGACTAGGGAGTGGAGACCCTATGTCTAAAATATTATCAACTAGGGAGTGGAGACCCTATGTTGGAAAAGAGACTAGGGAGTGGAGACCATATGTCTAAAATATCATAAACTAGGGAGTGGAGACCCTATGTCGGAAAAGAGACTAGGGAGTGGAGACCCTATGTCTAAAATAATATAAACTAGGAAGTGGAGACCTTAGGATGGAAATCAGACTAGGGAGTGGAGACCCTATGTCTAAAATAAAATCAACTAGGGAGAGGAGACCCTATGTCTAAAATAACAAAAGCTAGGAGTGGAGATCCTATGTTGGAAAGGAAACTAGGGAATGGAAACCCTATGTCTAAAATAAAATCAACTATTGAGTGGAGATCCTATGTTGGAAAGGAGACTAGGGAGTGGAGATCCTATGTCTAAAAATAATATGAACTAGGGAGTGGAGATCCTATGTTAGAAAAGAGACTGGGGAGTGGTGACCCTATGTCTAAAAATAAAATCAACTAGGGAGTGGAGACCCTGTATTGGAAAAAAGTCTAGGGAGTGGAGACCCTATGTCTAAAATAAAATCAACTAGAGAGTGGAGACCCTATGTTGAAAAAGAAGACTAGGGAGTGGAGACCCTATGTCTAAAATAACATCAACTAGGGAGTGGAGACCCTATGTTAGAAAGGAGACTACGGAGTGGAGACCATATGTCTAAGATTAAATCAACTACGGAGTGGAGACCTTATGTTGGAAAAGAGACTAGGGTGTGGAGACCCTATGTCTAAAATAACATCAACTAGGGAGTGGCGACCCTATGTTGGAAATGAGATTAGGGAGTGGAGACCCTATATCTAAAATAAACTAAACTTGGGAGTGGAGACCCTATGTTTGAAAAGAGACTAGGGAGTGGAGACCCTATGTCTAATATAACATCAACTAGGGTGTGGAGACCCTATGTTAGAAAGGAGACTACGGAGTGGAGACCATATGTCTAAGATTAAATCAAGTACGGAGTGGAGACCTTATGTTGGAAAAGAGACTAGGGTGTGGAGACCCTATGTCTAAAATAACATCAACTAGGGAGTGGCGACCCTATGTTGGAAATGAGACTAGGGAGTGGAGACCCTATATCTAAAATAAACTAAACTTGGGAGTGGAGACCCTATGTTTGAAAAGAGACTAGGGAGTGGAGACCCTATGTCTAATATAACATCAACTAGGGTGTGGAGACCCTATGTTGGAAAGGAGACTAGGGAGTGGAGACCCTTTGTCCAAAAAAAGAAACCATCTAGAAAGTGCAGACCCAATGTCGGAAAAGTGACTAGGGAGTGGAGACCCTATGTCTAAAATAAACTCAACTAGGGATTGGAGACCTTATGTTGGAAAGGAGACTAGGGAGTTGAGACCCTGTGTCAAAAAATAATTAACTAGGGAGTGGAGACCTTATTTTGGAAAATAGACTAGGGAGTGGAGACCCTATATCTAAAATAACATCAACTAGGGAGTGGAGACCCTATGTTGGAAAGAAGACTAGGGTGTGGAGACCCTATGTCTAAAATAAAATCAATTAGGGAGTGGAGACCCTATGTTGGAAAAGCGACTAGGGAGTGGAGACCCTATATCTAAAATAACATCAACTAGATTGGAGACCCTATGCTGGAAATGATACTAGGGAATGGAAACCCTATGTCTAAAATAAAATAAACTAGGGGGTGAAGACCCTATGATGGAGAAACGACTAGGGAGTGGAGACCCTATGTCTAAAATAAAATCAACTAGGGAGTGGAGACCCTATGTTGAAAAAGAAGACTAGGGAGTGGAGACCCTATGTCTAAAATAACATCAACTAGGGAGTGGAGACCCTATGTTAGAAAGGAGACTACGGAGTGGAGACCATATGTCTAAGATTAAATCAAGTACGGAGTGGAGACCTTATGTTGGAAAAGAGACTAGGGTGTGGAGACCCTATGTCTAAAATAACATCAACTAGGGAGTGGCGACCCTATGTTGGAAATGAGACTAGGGAGTGGAGACCCTATATCTAAAATAAACTAAACTTGGGAGTGGAGACCCTATGTTTGAAAAGAGACTAGGGAGTGGAGACCCTATGTCTAATATAACATCAACTAGGGTGTGGAGACCCTATGTTGGAAAGGAGACTAGGGAGTGGAGACCCTTTGTCCAAAAAAAGAAACCAACTAGAAAGTGCAGACCCAATGTCGGAAAAGTGACTAGGGAGTGGAGACCCTATGTCTAAAATAAACTCAACTAGGGATTGGAGACCTTATGTTGGAAAGGAGACTAGGGAGTTGAGACCCTGTGTCAAAAAATAATTAACTAGGGAGTGGAGACCCTATTTTGGAAAATAGACTAGGGAGTGGAGACCCTATATCTAAAATAACATCAACTAGGGAGTGGAGACCCTATGTTGGAAAGAAGACTAGGGTGTGGAGACCCTATGTCTAAAATAAAATCAATTAGGGAGTGGAGACCCTATGTTGGAAAAGCGACTAGGGAGTGGAGACCCTATATCTAAAATAACATCAACTAGATTGGAGACCCTATGCTGGAAATGATACTAGGGAATGGAAACCCTATGTCTAAAATAAAATAAACTAGGGGGTGGAGACCCTATGATGGAGAAACGACTAGGGAGTGGAGACCCTATGTCTAAAATAAAATCAACTAGGGAGTGGAGACCCTATGTTGAAAAAGAGACTAGGGAGTGGAGACCCTATGTCTAAAATAAACATCAACTAGGGAGTGAAGACCATATGTTGGAAAAGAGACTAGGGAGTGGAGACCCTATGTCTGAAATAACATCAACTAGGGGTGAGACCCTATGATGGAGAAACTACTAGGGAGTGGAGAACTTATGTCTAAAATAAAATCAACTATGGAGTGGAGACCCTATGTTGAAAAAGCGACTTGGGAGTGGAGACCCTATGTCTAAAATAAAATTAACTAGGCAGTGGAGACGCTATGTTGGAAAAGCGACTAGGGAGTGAAGACCCTATGTCTAAAATGTCATCAACTAGGGAGTGGAGACCCTATGTTGGAAAGCAGACAGGGGAGTGGAGACACTATGTCTAAAATATCACCAACTAGGGAGTAAAGACACTATGTTGGAAAAGAGACTAGGGTGTGGAGACCCTATGTATAAAATAATGTCAATTAGGGAGTGGAGACCCTATGTCTAAAATAAAAATCAACTAGGGAGTGGAGACCCTATGTTAGAAAAGAGTCTAGAGAGTGGAGACCCTATGGTTGAAACATCAACTCGGGAGTGAAAACCCTATGGTGGAAAAGAGTCGAGCGAGTAGAGACCCTATGTCTAAAATGTCATCAACTCGGGAATGGAGACCATATGTTGGAAAAGAGACAAGGGACTGGAGACACTATATCTAAAACATCACCAACTAGGGAGTGAAGACCCTATGTTGGAAAAGAGACTAGGGTGTGGAGACCCTGTGTCTAAAATAACGTCAACTAGGGAGTGGAGACCCTATGTTGGAAAAGAGACTAGGAAGTGGAGACCCCATGTCTAAAATAAAAATCAACTAGAGAGTGGTGACCCTATGATGGAAAAATGACTAGGGAGTGGAGACCCTATGTCTAAAATAAAATAAATTAGGCAGTGGAGACCCTATGTTGGAAAAGCGACTAGGGAGTGGAGACCCTATGTCTAAAATATCATCAACTAGGGAGTGGAGACGCTATGTTTGAAAAGAGACGAGGGTGTGGAGACCCTGTGTCTAAAATAAAATCAATTAGGGAATAAAGACCCTATGTTGGAAAAGAGATTAGGGAGTGAAGACCCTATGTCTAAAATAACATCCAACTAGAGAGTGGTGACCCTAAGATGGAAAAACGACTAGGGAGTGGAGACCCTATGTCTAAAATAAAATAAACTAGGCAGTGGAGACCCAATGTTGGAAAATCGACTAGGGAGTGGAGACCCTATGTCTAAAATATCATCAACTAGGGAGTGGAGACCCTATGTTGGAAAAGAGACTAGGGAGTGGAGACCCTATGTCTAAAATAACATCAACTAGATTGGAGACCCTATTTTGGAAATTATACTAGGGAGTGGAAACCCTATGTCTAAAATAAAATCAACTAGGGAGTGAGACGCTATGTCTAAAATAAAATTAACTAGGCAGTGGAGACGCTATGTTGGAAAAGCGACTAGGGAGTGAAGACCCTATGTCTAAAATGTCATCAACTAGGGAGTGGAGATCCTATATTGGAAAGGAGACATGGGAGTGGAGACACTATGTCTAAAATATCACCAACTAGGGAGTAAAGACCCTATGTTGGAAAAGAGACTAGGGTGTGAAGACCATATGTCTAAAATAATGTCAATTAGGGATTGGAGATCCTATGTCTAAAATAAAAATCAACTAGGGAGTGGAGACCCTATGTTGGAAAAGAGTCTAGAGAGTGGAGACCCTATGGTTGAAACATCAACTCGGGAGTGAAAACCCTATGGTGGAAAAGAGACGAGCGAGTAGAGACCCTATATTGGAAAAGCAACTTGGGAGTGGAGACCCTATGTCTAAAATAAAATCAACTAGGCAGTGGAGACGCAATGTTGGAAAAGCTAATAGGGAGTGGAGACCCTAAGTCTAAAATATTATCAACTCGGGAGTGGAGACCATATGTTTGAAAAGATACAAGGGAGTGGAGACACTATATCTAAAACATCACCAACTAGGGAGTGAAGACCCTATGTTGGAAGAGAGACTAGGGTGTGGAGACCCTGTGTCTAAAATAACATCAACTAAGGAGTGGAGACCCTATGTTGGAAAAGAGACTAGGGAGTGGAGACCCTATGTCTAAATTAAAAATCAACTAGAGAGTGGTGACCCTATGATGGAAAAATGACTAGGGAGTGGAGACCCTATGTCTAAAATAAAATAAACTAGGCAGTGGAGACCCTATGTTGGAAAAGCGACTAGGGAGGAGAGACCCTATGTCTAAAATATCATCAACTAGGGAGTGGAGACCCTATGTTGGAAAAGAGACTAGGGTGTGGAGACCTTATGTCTAAAATAACATCAACTAGGGAGTGGCGACCCTATGTTGGCAATGAGACTAGGGAGTGGAGACCCTACGTCTAAAATAAAATCAACTTGAAAGTAGAAACCCTATGTTGGAAAAGAGACTAGGGAGTAGAGACCATATGTCTAAAATAACATCAACTAGGGTGTGGAGTCCCTATGTTTGAAAAGAGACTTGGAAGTGGAGACCCTATGTCTAAAATAATGCCAACTTGGGAGTGGAGACCCTATGTTGGAAACGAAGACTAGGGAGTGGAGATCCCTATGTCTAAAATAACATCAACTAGGGATTAGAGACCCTAAGTTTGAAAAGAGACTATGGAGTAGAGACCCTATGTCTAAAATATCATCAACTCGGGAATGGAGACCCTATGTTGGAAAATAGACTAGGGAGTGGAGACCTTATGTCTAAAATAACATCAACTAGGGAGTGGAGACCCTATGTCGGAAAAGAGACTAGGGTGTGGCGACCGTGTGTCTAAAATAAAATCAATTAGGGAGTGGAGACCCTATGTTTGAAAAGAGACTAGGGAGTGGAGACCCTATGTCTAAAATAAAAATCAACTAGGGAGTGGAGACCCTATGTTGGAAAAACGACTAGGGAGTGGAGACCCTATGTCTAAAATATCATCAACTAGGAAGTGGAGACCCTATGTTGGAAAAGAGACGAGGGTGTGGAGACCTTATGTCTAAAATAACATCAACTAGGGAGTGGCGACCCTATGTTGGCAATGAGACTAGGGAGTGGAGACCCTATGTCTAAAAATAAAATCAACTTGAAAGTAGAGACCCTATGTTGGAAAAGAGACTAGGGAGTGGAGACCATATGTCTAAAATAACATCAACTAGGGTGTGGAGTCCCTATGTTTGAAAAGAGACTTGGGAGTGGAGACCCTATGTCTAAAATAACGCCAACTAGGGAATGGAGACCCTATGATGGAAACGAAGACTAGGGAGTGGAGACCCTATGTCTAAAATAACATCAACTAGGGATTAGAGACCCCAAGTTTGAAAGGAGACTAGGGAGTGGAGACCCTGTGTCAAAAAATATTATCTAGGGAGTGGAGACCCTATGTTGGAAAAGAGACTTGGGTGTGGAGACCCTATGTCTAAAATAACATCAACTAGGGAGTGGAGACCCTATGTTGGACAAGAGACTAGGGTGTGGAGACCCTGTGTCTAAAATAAAATCAATTAGGGAGTGGAGACCCAATGTTTGAAAAGAGACTAGGGAGTGGAGACCCTATGTCTAAAATAAAAATCAACTACGGAGTGGAGACCCTATGTTGGAAAAACGACTAGGGAGTGGAGACCCTATGTCCAAAATAAAATCAACTAGGCAGTGAAGACCCTATATTGGAAAAGTGACTAGGGAGTGGAGACCCTGTGTCTAAAATATCATCAACTAGGAAGAGGAAACCCTATGTTAGAAAAGAGACGAGGGTATGGAGACCCTATGTCTAAAATAACATCAACTAGGGAGTGGCGAACCTATGTTGGAAATGAGACTAGGGAGTGGAGACCCTATGTGTAAAATAAAATCAACTTGGGAGTGGAGACCCTATGTTTGAAAAAAGACTAGGGAGTAGAGACCCTATGTCTAAAATAACATCAACTAGGGTGTGGAGTCCCGATATTGTAAAAGAGACTTGGGTGTGGAGACCCTATGTCTAAAATAATATCAACTATTGAGTGGAGGCCTTAGGATGGAAATGAGACTAGGGAGTGGAGACCCTATGTCTAAAATAAAATCAACTAGGGAGAGTAGACCCTATGTCAAAAATAACAACACCTAGGAGTGGAGATCCTATGTTGGAAAGGAAACTAGGGAATGGAGACCCTATGTCTAAAATAACATCAACTAGGTTGTGGAGTCCCTATGTTGGAAAAGAGACTTGGTAGTGGAGACCCTATGTCTAAAATAATATAAACTAGGAAGTGGAGACCTTAGGATGGAAATGAGACTAGGGAGTGGAGACCCTATGTCTAAAATAAAATCAACTAGGGAGAGGAGACCCTATGTCTAAAATAACAACAGCTAGGAGTGGATATCCTATGTTGGAATGGAGACCCTATGTCTAAAATAAAATCAACTAGGGAGTGGAGACCCTATGTTGGAAAGGAGACTAGAGAGTGGAGATCCTATGTCTAAAAATAATATCAACTAGGGAGTGTAGACCCTATGTTAGAAAAGAGACTGGGGGGTGGTGAACCTATGTCTGAAAATAAAATCAACTAGGAAGTGGAGACCCTGTGTTGGAAAAAAGTCTAGGGAGTGGAGACCCTATGTCTAAAATAAAATCAACTAGAGAGTGGAGACCCTATGTTGGAAAAGAAGACTAGGGAGTGGAGACCCTATGTCTAAAATAACATCAACTAGGGAGTGGAGACCCTATGTTAGAAAGGAGACTATGGAGTGGAGACCATATGTCTAAAGTAAAATTAACTACGGAGTGGAGACCCTATGTTGGAAAAGAGACTAGGGTGTGGAGACCCTATGTCAAAAATAACATCAACTAGGGAGTGGCGACCCTATGTTGAAAATGAGACTAGGGAGTGGAGATCCTATGTCTAAAATAAATTAAAATAGGGAGTGGGGACCCTATGTTTGAAAAGAGACTAGGGAGTGGAGACCCTATGTCTAAAATAACATCAACTAGGGTGTGGAGTCCCTATGTTGGAAAGGAGACTAGGGAGTGGAGACCCGTTGTCTAAAAAAAAATAACTAGAAAGTGCAGACCCTATGTTGGAAAATAGACTAGGGAGTGGAGACCCTATGTCTAAAATAACATCAACTAGGGATTAGAGACCCTATGTTGGAAAGGAGACTAGGGAGTTGAGACACTGTGTCAAAAAATAATTAACTAGGGAGTTGAGACCCTATTTTGGAAAATAGACTAGGGAGTGGAGACCCTATATCTAAAATAACATCAACTAGGGAGTGGAGACCCTATGTTGGAAAGAAGACTAGGGTGTGGAGACCCTGTGTCTAAAATAAAATCAATTGTGGAGTAGAGACCCTATGTTTTAAAAGAGTCTAGGGAGTGAAGACCCTATGTCTAAAATAACATCAACTAGATTGGAGACCCTTTGCTGGAAATGATACTAGGGAGTGGAGACCCTATGTCTAAAATAAAATCAACTAGGGAGTGGAGACCCTATGTTGGAAAAGAGAATATGGAGTGGAGACCCTATGTCTAAAATAACATCAACTAGATTGGAGACCCTTTTTTGGAAATGATACTAGGGAGTGGAAACCATATGTCTAAAATAAAATCAACTAGGGAGTGAGACCCTATGATTGAGAAACTACTAGGGAGTGGAGACCTTATGTCTAAAATAAAATCAACTAGGGAGTGGAGACCCTATGTTGGAAAAGCGACTTGGAAGTGTAGACCCTATGTATAAAATAAAATTAACTAGGCAGTGGAGACGCTATGTTGGAAAAGCGACTAGGGAGTGAAGACCCTATGTCTAAAATGTCATCAACTAGGGAGTGGAGACCCTATGTTGGAAAGGAGACAAGGGAGTGGAGACACTATGTCTTAAATATCACCAACTAGGGAGTGAAGACCCTATGTTGGAAAAGAGACTAGGGTGTGGAGACCCTATGTCAAAAAAATTATGTCAACTAGGGAGTGGAGACCCTATGTTTAAAATAAAAATCAAATAGGGAGTGGAGACCCTGTGTTGAAAAAGAGTCTAGAGAGTGGAGACCCTATGGTTGAAACATCAACTCGGGATTGAAAATCCTATGGTGGAAGAGAGACGAGGGAGTAGAGACCCTATGTTGGAAAAGCGACTTGGGAATGGAGACCCTATGTTTAAAATAAAATATACTAGGCAGTGGAGACGCAATGTTGGAAAAGCGACAAGGGAGTGGAGATCCTAAGTCTAAAATATTATCAACGCGGGAGTGGAGACCATGTGTTGGATAAGAGACAAGGGAGTGGAGACACTATATCTAAAACATCACCAACTAGGGAATGAAGACCCTATGTTGGAAAAGAGACTAGGGTGTGGAGAGCCTGTGTCTAAAATAACGTCAACTAGGGAGTAGAGACCCTATGTTGGAAAAGAGACTAGGGAGTGGAGACCCTATGTCTAAAATAAAAATCAACTAGAGAGTGGTGACCCTAAGATGGAAAAACGACTAGGGAGTGGAGACCCTATGTCTAAAATAAAATAAACTAGGCAGTGGAGACCCAATGTTGGAAAATCGACTAGGGAGTGGAGACCCTATGTCTAAAATATCATCAACTAGGGAGTGGAGACCCTATGTTGGAAAAGAGACGAGGGTGTGGAGACCTTATGTCTAAAATAACATCAACTAGGGAGTGGCGACCCTATGTTGGAAATGAGATTAGGGAGTGGAGACCCTATGTCTAAAATAAAATCAACTTGAAAGTAGAGACCCTATGTTGGAAAAGAGACTAGGGAGAGGAGACCATATGTCTAAAATAACATCAACTAGGGTGTGGAGTCCCTATGTTTGAAAAGAGACATGGGAGTGGAGACCCTATGTCTAAAATAACGCCAACTAGGGAGTGGAGACCCTATGTTGGAAACGAAGACTAGGGAGTGGGGACCCTATATCTATAATAACATCAGCTAGGGATTAGAGACCCTAAGTTTGAAAGGAGACTAGGGAGTGGAGACCCTGTGTCAAAAAATATTAACTAGGGAGTGGAGACCCTATGTTGGAAAATAGACTAGGGAGTGGAGACCCTATGTCTAAAATAACAGCAATTAAGGAATGGAGACCCTATGTTGGAAAGGAGACTAGGGTGTGGAGACCCTGTGTATAATATAAAATCAATTAGGGAGTGGAGACCCAATGTTTGAAAAGAGACTAGGGAGTGTAGACCCTATGTCTAAAATAAAAATCAACTAGGGAGTGGAGACCCGATGTTGGAAAAATGACTAGGGAGTGGAGACCCTATGTCTAAAATAAAATCAACTAGGCAGTGAAAACCCTATGTTGGAAAAGGGACTAGGGAGTGGAGACCCTATGTCTAAAATATCATCAACTAGGAAGTGGAGACCCTATGTTGGAAAAGAGACGAGGGTATGGAGAACCTATGTCTAAAATAACATAAACTTGGGAGTGTCGACCATATGTTGGAAATTAGACTGGGGAGTAGAGACCCTATGTGTAAAATAAAATCAACTTGGGAGTGGAGACCCTATGTTTGAAAAGAGACTATGGAGTAGAGACCCTATGTCTAAAATAACATCAACTAGGGTGTGGAGTCCCTATGTTGGAAAAGAGACTTGGGAGTGGAGACCCTATGTCTAAAATAATATCAACTATTGAGTGGAGACATTAGGATTTAAATGAGACTAGGGAGTGGAGACCCTATGTCAAAAATAACAACAGCTATGAGTGGAGATCCTATGTTGGAAAGGAAACTAGGGAATGGAGACCCTATGTCTAAAATAAAATCAACTAGGGAGTGGAGACCATATGTTGGAAAGGAGACTAGGGAGTGGAGATCCTATGTCTAAAAATAATATCAACTAGGGAGTGGAGACCCTATGTTAGAAAAGAAACTGGGGAGTGGTGACCCTATGTTTGAAAATAAAATCAACTAGGGAGTGGAGACCCTGTGTTGGAAAAAAGTCTAGGGAGTGGAGGCCCTATGTCTAAAATAAAATCAACTAGAGAGTGGAGACCCTATGTTGGAAAAGAAGACTAGGGAGTGGAGACCCTATGTCTAAAATAACATCAACTAGGGAGTGGCGACCCTATGTTAGAAGGGAGACTACGGAGTGGAGACCATATGTATAAAATAAAATCAACTACGGAGTGGAGACCCTATGTTGGAAAAGAGACTAGGGTTTGGAGACCCTATGTCTAAAATAACATCAACTAGGGAGTGGCGACCCTATGTTGGAAATGAGACTAGGAAGTGGAGACCCTATGTCTAAAATAAAATAAACTTGGGAGTGGAGACCCTATGTTTGAAAAGAGACTAGGGAGTGGCGACCCTATGTCTAAAATAACATCAACTAGGGTGTGGAGTCCCTATGTTGGAAAGGAGACTAGGGAGTGGAGACCCTTTGTCCAAAAAACAAAATCAACTAGAAAGTGCAGACCCTATGTTGGAAAATAGACAAGGGAGTGGAGACCCTATGTCTAAAATAACATCAACTAGGGATTGGAGACCCTATCTTGGAAAGGAGACTAGGGAGCTGAGACCATGTGTCAAAAATTAATTAACTAGAGAGTGGAGACCAATTTTGGAAAATAGACTAGGGAGTGGATACCCTATATCTAAAACAACATCAACTAGGGAGTGGAGACCCTATGTTGGAAAGGAGACTAGGGTATGGAGACCCTGTGTCTAAAATAAAATCAATTAGGGAGTGGAGACCCTATGTTTGAAAAGAGACTAGGGAGTGGAGACCCTATGTTTAAAATAACATCAACTAGATTGGAGACCCTATGCTGGAAATAATACTAGGGAGTGAAAACCCTATGTCTAAAATAAAATCAACTAGGGGGTGGAGACCCTATGATGGAGAAACGACTAGGGAGTGGAGACCTTATATCTAAAATAAAATCAACTTGAAAGTAGAGACCCTATGTTGGAAAAGAGACTAGGGAGAGGAGACCATATGTCTAAAATAACATCAACTAGGGTGTGGAGTCCCTATGTTTGAAAAGAGACATGGGAGTGGAGACCCTATGTCTAAAATAACGCCAACTAGGGAGTGGAGACCCTATGTTGGAAATGAAGACTAGGGAGTGGGGACCCTATATCTAAAATAACATCAGCTAGGGATTAGAGACCCTAAGTTTAAAAGGAGACTAGGGAGTGGAGACCCTGTGTCAAAAAATATTAACTAGGGAGTGGAGACCCTATGTTGGAAAATAGACTAGGGAGTGGAGACCCTATGTCTAAAATAACAGCAATTAAGGAATGGAGACCCTATGTTGGAAAGGAGACTAGGGTGTGGAGACCCTGTGTATAATATAAAATCAATTAGGGAGTGGAGACCCAATGTTTGAAAAGAGACTAGGGAGTGTAGACCCTATGTCTAAAATAAAAATCAACTAGGGAGTGGAGACCCGATGTTGGAAAAATGACTAGGGAGTGGAGACCCTATGTCTAAAATAAAATCAACTAGGCAGTGAAAACCCTATGTTGGAAAAGGGACTAGGGAGTGGAGACCCTATGTCTAAAATATCATCAACTAGGAAGTGGAGACCCTATGTTGGAAAAGAGACGAGGGTATGGAGAACCTATGTCTAAAATAACATAAACTTGGGAGTGTCGACCATATGTTGGAAATTAGACTGGGGAGTAGAGACCCTATGTGTAAAATAAAATCAACTTGGGAGTGGAGACCCTATGTTTGAAAAGAGACTATGGAGTAGAGACCCTATGTCTAAAATAACATCAACTAGGGTGTGGAGTCCCTATGTTGGAAAAGAGACTTGGGAGTGGAGACCCTATGTCTAAAATAATATCAACTATTGAGTGGAGACATTAGGATTTAAATGAGACTAGGGAGTGGAGCCCCTATGTCTAAAATAAAATCAACTAGGGAGAGGAGACCCTATGTCTAAAATAACAACAGCTATGAGTGGAGATCCTATGTTGTAAAGGAAACTAGGGAATGGAGACCCTATGTCTAAAATAAAATCAACTAGGGAGTGGAGACCCTATGTTGGAAAGGAGACTAGGGAGTGGAGATCCTATGTCTAAAAATAATATCAACTAGGGAGTGGAGACCCTATGTTAGAAAAGAAACTGGGGAGTGGTGACCCTATGTTTGAAAATAAAATCAACTAGGGAGTGGAGACCCTGTGTTGGAAAAAAGTCTAGGGAGTGGAGACCCTATGTCTAAAATAAAATCAACTAGAGAGTGGAGACCCTATGTTGGAAAAGAAGATTAGGGAGTGGAGACCCTATGTCTAAAATAACATCAACTAGGGAGTGAAGACCCTATGTTAGAAGGGAGACTACGGAGTGGAGACGATATGTATAAAATAAAATCAACTACGGAGTGGAGACCCTATGTTGGAAAAGAGACTAGGGTTTGGAGACCCTATGTCTAAAATAACATCAACTAGGGAGTGGCGACCCTATGTTGGAAATGAGACTAGGGAGTGGAGACCCTATGTCTAAAATAAAATAAACTTGGGAGTGGAGACCCTATGTTTGAAAAGAGACTAGGGAGTGGAGACCCTATGTCTAAAATAACATCAACTAGGGTGTGGAGTCCCTATGTTGGAAAGGAGACTAGGGAGTGGAGACCCTTTGTCCAAAAAACAAAATCAACTAGAAAGTGCAGACCCTATGTTGGAAAATAGACTAGGGAGTGGAGACCCTATGTTTAAAATATCATCAACTAGGGATTGGAGACCCTATCTTGGAAAGGAGACTAGGGAGTTGAGACCATGTGTCAAAAAATAATTAACTAGAGAGTGGAGACCAATTTTGGAAAATAGACTAGGGAGTGGAGACCCTATATCTAAAACAACATCAACTAGGGAGTGGAGACCCTATGTTGGAAAGGAGACTAGGGTGTGGAGACCCTGTGTCTAAAATAAAATCAATTAGGGAGTGGAGACCCTATGTTGGAAAAGAGACTAGGGAGTGGAGACCCTATGTTTAAAATAACATCAACTAGATTGGAGACCTTATGCTGGAAATAATACTAGGGAGTGGAAACCCTATGTCTAAAATAAAATCAACTAGGGGGTGGAGACCCTATGATGGAGAAACGACTAGGGAGTGGAGACCTTATGTCTAAAATAAAATCAACTTGAAAGTAGAGACCCTATGTTGGAAAAGAGACTAGGGAGAGGAGACCATATGTCTAAAATAACATCAACTAGGGTGTGGAGTCCCTATGTTTGAAAAGAGACATGGGAGTGGAGACCCTATGTCTAAAATAACGCCAACTAGGGAGTGGAGACCCTATGTTGGAAATGAAGACTAGGGAGTGGGGACCCTATATCTAAAATAACATCAGCTAGGGATTAGAGACCCTAAGTTTAAAAGGAGACTAGGGAGTGGAGACCCTGTGTCAAAAAATATTAACTAGGGAGTGGAGACCCTATGTTGGAAAATAGACTAGGGAGTGGAGACTCTATGTCTAAAATAACAGCAACTTTAGAGTGGAGACCCTATGTTGGAAAGGAGACTAGGGTGTGGAGACCCTGTGTATAATATAAAATCAATTAGGGAGTGGAGACCCTATGTTTGAAAAGAGACTAGGGAGTGTAGACCCTATGTCTAAAATAAAAATCAACTAGGGAGTGGAGACCCTATGTTGGAAAAATGACTAGGGAGTGGAGACCCTATGTCTAAAATAAAATCAACTAGGCAGTGAAAACCCTATGTTGGAAAAGGGACTAGGGAGTGGAGACCCTATGTCTAAAATATCATCAACTAGGAAGTGGAGACCCTATTTTGGAAAAGAGACGAGGGTATGGAGAACCTATGTCTAAAATAACATAAACTTGGGAGTGTCGACCATATGTTGGAAATTAGACTGGGGAGTGGAGACCCAATGTGTAAAATAAAATCAACTTGGGAGTGGAGACCCTATGTTTGAAAAGAGACTATGGAGTAGAGACCCTATGTCTAAAATAACATCAACTAGGGTGTGGAGTCCCTATGTTTGAAAAGAGACTTGGGAGTGGAGACCCTATGTCTAAAATAATATCAACTATTGAGTGGAGACATTAGGATTTAAATGAGACTAGGGAGTGGAGCCCCTATGTCTAAAATAAAATCAACTAGGGAGAGGAGACCCTATGTCTAAAATAACAACAGCTATGAGTGGAGATCCTATGTTGTAAAGGAAACTAGGGAATGGAGACCCTATGTCTAAAATAAAATCAACTAGGGAGTGGAGACCCTATGTTGGAAAGGAGACTAGGGAGTGGAGATCCTATGTGTAAAAATAATATCAACTAGGGAGTGGAGACCCTATGTTAGAAAAGAGACTGGGGAGTGGTGACCCTATGTTTGAAAATAAAATCAACTAGGGAGTGGAGACCCTGTGTTGGAAAAAAGTCTAGGGAGTGGAGACCCTATGTCTAAAATAAAATCAACTAGAGAGTGGAGACCCTATGTTGGAAAAGAAGACTAGGGAGTGGAGACCCTATGTCTAAAATAAATCAACTACGGAGTGGAGACCTTATGTTGGAAAAGAGACTAGGGTGTGGAGACCCTATGTCTAAAATAACATCAACTAGGGAGTGGCGACCCTATGTTGGAAATGAGACTAGGGAGTGGAGACCCTATGTCTAAAATAAAATAAACTTGGGAGTGGAGACCCTATGTTTGAAAAGAGACTAGGGAGTGGAGACCCTATGTCTAATATAACATCAACTAGGGTGTGGAGTCCCTATGTTGGAAAGGAGACTAGGGAGTGGAGACCCTTTGTCCAAAAAAAGAAACCAACTAGAAAGTGCAGACCCAATGTCGGAAAAGTGACTAGGGAGTGGAGACCTTATGTCTAAAATAACATCAACTAGGGATTGGAGACCTTATGTTGGAAAGGAGACTAGGGAGTTGAGACCCTGTGTCAAAAAATAATTAACTAGGGAGTGGAGACCCTATTTTGGAAAATAGACTACGGAGTGGAGACCCTATATCTAAAATAACATCAACTAGGGAGTGGAGACCCTATGTTGGAAAGAAGACTAGTGTGTGGAGACCCTATGTCTAAAATAAAATCAATTAGGGAATGGAGACCCTATGTTGGAAAAGCGACTAGGGAGTGGAGACCCTATATCTAAAATAACATCAACTAGATTAGAGACCCTATGCTGGAAATGATACTAGGGAATGGAAACCCTATGTCTAAAATAAAATAAACTAGGGGGTGGAGACCCTATGATGGAGAAACGACTAGGGAGTGGAGACCCTATGTCTAAAATAAAATCAACTAGGGAGTGGTGACCCTATGTTGAAAAAGAGTCTAGGGAGTGGAGACCCTATGTCTAAAATAACATCAACTAGGGAGTGGTGACCCTATGTTGAAAAAGAGTCTAGGGAGTGGAGACCCTATGTCTAAAATAACATCAACTAGATTGGAGACACTATGCTGGAAATGATACTAGGGAGTGGAAACCCTATGTCTAAAATAAAATCAACTAGGGAGTGATTCCCTATGATGGAGAAACTACTAGGGAGTGGAGAACTTATGTCTAAAATAAAATCAACTACGGAGTGGAGACCCTATGTTTGAAAAGCGACTTGGGAGTGGAGACCCTATGTCTAAAATAAAATTAACTAGGCAGTGGAGTCGCTATGTTGGAAAAGCGACTAGGGAGTGAAGACCCTATGTCTAAAATGTCATCAACTAGGGAGTGGAGACCCTATGTTGGAAAGGAGACAGGGGAGTGGAGACACTATGTCTAAAATATCACCAACTAGGGAGTGAAGACACTATGTTGGAAAAGAGACTAGGGTGTGGAGACCCTATGTATAAAATAATGTCAATTAGGGAGTGGAGACCCTATGTCTAAAATAAAAATCAACTAGGGAGTAGAGACCTTATGTTAGAAAAGAGTCTAGCGAGTAGAGACCCTATGTCTAAAATGTCATCAACTCGGGAGTGGAGACCATATGTTGGAAAAGAGACAAGGGAGTGGAGACACTATATCTAAAACATCACCAACTAGGGAGTGAAGACCCTATGTTGGAAAAGAGACTAGGGTGTGGAGACCCTGTGTCTAAAATAACGTCAACTAGGGAGTGGAGACCCTATGTTGGAAAAGAGACTAGGGAGTGGAGACCCCATGTCTAAAATAAAAATCAACTAGAGAGTGGTGACCCTATGATGGAAAAATGACTAGGAAGTGGAGACCCTATGTCTAAAATAAAATAAATTAGGCAGTGGAGAACCTATGTTGGAAAAGCGACTAGGGAGTAGAGACACTATGTCTAAAATATCATCAACTATGGAGTGGAGACGCTATGTTGGAAAAGAGACGAGGGTGTGGAGACCCTGTGTCTAAAATAAAATCAATTAGGAAGTAGAGACCCTATGTTGGAAAAGAGACTAGGGAGTGAAGACCCTATGTCTAAAATAACATCAACTATATTGGAGACCCTATGCTGGAAATGATACTAGGGAGTGGAAACCCTATGTCTAAAATAAAATCAACTAGGGGCTGGAGACCCTATGATGGAGAAACGACTAGGGAGTGGAGACCCTATGTCTAAAAAAAATCAACTAGGGAGTGGAGACCCTATGTTGGAAAAGAGACTAGGGAGTGGAGACCCTATGTCTAAAATAACATCAACTAGATTGGAGACCCTATTTTGGAAATTATACTAGGGAGTGGAAACCCTATGTCTAAAATAAAATCAACTAGGGAGTGAGACGCTATGTCTAAAATAAAATTAACTAGGCAGTGGAGACGCTATGTTGGAAAAGCGACTAGGGAGTGAAGACCCTATGTCCAGAATGTCATCAACTAGGGAGTGGAGACCCTATGTTGGAAAGGAGACAAGGGAGTGGAGACACTATGTCTAAAATATCACCAACGAGGGAGTAAAGACCCTATGTTGGAAAAGAGACTAGGGTGTGAAGACCATATGTCTAAAATAATGTCAATTAGGGAGTGGAGACCCTATGTCTAAAATAAAAATCAACTAGGGAGTGGAGACCCTATGTTGGAAAAGAGTCTAGAGAGTGGAGACCCTATGGTTGAAACATCAATTCGGGAATAAAAACCCTATGGTGGAAAAGAGACGAGCAAGTAGAGACCCTATATTGGAAAAGCAACTTGGGAGTGAAGACCCTATGTCTAAAATAAAATCAACTAGGCAGTGGAGACGCAATGTTGGAAAAGCGACTAGGGAGTGGAGACCCTAAGTCTAAAATATTATCAACTCGGGAGTGGAGACCATATGTTTGAAAAGATACAAGGGAGTGGAGACACTATATCTAAAACATCACCAACTAGGGAGTGAAGACCCTATGTTGGAAGAGAGACTAGGGTGTGGAGACCCTGTGTCTAAAATAACATCAACTAAGGAGTGGAGACCCTATGTTGGAAAAGAGACTAGGGAGTGGAGACCCTATGTCTAAATTAAAAATCAACTAGAGAGTGGTGACCCTATGATGGAAAAATGACTAGGGAGTGGAGACCCTATGTCTAAAATAAAATAAACTAGGCACTGGAGACCCTATGTTGGAAAAGCGACTAGGGAGGAGAGACCCTATGTCTAAAATATCATCAACTAGGGAGTGGAGACCCTATGTTGGAAAAGAGACTAGGGTGTGGAGACCTTATGTCTAAAATAACATCAACTAGGGAGTGGCGACCCTATGTTAGCAATGAGACTAGAGAGTGGAGACCCTACGTCTAAAATAAAATCAACTTGAAAGTAGAGACCCTATGTTGGAAAAGAGACTAGGGAGTGGAGACCATATGTCAAAAATAACATCAACTAGGGTGTGGAGTCCCTATGTTTGAAAAGAGACTTGGAAGTGGAGACCCTATGTCTAAAATAATGCCAACTTGGGAGTGGAGACCCTATGTTGGAAACGAAGACTAGGGAGTGGAGATCCTATGTCTAAAATAACATCAACTAGGGATTAGAGACCTTAAGATTGAAAGGAGACTAAGGATAGGAGACCCTGTGTCAAAAAATATTAACTAGGGAGTGGAGACCCTATGTTGGAAAATAGACTAGGGAGTGGAGACCCTTTGTTTAAAATAACATCAACTAGGGAGTGGAGACCCTATGTTGGAAAGGAGACTAGGGTGTGGCGACCGTGTGTCTAAAATAAAATCAATTAGGGAGTGGAGACCCTATGTTTGAAAAGAGACTAGGGAGTGGAGACCCTATGTCTAAAATAAAAATCAACTAGGGAGTGGAGACCCTATGTTGGAAAAACGACTAGGGAGTGGAGACCCTATGTCTAATATAAAAATCAACTAGGAAGTGGAGACCCTATGTTGGAAAAGAGACGAGGGTGTGGAGACCTTATGTCTAAAATAACATCAACTAGGGAGTGGCGACCCTAAGTTGGCAATGAGACTAGGGAGTGGAGACCCTATGTCTAAAATAAAATCAACTTGAAAGTAGAGACCCTATGTTGGAAAAGAGACTAGGGAGTGGAGACCATATGTCTAAAATAACATCAACTAGGGTGTGGAGTCCCTATGTTTGAAAAGAGACTTGGGAGTGGAGACCCTATGTCTAAAATAACGCCAACTAGGGAATGGAGACCCTATGTTGGAAACGAAGACTAGGGAGTGGAGTCCCTATGTCTAAAATAACATCAACTAGGGATTAGAGACCCTAAGTTTGAAAGGAGACTAGGGAATGGAGACCCTGTGTCAAAAAATATTATCTAGGGAGTGGAGACCCAATGTTGGAAAAGAGACTAGGGTGTGGAGACCCTATGTCTAAAATAACATCAACTAGGGAGTGGAGACCCTATGTTGGACAGGAGACTAGGGTGTGGAGACCCTGTGTCTAAAATAAAATCAATTAGGGAGTGGAGACCCAATGTTTGAAAAGAGACTAGGGAGTGGAGACCCTATGTCTAAAATAAAAATCCACTAGGGAGTGGAGACCCTATGTTGGAAAAACGACTAGGGAGTAGAGACCCTATGTCTAATATAAAAATCAACTAGGGAGTGGAGACCCTATGTTGGAAAAACGACTAGGGAGTGGAGACCCTATGTCCAAAATAAAATCAACTAGGCCGTGAAGACCCTATATTGGAAAAGCGACTAGGGAGTGGAGACCCTGTGTCTAAAATATCATCAACTAGGAAGTGGAAACCCTATGTTGGAAAAGAGACGAGGGTATGGAGACCCTATGTCTAAAATAACATCAACTAGGGAGTGGCGAACCTATGTTGGAAATGAGACTAGGGAGTGGAGACCCTATGTGTAAAATAAAATCAACTTGGGAGTGGAGACCCTATGTTTGAAAAAAGACTAGGGAGTAGAGACCCTATGTCTAAAATAACATCAACTAGGGTGTGGAGTCCCGATATTGTAAAAGAGACTTGGGAGTGGAGACCCTATGTCTAAAATAATATCAACTATTGAGTGGAGGCCTTAGGATGGAAATGAGACTAGGGAGTGGAGACCCTATGTCTAAAATAAAATCAACTAGGGAGAGTAGACCCTATGTCAAAAATAACAACAGCTAGGAGTGGAGATCCTATGTTGGAAAGGAAACTCGGGAATGGAGACCCTATGTCTAAAATAACATCAACTAGGGTGTGGAGTCCCTATGTTAGAAAAGAGACTTGGGAGTGGAGACCCTATGTCTAAAATAATATCAACTATTGAGTGGAGACCTTAGGATGGAAATGAGACTAGGGAGTGGAGACCCTATGTCTAAAATAAAATCAACCAGGGAGAGGAGACCCTATGTCTAAAATAACAACAGCTAGGAGTGGAGATCCTATGTTGGAAAGGAGACTAGGGAAGGGAGACCCTATGTCTAAAATAAAATCAACTAGGGAGTGGAAACCCTATGTTGGAAAGGAGACTAGAGAGTGGAGATCCTATGTCTAAAAATAATATCAACTAGGGAGTGGAGACCCTATGTTAGAAAAGAGACTGGGGGATGGTGAACCTATGTCTGAAAATAAAATCAACTAGGAAGTGGAGACCCTGTGTTGGAAAAAAGTCTAGGGAGTGGAGACCCTATGTCTAAAATAAAATCAACTAGAGAGTGGAGACCCTATGTTGGAAAAGAAGACTAGGGAGTGGAGACCCTATGTCTAAAATAACATCAACTAGGGAGTGGAGACCCTATGTTAGAAAGGAGACTATGGTGTGGAGACCATATGTCTAAAATAAAATCAACTACGGAATGGAGACCCTATGTTGGAAAAGAGAATAGGGTGTGGAGACCCTATGTCTAAAATAACATCAACTAGGGAGTGGCGACCCTATGTTGAAAATGAGACTAGAGAGTGGAGACCCTATGTCTAAAATAAAATAAACTTGGGAGTGGAGACCCTATATTTGAAAAGAGACTAGGGAGTGGAGACCCTATGTCTAAAATAACATCAACTAGGCTGTGGAGTCCCTATGTTGGAAAGGAGACTAGGGAGTGGAGACCCTTTGTCCAAAAAAAAAATAACTAGAAAGTGCAGACCCTATGTTGGAAAATAGACTAGGGAGTGGAGATCCTATGTCTAAAATAACATCAACTAGGGATTGGAGACCCTATGTTGGAAAGGAGACTAGGGAGTTGAGACACTGTGTCAAAAAATAATTAACTAGGGTGTGGAGTCCCTATTTTGGAAAATAGACTAGGGAGTGGAGACCCTATAGAGTCTAGGGAGTGCAGACCCTATGTCTAAAATAAGACTAGGGAGTGGAGACCCTGTGTCTAAAATATCATCAACTAGGGAGTGGAGACCCTATGTTGGAAAGGAATGAAGATCCTATGTCTAAAATAACATCAACTAGGGAGTGGAGACACTATGTTGGAAAGGAGACTAGGAAGTGGATACCCTATGTCTAAAAACAATCAACTAGAGAGTGGAGACCCTATGTTAGAAAAGTGACTAAGGAGTGGAGACCCTATGTATAAAGTAATATCAACTAGGGAGTGGAGACCCTAGGTTGAAAATAAGACTAGGGAGTGGAGACCCTATGTCTAAAATAAAAACAACTAGGTAGTGGAGTCCCTATGTCTAAAATAACATCAGCTAGGGAGTGGAGTCCCTATGTTGAAAAAGAGTCTAGGAAGTGCAGACCCTATATTGGAAACGCGACTAGGGAGTGGAGACCCTATGTTGGAAACGCGACTAGGGAGTGGAGACCCTGTGTCTAAAATATCATCAACTAGGGAGTGGAGACCCTATGTTGGAAAAGATACTAAGGAGTGAAGACCCTATGTCTAAAATAACATCAACTAGGGAGTGGAGACTCTATGATGGAAAGGAGACTAGGAAGTGGAGACCCTATATCTGGAAAAAAAACTCAACTAGAGAGTGGTGACCCTATGTCGGAAAAGAGACTAGGGAGTGGAGACCCTATGTCTAAAATAACATCAACTAAAGTGGAGACCCTATGTTGGATATGAGACTAGGGAGTGGAGATCGTACGTCTAAAATAAAATAAACTAGGGAGTGGAGACCCTATGATGGAGAAACAACTAGGGAGTGGAGACCCTATGCCTAAAATAAAATCAACTAGGGAGTGGAGACCCTTTGTCTAAAATATCATCAACTAGGGAGTGGAGACCCTATGTTGGAAAAGCGACTAGGGAGTGGAGACCTTGTGTCTAAAATAACATCAACTAGGGAGTGGAGACACTATGTTGGAAAGGAGACTAGGAAGTGGATACCCTATGTCTAAAAACAATCAACTAGAGAGTGCAGACCCTATGTCAGAAAAGTTACTAAGGAGTGGAAACCCTATGTATAAAGTAATATCAACTAGGGAGTGGAGACCCTAGGTTGAAAATAAGACTAGGGAGTGGAGACCCTATGTCTAAAATAAAAACAACTAGGTAGTGGAGTCCCTTTGTCTAAAATAACATCAGCTAGGGAGTGGAGTCCCTATGTTGAAAAAGAGTCTAGGGAGTGCAGACCCTTTGTCTAAAATAAAATCAACTAGGGAGTGGAGACCCTATGTTGGAAACGCGACTAGGGAGTGGAGACCCTGTGTCTAAAATATCATCAACTAGGGAGTGGAGACCCTATGTTGGAAAAGATACTAAGGAGTGAAGACCCTATGTCTAAAATAACATCAACTAGGGAGTGGAGACTCTATGTTGGAAAGTACACTAGGAAGTGGAGACCCTTTATCTAAAAAAAACTCAACTTGAGAGTGGTGACCCTATGTCGGAAAAGAGACTAGGGAGTGGAGATCTTATGTCTAAAATAATATCAACTAGGGAGTGGAGTCCCTATGTTGAAAATGAGACTAGGGAGTGGAGACCCTATGTATAAAATAAAATCAACTAAGGAGTGGAGACCCAATGTGTAAAATAACGTCAACTAGAGAGTGGAGACCCTATGTCTAAAATAACATCAACTAGGGAACTGAGACCCTATGTTGGAAAAGAGACTAGGGAGTGGAGACCCTATGTCTAAAATAACATCAACTAGGGAGTGGAGACCCTATGTTGGAAAAGAGACTAGGGAGTGGAGACCCTATGTCTAAAATAACATCAACTAGGGAATGGAGACCCTATGATGGAAAGGAGACTAGGGAGTGGAGAACCTATGTCTAAAAATAACATCTACTAGAAAGTGGAGACCCTATGTTAGAATGGAGACTAGGGAGTGAAGACCCTATGTATAAAATAAAATCAACTAGGGAGCGGAGACCCTATATTGGAAAAAAGACTAGGGTGTAGAAACCATATGTCTAAAATAACATCAACTAGGGAGTGGAGACCTTATGTTGGATATAAGACTAGGGAGTGGAGACCCCATGTCTAAAATAAAATCAACTTGGGAGTGGAGACCCTATATTGGAAATGAGACTAGGGAGTGGAGACCCTATGTCTAAAATAACATCAACTATGGTGTGGAGTCCCTATGTTGGAAAAGAGACTTGGGAATTGAGACCCTATGTCTAAAATAACGTCAACTAAGGAGTGGAAACCTTATGTCTAAAATAACATCAACTAGGGATTAGAGACCCTTTGTTTTAAAGGAGACTAGGGAGTAGAGACCCTATGTCTAAAGAAACTCAACGAGGGAGTGGAGACCCTATGTTGGAAAAGAAGACTAGGGAGTGGAGACCCTATGTCTAAAATAACATCAACTAGGGATTGTAGAACCTATGTTGGAAAGGAGACTATGGAATGGAGACCCTATGTCTAAACTAAAATCAACTAGGGAGTGGATACCCTATGTTGGAAACATCAAATAAAGAGTGGAGACCCTATGTTGGTAAAGAGACTAGGGAGTGGAGACTCTATGTCTGAAATAAAATCAACTAGGAAGAGGAGACCCTATGTTGGAAAAGAGACTACGGTGTGGAGACTCTATGTCTAAAATAAAATCAATTAGGGATTGGAGACCCTATGTTGGAAAAGAGACTAGGGAGTGGAGACCCTATGTCTATAATAACGTCAACTAGGGAGTGGAGACCCTATGTTGGAAAAGAGACTAGGGAGTGAAGAAACTATGTCTAAAATAACATCAACTAGGGAGTGGAGACCCTATGTTGGAAAGGAGACTAGGGAGTGGAGACCCTATGTCCAAAATAACATCAACCAGGGAGTGAAGACCATATGTTGTAAAAGAGACTAGGGAGTGGATACCCTATGTTGTTGTTGTTGTAGGGAGTGTAGACCCTATGTTGGAAATGAGACTAGGGAGTGGAGACCCTATGTCTAAAATAAAATCAACTAGGGAGTGGAGACCCTATGTCTAAAAAAGAGACTTGGGAGTGGATACCCTATGTCTAAAATAAAATCAACTAGGGAGTGGAGACCCTATGTTGGAAAGGAGACTAGGGAGTGGAGACCCTATGTCTAAAAATAAAACCAACTAGGGAGTGGAGACCCTATGTTAGAAAAGAGACTAGGGAGTGGAGACCCTATGTCTAAAATTAAAATCAACTAGGGAGTGGAGACCCTATGTCTAAAATTAAAATCAACTAGGGAGTGGAGACCCTATGTTGTTAAAGAGACTAGAGAGTGGAGACCTTATGTCTAAAATAAAATCAACTAGGGAGTGGACACCCTGTGTTGGAAAAAAAACTAGGGAGGGGACACCCTATGTCTAAACATAAAATCAACTAGGGAGTGGAGACCCTATGTTAGAAAAGAGACTAGGGAGTGGAGACCCTATGTCCAAAATAATATCAACTAGGGAGTGGAGACCCTTTGTTGGAAAATACAGATAGGGATTGGAGACCCTATACTACCATGATTTTGGACTTTCTTTCTTCTTCTTCTTTTTTTAAGAGAATGAGTAAATGCGGGAAAGAATTTGGAGAAGACTTCCCTTTTGAAGTTATTGCCGCTGTGGAGCTATTTTAGTCTCCGCGTGGTTTCTTTTTGGCTGCACTTGCTTCTTACAAGGTTGCTTTGGATTGCACTTGTTTCCTATTTTTTTTTTCAAACAAAGAATAATTTGTCAGTTTGAAATGGTGGTTGGTTTTTCGGCCTTGAGTGTTTCAGTCATTTGATCTTGGCTGGCTTCTTTGATGATAATTTCACTTGCAACTGGTTATTTCCTGAGTATCGGTTGCACTTCTGGCCCCGGAGAACCTTTGGCTTTTCCAAACTTTGCCATGATAGTTGGTCGCGTGGGACTTAACCTTTTCAAGTTCATATTGCCTTTATAGGCTTTTCCATTTGATTTCATTCTTTCGAGAGTTTTCGATCTCGAAGCATCGGCCACCATGGCTAGTCGGGGTTGACTTAATGCCCGTGCCGAGGCCGGAGTGCCCATTTTGCAAATTATCTTGTATCATACGAAAGCTCTATAAATCAGTCTTGCCATCCCTTCTTTGCCTTAGTTTTTGGAACATAGTTAGACCGAAAGGGATTCGAAGAAAAATAAATAATGGAATGGACAATGAATTTAGACAAGAGGTATCCCTTTCGGGGAAAGGAAAGAATGACTTATCTGGAGTATATGCGGACTTCAATGAACATGACATGCCTTTTGAACTGGATGCCTGATCTGTGTAAACCGTCCGACTCTCAGAAATTCATCACAACCTTTGCCTCGAAATTAAGAAACCTTGTGCAGGACTGTGAATACCAATGGCTGTGAAGATTCTCTTTTCGATCAGCAGTGCCCTTTGCGGGTTTTCACCAGCTGACCTCTCTCATTTCTCTTCTCACCATCGCTTTATAGTGCACTTTGCGGGTCTTCACTAACAAGACTCTCATTTTCATTTTCTCTACTCGCCATCGCCCTATGGTGCCCGTGAGGGTTTTCACCAATAAGGCTCTCTCATTTTATTTCTCTTATTTTGGTGGCATCAGATCCAAGTGATTGTATCCTCCAATCTTTGAACATTCTCGTTGATTGATCGGAAGGACTTGAAAAGGTTTTTGGTAAAAAGAATTTGGATTGTATTACAACTTTTGGAACCTTGCAGGCGAAACCATCACCGAACCATTGTAACATCAGCCCTAGTTTCAACTTTTGGGGAAATGAGGATTTTTATTTTGGTGTGACTGAACCCTAGAGAGAGGCTGCCTACGTATCCTTTCGGAATCAAGTCAAACGTAGTTCAAGGAACTTTGTTTCTAATTTTCTTTTTTTTCTTTTTTTTCTTTTTTCTTTTTTTTTCTATAACACTTTCAGGTTCCAAAGAGGGTAATCAAAGAAAGGGAACCGACTCAAAGGGTTTGCAAAGGATTGGTAGTGTTTGGATAATGAGAAAGAAAGTCTTCGTCATCCCAGTCAGAGAACAATAATGCTACATAGAGGGTCAAACATAGTACCTTTTGACTGTATCCGCGTTGACAATTATTTCATGGACATTTCCTTCGATGCTAGCCAGGTACAATGCTCTCTTGGCAGTACTCTCATTACAATGTATGGACCTTTCGAATTTGGAGCCAATTTTTCTTTAGCTTCTTCATGAGGTGGGAGGATACGTCTCAGAATGAGTTGTCCTATTTCAAATTCCCTGGGCCGCACTTTCTTGTTGTAGACATGGGCCATTCTTTGTTGGTATAACTGCCCGTGGTAAATTGCGGCCAATCAGTGTCATTATTCTAATAGGTTCTTGACCCAATTTTTATCGTCAATCCCGGCTTCATCAATGATCCGAAGAGAGGGAATCTCAACTTCATTCCAATTTCATTCGGACTTGGCTTAGGCCTACTGTTCCAATTCTTTGTTTATTTTCTCACAAGCTTTATCTTCAACATATTTTGCTTCTTGATTCATTATTTCGAGGTCTGACAGCATTTTACGATCTAGGCATGAAGTCCGCAAGCATGTCATGTTATTAAAATTTGCATTAACAGAACTGAAAAGAGACATTCCTGGACAATGAAATATTAATTTCATTTGATGTTTTTTTTAAAGATAGAAGGTTTTACATGAGAAAGTAAGACAATAAAGCAAAACATCTGGATTACACCCTGAAATAATCCAGGCACAGAAAAGTTAGTAAGACTGGCTACCGAGACTCCCATCTGACAGAAAACTTTTCAGGTTTGGCGCCCGTTTTTAGGTTTCTCTTCCGCCGCGACAATGGCTACTGTGGCTTTCAATGCTGGATCAAATTCCCCATCATCACAGATCATTCCAACGACTGTCCCGTTGTTGTGATTAGGAAAAGGATTGTTTGTTACATTAGGAGCCTCTCCATCCCTAAGAACGATTCTTTTAGCTTAAATCAAGTCTTCAACTGCCCTTTTGAGGGTCCAATAGTCCTCTGTATCATGTCCCACTGCTCCAGAGTGGCATTCACATCTAGCATCAGCTCGATGCGAGGGGGACTCGGGGTTCGGCTGGTTCGGAGCCACTGGCTGTAACAGACCTAGCCTGATTAGCTTTTGAAACAAACTTGAATACGATTCACCAATAAGTGTGAACTGATTCGTTCTGAGGGGCACTGTTGGGCGAGGATTATATTGGGGAACATTTGGTTGGGGATTATACGGAGCTTGGTAGGGATGGGCGTTTCTGGGAGGTGGAGCTCGGTTTTGTGTATAACGTTGTGGTCGCGTGTAAGGTTGTGCGTTCATCACCGCATAGGGAGGCGGTGCCATGGCATAAGCAACATCTTGATGGGAATAATAGTAATGTTGAGGGACCTCAGGAAGCATATATGATTGGTTGGATGACCTGCGGGTCCCCCTCGAGCTCGGAACCATCATGGCTCCTTCTTCTCTCCCGTTTCCATTTATCAAATCCTCTGAACCATTTTTAACATTTGGTGATGTGGCTTTAAAAGCAACATGACTCCAGATTCGACCAGTTTTTAGCCCATTTTCTACCATCTCCCCAATTTTGATAGCCTCAGCGAACGGATTACCCATAGCGGACATCATGTTCTGGAAGCAGTCTACCTCTTGGGCATGTAAGAAGACCATAACCATTTCTGCTTCATCCATTGGAGGCTTTACCCTGGCAGCTTGCTCACGCCATTTGACAGAATATTCACGGAAACTTTCCGCGGTTTTCTTTTCAAACTGGACATAGAGTTCTCTTTTTGGATTTTTCACTCTTGTTTTTTTTCGCTCTTTGTTTTCTTTGTTATTTTTTTGTCACTCTTTTTTTCCTTTTTTTTTCTCTCACTAAGTTTATTTTTAATGACTATGATCGAATCCGATGGGGATTGCCTACGTATCATGACGCCACATGAATCAGATCTTGCGTAGTTCGGGAATACTAGAAACAAAGTAAATAAGCTAACTCTTTTTCTAATTTATTCATCAATCTTTTTCTTTTTTTTGTTTGAAAATCATACCACAAAAGCTCCTTACAACGAAAATATTTTGGATTTAGAATTTTCTCTCTTTTTATTCGAATTTTTCGAAAGAAAGACTTTTTAACAAGAAAGAAAATATTTTTGGATTTTTATTTTTTTATTTTTTTATTTTTTGATAATTTTCGAAAGAAAGAAAATATTTTTTTTGAATTTTGATTTATTTATTTATTTATTTATTTATTGGGAGAAAGACTTCTAAAAAAAAGAAACATATTTTTGGATTTTGATTTTGTTTTCAAATGAGAGACTTCTAAAAAGAAAGAAAATATTTTTTGGCTTCAAAATCATTTTCTTTTATTTGAGATTTTCGAAGGAAAGACTTCTAAAGAAGGAATTAAAGAAAAATATTTTTGGATTTTTGAAAATTTGGGGCCGGAACCGATGAGGTTTGCCTACGTATCTCACATCCTGTGAGAATCAGACCTGCGTAGTTCGGTTAGATCGGGAATAAACTGACCATTTTTCTTTTTTCTTATAAAGACTTTTAAATATTGTTTTTTTGTTTTTGGAGATTTTTTTTTCTTTTGATGGAATTTTGAATTTATTTTTTTTAAAAAAGGAATTCTAAATAAGGAAGAAAATATTTTGGATTTTGATTTGAAATTTTTTTTTTTAATAAAAGACTTCGGAGAAAAAAAAAAGAAAATAGTTTTGGATTTAGTTTTTTTTTTTTTTGGATTTTCTAAGAAAAGCATTCTAGAGAGGGAATTAAGGAAAGGGAATTAAGCATTCTAGGTTTGCCTACGTATCTCACATCCGGTAAGAATCAGACTCGCATAGTTCGGTAAGAAAAGCATGACTTTTCTTTTAAATATTTGGCATATTTTTGAAATGACTCCATTTTTTCAAAATTGTGGGAGAGTTTTGGGATTTTCAAATACTTGAATTTTCAAAAATCGGGTAAATTTCTCTCTCTTGCCTCACTCTTGGTATTTTCTTGATTTTCTTTCCCTATTCTAGAAACCGGTCAACATGCAAGCCGAAACAAACAAATGCACAAGTAGCACGTAAGATGCATCAGGATGGTCTTTTGACTTGGGTACACCTTTCAAAAACGGACCCAACCTCTGTGTTGAGTCCCCAAAGTCGAATGCACGTGATGCAAATAAACGTACCTACTAGGGATCCGGTATGAGGTTATGTCATTCTATATTTAAATCCTGGGTGTATTGTTCTAGACCTGGCTTATCCGAGCGGATAACTCGAGCCGGGGAGGGGGAGGAGCAGCGTGCCGGGAATACAGAAGCTTCACCGGCTTTGCAACTTGTCTGATCCTCGTTCTAAAATTAGGGTATGACTCTAATAGAAAACAAACCACGCGAAGCACACACTTTCCAGAAGATTTAGAAGACTCAAAGAGAAGAAGGGTTTTCGTAATAGTTTATATACAGTTCACATAATATCAAAGCAGTAAAGAGCGACATTTAGCACATTAGGTTCAAACACGTAAAAATCGGATAATAAACAAAAGTCAAGTATAACAGTTATTCTAAGCTCGAATTCTGAACCCTGAACCAGAGATTCTGGGTTCTTATCCCCAGTAGAGTCGCCAAAGATGTCACACCTCCTTTTTTCCGAAGGGATAAGGGATAGAGAGTTTTTCCAATTTAAGTGACATTGTTTGAAATGGAATTATTTATTTAATTCAGAGTCGCCACTTGGAATAATTGTTATGGTGTCCCAAATCACCGGTTCATTTTAAAATCTCAATTCGAGGAAATTGACTCTATTTATGGTCCGCGAACACAGAAGATCGGGTAAGAAATTCTGTTAACCCGGGAGAAGGTGTGAGGCACTCCCGTGATCCGTGATTTTAGCACAATCTCTTTACAATTACACTTGGCTTAATTTCCTGATTATTATATGTTTAAAACCTTTTATGTGTTACCGCTTCTATACCGCTTTTATTTATTTTTAACCCTTTTAGTATTTATAGAATTTATTTGAACAAGTCGCGATGTCGTGCACTCGTTGTTTTGGTACATATTGCTAATCACGCCACATGAAACGCACTCGTGATTCATAACATATTTATTTTAATTATTTGAAGTTGGGGTCAAGTCACGTGAAATGCGCACTTGAGTTGGGATTTACGTATCGTGACTGTGCCCCGGGAACCGTACCCATAGTCAAGATAATTTACTATTTATCGCGCCTAAAACAAGCTATGATGTTCATAATTTGCTCAACTCCTAAGTTTGAGATTATTATGAGGCCATGAATTATGAAATCAATTGTGGAAAAGTTTCTGCTTTTGCTCTTAATTATTTTGGCCCAGATAACTTAAAATTGATCATAGCACAATTGGCTTTTTAAAACCAATTAATGAGTATTCCTAGTTACTAGTTCATCAAGCTACTCCACTATCCATTAGTCAATTGCAGTAGTACATGCTTCATTAAGCAAAGCCCAACCGCCGAGCCCAATCATCTTTTTTTTCTAAGTCCAAACCTCATTTTCCAATTTCAACTAGCAGACATGGATTTTATCCCCAAAGTTCAAACATTCACTATGTTCCCAAAAATCATGTTTTCATCAATCTTCATGTTAATCAAACAAGAAAGTAACAAAATTTAACAAAGGTAATGAGACCTAACAATTAATACAGAAAAATATTTTAATCTTCATGAAGCTAAATAAGATCAAATTATATATTCAAGCATAATCTTAACAAAATAATGATGGGAGAAATGGACCTTTACAAGACTATTTTGAAGCTCGGATAATTGACAAGGATGCAAATGGAGCCTCGACCAAAATCGACAAACGCAGCTCGAACTCGACGACTCAACTTTGGAGCTGTTATTTTCTGTACACAAGGGAACTGTTTCGCTAGGTTTTCGGCTCGTTTTTATCGTGCTTTTTAGTTGGTTTCCAGTTGGTTTCGGGGTTGGAGTTTGGTGATGGATTTCTAGATTTTTCGAAAGAAAGCCGAAGAAAGAATGACACGAATAGAAATTCTCTTAGCGTAGAAGAAGCAAACATATTTCTCTCAATTCCCTCCTCCCTTTTTTTTTCTCTTTTCCTCTTTTCTCCTCACATTTCACTTCTATTTATAGAAAAAGTTTCGGAATTTTTTCAGATTTAATTTTTATTTTATTATTTTATTATTGTTTAATTAAAAACAATTCCCACTTCCTATTTTTCTTCTTTTTAAAAAAACAAAAATAATTTCTCGCTTTCTTTTACTTTTATTTTATAATTTCTCACTTTTTACTTTTATTATATTTAAATTCCCACTTTTTTTTACTTTTCTTTTTTTATTTTCCACTTATTTTACTTTTCTTTTTTTACTTTCCACTCTCTTTTACTTTTTTTTAAAATATTCAGCTACATTTACTTTTATTTTTAATTCCAAATTTCTTTTGCTTTTCATTTTTTAAATTTCCACATTCTTTTATTTTTATTTTTTTAATTTTCTAGTTTCTTTTACTTTTTTTATTAAACAATTTCCACCTAATTTTACTTTTACTTTTTACTTCCATACTTCTACTTTTCCTATTTTTTTATTCCCATCCAAAAATTTGAAAAAAATATATTTAATTAATTAATTTTTTTCGGTTTTTAATTTATTTTATTTCAAAATAAAGTTAAAAATAAAAATAAAAATAAAAATAATATTAATAGTAATAATTGACCTTTTAAATTATTTTTAATTTTTACCTTATATAAAAAAATGTAACAAAGCTAAAAAATATATATTAAATTTCTAAAAATATTTACATAGTAGAAGGTGATAAAAATTCAAATATAGTCAAAAATTAGGTGCTCACAATACGTGGATGATGTTATCGTCAAATCTAAAAGGAGTTCAGACCACAAGCAGACCTGAAGAAGTTTTTCGACCGACTTCGAAAATACAATTTGAAGTTGAACCCTGCAAAATGTGCCTCTAGAATCCCTGTTGGGAAGTTGTTGGGTTTCATCGTCAACCGCCGTGGTATTAAGCTAGACCCAACGAAAATCAAAGCTATTCAGGACTTGCCACCGCCAAAGAACAAGAAGGATGTGATGAGTTTTCTAGGATGCCTCATTTATATCAGCCGTTTTATAATACAATCAACAGTGATATGTGAGCCGATCTTCAAGATGCTGCAACAAATTGGATTGAAGAATGCCAGAAAGCTTTCGACAAAATTAAGGAATATTTATCTAAACCACCCGTGTTGGTCCCTCCGGAACTAGAAAGACCTCTGCTGCTATATATGTCTGTGTTGGATGGAGCCTTTGGCTGCATTCTGGGACAACATGATGAAATCGGGAGGAACGAGCAGGTGATATACTATCTGAGCAAGAAGTTCACACCTTACGAGGCCCAGTATTCTTTAATGGAACGCACCTGCTGTGCTTTTACATGGATAGCCCAAAAATTGAGACATTATTTCTATACGTACACTATATATCTCATTTCAAGGATGGACACGCTGAAGTACATCTTTTAGAAACCCATGCCTACAGGTAAGTTAGCAAAGTGGCAGATATTGCTAAGTGAGTTCGACATCATTTATGTGACTCAAAAGGCAGTCAAGGGGCAAGCATTGCCGATCACTTGGCAGAGAACCCCGTAGATGGAGAATACGAACCATTGAAGATGTATTTTCCCAATGAGGAAGTATCATTTGTAGGAGAAAATATTGCCGAAATATATGACGGTTGGAGAATGTTTTTTTACGGAGCAGCAACTTCAAAGGAGTGGGCATCAGAGCTATTTTAGTATCAGAAACCAGTCAACATTATCCAATATCCACAAAACTCAGGTTCCCATGCACCAACAATATGGCGGAATATGAGGCTTGCATCTTGGGACTCAGGTTGGCCATCGACATGAACATTCAGGAGTAGCTGGTAATCGGAGATTCAGATCTATTGGTACACCAAGTACTAGGAGAATGGGCTACCAAGAACACTAAATTATTGCCATACTTTCATTGTGTACGAGAGTTGATCAAGAGGTTCACAAAGATAGAACTCAAACATGTTCCAAGAATTCAGAACGAGTTCGCAGATGCATTAGCCACCTTGTCTTCCATGATACAACATCCAGACAAGAATTTCATCGATCATATCCCAATAGAAATTCATAAGCAGTCGGCTTATTGTGCTCATGTTAAAGAAGAGTTTGACGAAAATCCATGGTTCCACGATATCAAGGAATACTTGGAGAAAGGAGAATACCCAGAGAATGCTACACACACTCAGAAGAGCACGCTTCGAAGATTGGCGAACCATTTCTTTCAGAGTGGAGGAATTCCATATAGAAGGACTCCTTATTTGGGATTGTTGGGATGTGTCGATGCCAAGGAGGCATCTAGATTGCTCGAAGAAATACATGCTGGAACTTGCGGACCTCACATGAAAAGTTTTGTTTTAGCCAAAAAGATATTAAGAGCAGGGTATTTCTGGATGACCATGGAGACAGACTGCATTGAATATGTTCAAAGGTGTCACCAATGTCAGATACATGTTGATATGATACGAGTGTCGCCCCACTAACTCAATGCAACGAGTTCGCCCTGGTCTTTCTCTTCTTGGGGCATGGATGTCATTGGACCAACTGAACCTGCTATATATGACTTCACAAAATGGGTCGAAGCCGCTTCCTATAAGGCTGTGACTAAGAAGGTTGGAGCATATTTTGTCCGGGATCGTATTGTTTGTCGATTTGGAGTACCCGAGTCAATCATTACTGACAATGCGGCCAATCTCAACAATGATCAAATGAAATCTATGTATGAAACATTCAAGATCAAGCATCGAAATTCTACAGCATATAGGCCACAGATGAATGGAGCCGTAGAAGCCGCCAATAATAACATCAAGAAGATATTAAGGAAAATAGTGTACAACAACAAGAAATGGCACGAGAAGCTACCATTTTCTTTGCTCGGGTACCGCACCACAGTTCATACGTCAATTAGGGCAACTCCCTATCTACTGGTCTGCGGTACTGAAGTTGTTATTCCAGCCGAAGTGGAGATTCCCTCCTTAAGAATCATACAAGAGGCCGAGCTTAGCGACGTGGAATGGATACGAAACCGGTATGAACAACTGGCTCTCATTAATGGTAAGAGAATGAACACAGTGTGTCACGGTCAACTCTACCAGAATAGAATGGCAAGGGCTTTCAACAAAACGATTAGATCGAGGCAATTCACTCCGGGGCAATTGGTGATGAAACGGACCTTCTCGCATTAGGATAAAGCAAAGGGGAAATTCTCACCCAATAGGCAAGGCCCTTATATGGTTCACCGGGTACTGACGGGAGGATCACTTATACTTGAATTAAAAAAGAAAAGATATCAGTGTAACGATCCGGCTAGTCGTTTCGAGCAATTGCATTCGGTTCGGCAGTTTAAGGTCATGCGTAACTTTACATAGTATATTATGACTTGCGTATATCATCGGCTTGGGTGAGTGGTTCGAAAATGATTTGAAGGAGTGACTCTCATTTGAGAAGCTCGAAGATGAAAAAATTGACCAAGGTTTGACATTTGAGTATTTGACCTCGGATTGGAGTTTCAATGGTTCCGATAGGTCTGGATGGTGATTTTGGACTTGGGCGTATGCCCAAATTTGTATTTGGATATTTCTAAGCAGTTTCAGCATCATTTGGTGGAAGTTGGAAATTTAAAAGTTTAGAATTTTCCTAAGTTTGATGGTCTGACTTTAAGACTATCGGGTTCGGCTTTTGATTTTGGGAGTTGGAATAGGTCTGTTTTGTCATATGGAGCATGCTTGCAAAATTTGGTGCCATTTGGAGTTGATTTGGTATGGTTCGGACGCTTGGTTGCGATTCTAGAAGTTCTTGAAGTTCATTGTGATTTTCATGCGTTTTGGCATCCGATTCTTGCTTCTAGAGGTTATTTTGGTGTTTTGATCAGGCGAGTGATTTCATGTTATGGTTTTGGATTGGTGTGGGTGTTTGGTTTTGAGCCTCGGGGGCTCGGGTGAGTTTCGGATTCGTTTCAGATTGATTTTGTTAAATTGTTGAGTATTGGTACTGGTTTCATCATATTTGCGATGTTTTTGTTGCAAATGCGACTACCGCATTTGCGAGGTAGTCCTCGCATTTGCGAATCTGGGCTGTTGGGGAAGGGAACGCATTTGCGAATAAATGATCGCTTTTGCGACGCCTGTAGAGTTCGCATTTTCAAACTCTGTTTCGCATTTGCGATGAAGGCCTGGGCTGGATAGGGTCGCTTTTGCGATAAACTGGTCGCTTTTGCGAAGACCAGTGTCCGCATTTGCGACATTTTCTGTCGCATTTGCGAAGGCGTCAGAACTGTTCAAGCTTCACTTTTGTGAAGGATTCTTCACTTTTGCAAGTTCGCATTTACGAACCCAGTGCCGCAAATGCGACATCTGCAACTTGCTTTTATAGCTGAGTATTCAGAAACTTAGCTTCATTTTATCATGTTTTGAACCCTAACCTCGATGAGAGGCGATTTTGTGGGAGGATTTTCATACCAAACCATTGAGTAAGTTCCTCTAATCAATTTTTAATTATATTTTATGATTATACATTAGATTTAGCATCAAATTCATAAGAATCTAAGGGAAAATTTTGGAGATTTTATCAAAGTTTTGAAAAATGAAAGTTTTGGGATTTGAGAGTCGAATTGGACTCGAATTTGGAAACAAAACACGTATATGGACTCATGGGGCTATGGGTAGTCAAGACCTACCCTTGGACCCGGGTTTTGACTGGGGCGGGCCCGAGGTTGGCATTTTGTTGACTTTTTAGAAATTGTATAAAGATCATAGCTTTGTTAATTGAAATTATTTTTTCTTGCATTGTTTGATGTATTTAAGTCGTCTTTGGTTAGATTGAGCCGAGCGGAGGTGAATTTGTAAAGGGAAAAGCTAATTTGAGTATCGATTTGGCCGAATTGAGGTAAGTGTCTTGCCTAACTTTGTGTAGGGGAAACTACCCCGTAGGATTCGAGTTGATTACTCTAATTGTATTATGTGAAAGTCGTATACGCAAAGTGACGAGTGGGTACACGGGCTCTATGTGGTATTTGACCGGTTTAGGTTATCTAGACTATTTTCATGCCTTTAAGTGAATTGTCATGACGTGTTATGTCTCTCATCATTAATCTACTCTTACATACTTTATTTGACGTTATTAGCATTCATTGTACTTCTTACTTGATATTTTTCACTTATATGCTTTAGTTGAAGTTGTTGCCTTCCGTATTGTCTTGTGACCTCTTAATTATTACATTCCTTCCATGACCCCGTGATTATATGCTACTTGCCTTAATTATAGTAATTGCACACCTTAGTTGTCACGTGCTTCATTTGTCCTGTTACTTTTTGTAATATTTGTTGCGTTCCTTGATTTTTACGTGATTCCTTCATTGTCGTGTACTCATACCCTATGATTGTAGAAATTCTTATAAATTGAGTATTGGACTGTTGATGTTATTGATTTATTTATGATGGGGTTGCACGCTGCAACAGGTGGAATAAGGGTGGATTTATATTGATACGATGGAATTGAGTTGCGCGCCGCAACAGGTGAAATAAGGATGGATTGATATGGTGAAATAAGGTAAAAATATGATATTGACTCTGATTATATGGTGGAGTCGGATTGCGACTGCGCGCCGCAACATATATATATTTACTTATTATTATTGATATTTACATGGTGGAATAAGGGAGAAACGTATTGTACGGTGGGATAGTGTTGCATGCCGCAACAGTTTATGTGTTTTGTATTCCTTGTTGTATTGTGTTGGCTTCGGTTCTTTTGTACGAGACTTTGAGAATTGGTATTCCTAGGTTTTACCAGTTTTCGAGGATTGAGTTATTTACATTAGTTATTACTTTGCCGTCATTTCCTGTTTTCCTTTCCTATTAATATTATTTTGGTGAATTGATTTTCAAGGTGAATTCATTACGCTGAGTCATTATCTCATACCCTGTTGAGTTGTTGGTAACATAATAATTTTAAATAAAAGAGTTATTAACATGCTTACCTTATGTGACTCTTAAGTTAAAACTCGTCGATTCATTTGGTATTTACTATTTCTAATAGTTGTTATATTTTACTTTAATAGATTTCTCAGCTTAATCTCCTTACCCTGTCTGATGTTTTTACTTTACTTAAAAAAAATTATTATTATGTTTTAATTTAATAAATTCTATATTAAATTCAGTAGCTTATCTGATGCTTTATTTTATTTGAAAATGTTATTTTCTTCACCCAAATAATTTCTAAAATAAACTCATTTTCTCATTGATTTCCTACTTGGTTAAGAAACTGTAATTTTACTTTACGGTATATAAATACATCTCTTGAACATCTTAATTAGCATTTGACACGAATACTATATACCGGGTAGCATGTGGATTTTGCTGTGCGGAAGTGATTTGGAAAATGTAGGCACAAGGTGCCTTGTGTGTAAAGTTTGAAAATTGGGACTTATGATCTGAGATTACGAGAAGTTGTATCTGGGATAATTCTTGTTGAAATTCGTGCATTAAAAATAATTTGATTGATTGAGTTGTCATCGATTTCCCTTGCTTGGACACATTCATATATCACATGTATCCCAGCTGCGTTGTTGCTTAATTATTTGGTTGTTTCTCGTTGCTATTCGTGCTCCCATTATTTTCACTATTGAATGTAATTTGGAATCCTTCTACTATTGAACTTAAATTGGTGTTCTTTCCTTGTTAGCTTTATGTTATATCCTACACGGGTTTACATGTCTGGTAGGAGTCTTGGCCAGGCCTCGTCACTACTCTACCGAGGTTAGGCTTGATACTTACTGGGTACTATTGTGGTGTACTCATGCTACGCTTCTGCGCATTTTTGTGCAAAACCAGGTACTTCGGATCGAGTTGGTTTTGAGACTTATGCTTGTGCGGCTAGAGACTTCAAGGTACACCTGCTGGACCTTCGCGGGCTCCGAAGTCACCTTCTGTTGTATTTATTTTTATTGTTTTCTATTATTCCGGAATAGTTATGTATTCATTATATATGGTTACTCTTAGAAAGACTTATGACTTGTACTACCGATTTTGGGATATTATATCATGTTGAGACTATTGGTTTATTTAGAAATTTCCGGTTCATGTTTGATAACTGTTTAGTAGAACCTGTTATCATTTTGGTATATGTTAGGCTTACCTAATTTTAGAGACTAGGTGTCATCACGACTCCTTCGGAGGGATTTTGGGTCGTGACTATTGGATAATTAACATGGGACAAGAAACGCAACAAGCTAAGAAATTTAAGAAAAATTATCAGTACAGCTCCCATTTGAAAAAAAAAAAGAAATTAAATATAAAATAGACGTAACATAAACTTGAGTCCATGTAATAATTAATTGATTCATATCAATGTTTTTTACATATATTATTCTACAAGTGTTCCAAAATCCATCTCCCTAAGAATAAGGATGATTAGGTAAAACCTAAGAGTTTTTACCTTAGAGGTTAAAGAAACAGCTAGCTAGCTAACTAAGCTATCACTAGAACAACTACAGGTGATTATTAAATAACATGGAAAAAGAAATTAACTAGGAAGCAAATACCATACATACATTTTAGTTAAAGATGAAAAAATCAAAAAGAAAGTTAAATATTAAACAAACAAAAAATTGGAAATAAAAAAGATCAAGAAGAAATCCCCACACCAAGAAAATCTATGAAGGGAATATCTTCCTTTTCCCTTGCTTCTTCTCCATATTGTTGTTGTCGTCGTTGTTGTTCAATGTTTGCCCTTAGCATTTTTTTTAAGGAAAACGTACTATCTCTAATATTCACTACTCCCTCAGTCATGCCATCAGATACATTAATTCTATGATCAGCAGGAACTGAATAACTAAAAGGATTTTGAATATTACTCCTTTTGTAGTTATTGGGAACCCCTAATGCAGCAGTGCCTTCATATCCTCCACATAATGAAAAGCTTAAATTATTTTGACATAAAGGTTTTTTATCTGAAAAGTTTGAGCTTTCTCTAAACAAATGGCTCCCATTTCTTCCAAACAATTCAGGTGAATATGTTGATAATGAGAAAACCCTATCTTTGTTTGGGTTTTGAAATTCAAAGAAGCTGATTTTGGAGCCATAATTACCTTCTAATTGTGTTTTTGGATTATTATTGTTGTTGTCGTTGTTCCGTCTTCGAAAACCATAGGAGGGTGATTTAGAATCACTTAGAAAATTATCATGTTGTAATTTGTAGCTTCGTTTGCCACAAATATTCTTGGATTGTTCCCTTTGCTTTCTTGCCATTAGGACATGCCAATGATTTTTCACAGCATTGTCAGTTCTACCTGGAAATAATCTTGAAATTAATGCCCATTTGTTTCCATGTATTCTATGAGCTGCAACAAGTCTTTCTTCTTCTTCTTCAGTAAATGGCCTTCTATTAATTCTTGGATCTAGTTGGTTGAACCATCTCAATCTACAACTCTTTCCTACAAATTCCGAAGGAAAAAAAAAAGGAATTAAATTTTTTTAATTGATTTCCAAAAAAAAAAAAAAGAAACATAGGTGTACTTAACTTCTAAAGCAATATCTTTACACTTAATATGATCTTAATTAAACAGTTGAGAAGCTACTATGAACGGTAACTGTTATAGACTTCATTTATGTATGGTGCTAAAACTTTTCCATTTTAGCCAAGTTTAGAATAAGACAAATTAAAAACTGTAGCTAACAAAATTGTTTGTGAAGTTCATAAGACAACTTTAAACAAAATAACGAAGAGCAAAATAATAGCAACCGTAATAAATGAAAATCTTTAGCATTTAAAAGACTTGAGAAGTATTTGATCCAAATGTTTTTTTTTTCCAAGAAAAGAAAGAAAAGGGGGTGAAATGAAAGTTCAAATTATGCTTGACTTTATTCAACAGATAACTAACCCTAATCTTTAAACAGTAGCACCACGAAAATCAGAACATCTCCTTTTCCGATTCGTTTTTCTTAGGCTATGATATCAAATTTAGATTAAAATCTAAATTATTTTAATAGTCATTCAAGTGGGAAAAAAAAAGTAAGCCTTTTTATTTCGGGCTTGTTCTCGATACGTTCTTTAATCTCTTTTATAAGATTATAATCCAAAAACAAGTAGATAAATTATAGATAGATATATACCTGATCTTCCTTGAAGTTTTTCAGCAATAGAGTTCCAGTTTTGAGGACCATACTGTTCTACAAGCTGCCGGAGCCTTTCATCTTCGGCCGGCCGCCAGTGGCCACGTGGACAACTACTTCTTGTATCATCACCGGAACCACCACCTTCTGCCATGTGAGCCGCCGGAAGTTGTAGCTAGTAATATGTTGTATGTAGTATGGTGTATATTATTCTTGATCAAAGAAATTAATGGAATAAAGTGAAGTTTTGTTATATATATAGTTAGTTTCAAGAAGAGTTAAAAGAAAGTGGGTTGGTTTAGAGATATATAGATGACTGATGGGCAGTCACTTTTGTTGGTTTTACACGACATATTGGGCAGTGAGAGGAGAGAAAACCTTTTGTGTACCTGTTGAAAAAAACTTCCTTTTTTTTTATTGGACCTTCATCATCTTATTTCAAAATTCTCACACGTTTTAATTCATATTCATAGCTTTCCATTTTTTTTTATCTCGTCAAGGAGGTGACTCTGAATATTATGTAGAACTATAACTTTGATGACCGGCTCATTCTAATTATTTTATAAGTTATAATTGAATATTTCCAACAAAAAAAAAATCATGAAAAAAAGAATAAAAAGTAAAACAGAGACAGATTGAGAGAAACTCCTCTAAGAAAGCTTGGGGATGAAGATTCAGATGTTATAACTCATTTATGAGCTGATATCATGTTTGATCCTGTATGTTAGATGCATTTTTGGAAATTTATTTAATTAGTTATCGATTAATGTGGAATATTAAATTCTTTTCAACTACAAAAGAAGTAAGTATGTTATTCTTGTTTGCAAATGAAGTTTTGCATTAAATGTTTTGCTATTTTATTAGTTTGTACACAAGCAAAATAGGAAAAGAAAAAAAATAAGGAAAAAGGGGGAAAGTTGAGGGGTCGAATGGAGGTTGTTGAGGGGTGGGAAGGAAGTATTTTAATTCATTTCATTTGCGTTAAAGGTAAAGGACTTAACTCCTTGCAAAGTGGAAAATGGAAATGACTACCGTTAAGAATTTCAATTATTCCGTTAATAAAGATTTAGTTAGGTATATTTAGGCTTTTGCTCCACCTAGATTTTTCAATCTTTTAGCTTGTTTGGTTTGTTTTATTAGATCCATGTGATATAACAGATTGGCCTTAGTAATGGGCTATTTAACTTAATAAATGAATATTGGTGATAAAACTATAACAATATACGGAGCGAAATGATGTTTGGCATATTTCGATATGTGTTGATGTTACTTTGCCCATGTTTTAACCACTTTTTGATGTTATTTAATCTTTAAAACACCCAACATGGTGTAATTATTGGTTTGATGACTAATTAAGTTATGTGTGACGATTTAAGGTGTTCGGAGTGCAAAATATGAAGAAAAGGTGGTTTAGCCAGAGGAAGAAGGGTTGGATGCGTCGCATCCAACCTAGGAAAACATCATCCTGCATGCAACCTTAGCAGTGAAGTTGGACCATAGCATCCGCCATCGCGTGCGAAACTGGGAAGTAGAAGAGAAGGCTGGATGCGTCGCGTCCACCATCGCGTGCAAAGCTGAGAAATAGAGGACAAGGTGGATGCGTCGCATCCACCTTCGCAGAAAAAAAATTGAAATGGAGGACAAGGTGGATGCGTCGCATCCACCTTAGCATCAATCCCTGAAGCCGAATTGGACTAGGAATAGGAGAGCTTTGGCCCACGACTTTGGTACGCAATATATAAGCCAAAAACGCCTCTTTTAGGTCATCTAACATATTGGGAAGAGGGAAAAAGCCACGACAAAGCTGTGGAGGCCGGAATTCATCAAGTTTCTTCTTTCTCCCACCAAACTTAGTAATTTTTATGTTTCTTTATATGATTTGTTGTTTGGCTACCATGTCTATGTGGAGCTAAACTTCACGTTCTAGGGTTGTGGTTCTTTCATGACTATTGTTATTCGGATATTGATTTTGACTACTTGATTTATCATATTAGTTTATTTATTCAATCTTGCACTTAATTATTTAATTGCTTGATCACCAATTGAATATTATCTACGAATCTAGAATTGAACTCGAAAGTGGGAATTCTATATTGCATACAGGATTGAGTAGGGCAAGTTCTTGAACTCGGGCATCGGGGAACGGATTCGTGGTTAGGATAGACATATACCTAATTGCCTTGCTTGGTTGATTTACAGGAATTATAAATGCGTTCTTGTTGATTCTAACTCCATAGACATATAGGCGTTAGGTTAGCTTGAATAGGCGAGTAAGAACTCGACAGATTCTTATGAGCAATATTAACCCTGTCAACCAATAAGCTAGATAAATTAGTCGGTCAATTCAATTGAAGAATACAATAGGATTGTTAGATAGCCCATAACCCTAGATCGTTTTCATTACATTGATATCATTAAAATCTGCTCTTTCTCTGTTCAAAGTTTATTATTTATATTTTTCTTATTTAATTAGTTTAGAATAAAATATTTTTAGATTTAATTCGTGTTTAGATAATTGGGATAGTCTAATTTAGTTAATAGTTAATCATAAGTCCTCGTGGGTTCGACATCCGACTTTTAGTCACTTTATTACTCGACGACCGCGTATACTTGCGTGAGTGTGTTTGGTCGCAACAAGTTTTTGGCGCCGTTGCCGGGGACTTAGAAATTAGCTACGTGACTAAGTTAAGCTTTTATTAGATATTTGTTTTCAAGTTTTAATTTTCAGTTTGCCTGGTTTGTGTCAACGCAGGGTCTTCTCTCGAATGCAGAGGAGTAGAAGTGCAAACAACCTCATTCCTCTTGATCCAGAAATCGAACGAACACTACATAGAGTGAGAAGGGAACACGAAGCTAGAACGAGAATAGAAAGAGATTTGGACATCGCAGTCCAACCACAGCCAATAGATATGGCAGGCAATGAAGAGCGTCCGGTAATTGAAGCCGCAAGGCCCAATCTTGCGAATATGACTCAGGCTATTGTGAAGCCTGATATCACTGGGCATTTTGAACTCAAACAGTACATGGTACAGCTGATTCAGTCCACAGGACAATATGTGGGTCTATCTCATGAGGACCCGCAGAGGCATATTCAGAACTTCTTGGAAATCACGGACACTTACAATTATCCGAACGTCTCCAAGGACTATGTCAGGCTGACACTATTCCCTTTTTCACTGTTGGGGGAAGCTAAAGAATGGTTGCAAAAGGAGCCCGCGAACTCTATCCACACTTGGGATGATCTAGCAAGGAAATTCCTGATCAAGTTTTTCCCAACTAAGAAGACAAAGTCGTTGAGGAGCCAAATTCTTGGGTTCCAACAACGGGATGGCGAGACACTTCGTCAAGCTTGGGAAAGATACAAGAAACTACTCAGAGACTGCCCGCATCATTGTCAAACTGATGAGGTATTGGGTCACACTTTTGTTGATGGGTTAGATGAAGCATCAAAGATGAATCTTGACTCAGCTTGTGGGGGTAGTTGCATGGCAAGACCGTATAGTGAAATACAACTCTTGCTAAATAATTTCACTGCTAATGACCATAATTGGCAAGGAGAGGGGGATTCACGAAGGGGAATTAAACAGAAGGCCGCCGGTTTGATTGAGCTTGATGACTTTTCCGCCATGAGAGCCGATATAGCAAAATTGGCAAATCAGATGAATAGAATGACAACACAACAAATGCAACATGTACAGCAGATGTCTATTTGTTGCGAACTATGCGGAGACAGTCATATGATTGACATGTGCCCCACGAATCCTGAATCTATATACTATGTGGGGCAACAAAACAGAGGTCCTATGAATCAACATGCGCAATATGGGAACACTTACAACCCAAACTGGAGGAATCATCCTAACTTCTCATGGGGCGGAAGTCAACAGAATCAGTATAGGCCTCAAGGGAATTTTACTCAACCTCAGAAGCCACCCCAACAAATGGAAGAAAGTACGAATGACTTGCTGAAAAAGTTGTTACTAGACAATCAACAGCTCAGGACCGATTTCAGAAATCTTGAGAGGCAAATGGGGCAGTTAGCAGCAAACCAAAATACTAGACCTACAGGCTCACTTCCCAGTGATACAGAGAAGAACCCTCAAATTAATGCAGTTACACTTAGAAACGGGAGGGAACTAGAGGAAGTGCCAAGGAAGATAAAAGAAAAACCTATACCTGGGGGGAGTTGACACCTAAGGCAACACAAGAGTCAAAGGAAGATGATGCAAGTTCAGAGCGAATGGAGGTTACAAGGCCACCACCACCTTTCCCCCAAAGATTGCAGAAAAGGAATGACGATCGCATGTTCAACAAATTTCTCTCCATGTTGAGTCAGGTTCAATTAAATATTCCATTAGTGGATGTGCTCCGTGAAATTCCAAAGTACGCTAAGTACATAAAAGACATAGTGGCTCATAAGAGGAAATTGACTGAGTTCGAGACGGTTGCACTTACTGAGGAGTGCACATCAAGGGTCCAAAACAAGCTTCCCCAAAAGCTTAAGGACCCTGGCAGCTTCACCATTCCAGTACAAATCGGTAATATTAACGTGGGACGTGCTCTGTGTGATTTGGGTGCAAGCATAAATCTGATGCCGTTATCCTTGTTTAAGCAATTAGGTCTGGGAGCTCCGAGACCAACCACCGTGATGTTGCAATTAGCTGATAGGTCCATAGCCTACCCCGAAGGAGTGATTGAAGATGTGCTGCTGCAAATTGGAAAATTCATCTTCCCAGCTGACTTCATTATTCTAGACTTCGAGGCTGATGAACAAGTTCCAATCATATTGGGACGACCTCTCTTGGCTACTGGTGATGCAATAATTAAAGTGAGAGAAGGGAAAATGATTATGAGAGTGGACAACGAGGAGGCAGTCTTCAATGTCTACAAAGCAATCCAACTCCCCCGCCACTATGAGGAGCTCTCTATGATATCTGTGGTGGAGGTGGATGAGAAACTTCTTGACACGAGTGTATATCTAGGCGACTGTTTAGAAAAAGCAATCATGATGTTTGATAGCTTGGAGATGGATGATGAGGTTGAGGAGATGATGCATATCCTAGATACATCATGTGGTTACATGCAAGGAATAATCCCGTTTGAGCCCCTGAATAGGCCAAGTGGCCCCCCACCAAAGCCGTCAATTGAAAAAGCTCCAAATTTGGAACTTAAACCCCTACCCCCTCACCTTCAATATGCTTATTTGGGAAGTTCTGACACTTTACCTGTTATTATTTCTGCTCACTTGTCTAAATTACAGGAAGAAAAGCTATTAAGGGTGCTACGTGAGCACAAGCGAGCAATTGGGTGGACAATGTCTGACATTAAAGGCATTAGTCCAGCTTTCTGCATGCACAAAATCCTCATGGAGGACGGACACAAGCCAAGTGTAGAACACCAACGCCGACTAAATCCAATCATGAAAGAAGTGGTAAGGAAAGAAGTGATTAAGTGGCTTGATGCAGGTATTGTATTTCCAATCTCTGATAGTAAATGGGTAAGCCCCGTTCAATGTGTGCCGAAGAAAGGGGGATAACCGTAGTAGTTAATGAAAATAATGACTTAATTCCTACAAGAACTGTAACTGGATGGAGAATTTGCATAGATTACAGAAAACTGAACAATGCCACCCGGAAAGACCACTTTCCCCTTCCTTTTATTGACCAAATGCTTGATAGATTAGCTGGCCAGGAATACTACTGTTTCCTGGACGGTTATTCGGGGTATAATCAGATTGCTATAGCCCCAGAAGACCAAGAGAAAACTACATTTACATGTCCTTATGGCACGTATGCGTTCAAGAGAATGCCCTTCGGTCTTTGTAATGCACCTGCGACTTTTCAAAGGTGTATGATGGCTATTTTCACTGACATGGTTGAAAGATATGTAGAAGTATTCATGGACGATTTTTCTGTGTTTGGATGTTCTTTTGATAGTTGTTTGATGAACCTTGATAAAGTGCTAGCTAGGTGTGAAGAGACGAACTTGGTGCTAAACTGGGAAAAGTGCCATTTCATGGTACGTGAAGGTATAGTTTTGGGGCACAAGGTTTCAAAAGATGGTCTACAGGTGGATAAAGCAAAGGTGGAGACGATCGAAAAATTGCCCCCGCCGACATCCATCAAAGGCATTCGCAGTTTCTTGGGTCATGCAGGTTTTTATCGTCGTTTCATTAAAGATTTTTCGAAAATTTCTTCCCCTTTGTGCAGGCTTCTAGAGAAAGACGTTACCTTCAAGTTTGATAATGCATGTCTGAAAGCATTTGAGGAGCTGAAGGGAAGATTGGTGACTGCACCAATTATCATTGGCCCCGATTGGGCACAACCATTTGAGTTGATGTGCGATGCAAGTGACATAGCAATTGGAGCGGTGTTGGGGCAAAGGAGGGATAAAATCTTTCACTCCATTTATTATGCAAGCAAAACTATGAATCCAGCTCAGATAAATTATACAGTGACTGAAAAGGAGTTGCTTGCAGTGGTGTGGGCGTTTGACAAGTTCAGATCCTATCTAGTGGGAACCAAAGTCATCGTCTACACAGATCATTCAGCTATCAGATACCTATTTGAAAAGAAAGACGCCAAGCCGAGGCTGATTCGTTGGGTCCTCCTCTTGCAAGAATTTGACTTAGAGATCCGAGATCGAAAAGGGACAGAAAATCAAGTGGCCGATCATTTGTCCAGATTAGAGAGCCGGAACCATGTAGCTGAAGGAGGGTCAATTAAAGAAACATTTCCGGATGAGCAAATATTAGCAATCACCTCAGGTGAAGCCCCATGGTATGCAGATTATGTGAATTTTATCGCAAGTGGGGTAACGCCACTAGAATGGACAGCTGACAATAGAAGAAGATTCTTACATGATGTAAGGTTCTACGTGTGGGATGAGCCATTCCTATATAGGCAGTGTGCAGATCAGTTGGTGAGAAGGTGTGTTCCTGAGGAAGAGATGAAGGCTATACTACATGACTGCCATGCGTCACCATATGGAGGTCATCACGGCGGGGATAGAACCGCCCAAAAAGTGCTACAATCAGGTTTTTATTGGCCAAAATTGTTTAAGGATGCACATGCCTTCGTTAAAAATTGTGATAGATGCCAAAGAACTGGAACTATCACGAGGAAGCACGAGATGCCCTTGCAAAATATACTGGCGGTAGAACTTTTTGATGTTTGGGGGATTGATTTTATGGGACCATTCCCATATTCTAACGGACACAGATACATCTTGGTGGCGGTCGACTATGTTTCTAAGTGGGTAGAGGCCATAGCTCTTCCTACTAACGACGCAAAGGTTGTGGTAGGCTTTGTAAAGAAGCACATCTTCACACGTTTTGGGACCCCAAGAGTGTTGATAAGCGACGGGGGAACTCACTTTTGTAACAAACTGCTGAATAATATTCTTGCAAAATACGGAGTCAAGCACAAAGTTTCCACTGCCTATCATCCCCAAACGAGTGGTCAAGTAGATAGTTTCCAACAGAGAGGTCAAGCAGATTTTGGAAAAGACAGTAAGTATGAATAGAAAGGACTGGGCCGGGAAGCTGGATGACGCATTATGGGCATATCGCACTGCGTACAAGACCCCAATAGGCACTTCTCCGTACAGGTTGGTTTATGGGAAGGCCTGCCATCTGCCCGTCGAGCTTGAACACAAAGCATATTGGGCGATTAAAAAGCTAAATATGGAGATGGACTTGGCCGGTGAGAAGAGATTGCTACAACTCAACGAGCTTGATGAGTTTCGATTGCATGCGTATGAAAATGCCAAATTGTATAAAGAGAAGACCAAAAGATGGCATGATAAGCATATCCAACATCGTGAGTTTGAACCAGGTCAAGAAATTCTACTGTTTAATTCAAGGCTAAAGCTTTTTCCAGGAAAGCTTAAATCTCGATGGTCGGGTCCGTTTGAAGTGGTTAGTGTGAAACCTCATGGTGCGATAGAATTGTGTGATAAGGGGTCCAATACGACATTCTTGGTAAATGGCCAAAGAGTAAAACACTATTGGGGTGGTGACATTGCACGTCACAAGACCACAATGGATTTAGTGGAGGCATGAAGAACATGTTGCGTCGTGCCGCGACGTTAAATCAGGCGCTTCTTGGGAGGCCACCCAAGTTAGTTAGTTTATTTTTATTTTATTTTTAAATTTTTTTTTCTTTCTTTTCGTAGGACATAGATCTTATTCAAAAAAAATAAAAATAAAAATAATAAAACTAAAAAGTTCCCCAGAAAATGAGGCGGATGCGTCGCGTCCCCCTCACCAAATATATATATATATATATATATATATATATATATATATATATAGTATCTTTGTAGATAGTAATAATCCCCTGTGGTTTTTCTTTGTGCCTCGGTTCTTTTCCATGGGATGTAGTTTGAACCGGGTAATTTTGTTTTCTTTTTAGAGTAGAGTAGGAATGTAGGGAATAAAAGGAGGAAGAATGATGAACCTAGGTGACCTTGACTTGGTTGATACTGGCATATTTAAGCTTTTACATATGTAATATCTTCCCTTCTCACTCTGAAATTATTGATGATGCCTTGTTAAAATGGATAGCATGTTTTGTGGCGCCTATTTCTCATTTTCTTGACTTGTGTTCACTTTGCGCTTAATGCTTAATATCTCGTTGCTCCGTGAATACTTGCATTGTTTGAGAGTCGGAATGTAACCGTCCTTAATGAGTCATGTGCCATGTGTGGTAAGGTTTTTGTATTGTCCATGTATTGTACTTGTGTCTAGAACTTGCCCGGTATGTGAGTTGAAGCGAAATTTTAGGTGATGCTCGGTTTGAAAAATGATTTTAGGCTTTCTTTGATCTTTTTGAGCTTATTGCTTATCACAAATAGAATCTATCCCTAGTTAACCCTTTTGAGCCTGTAGACCTTTTATTTGGTACCCACATTACAAGCCTATACCCTTTTTATTCTTAATTGACATTGTTTTGATCCTTTTACCTCTTAAAGCACTTTAATTGTTAGATGAGCGCTAAAAGAAGTAAGAAGGGACTAAGTGTGGGGTGACTTTTGAGTGGAACCAATGAAAGAAAGAAGGGTGCACTTATTTTGTAAAATAATACACCACTAGCGAAAATTGAAAGAGAAAAAAAAAAAAGAAAGACAAATATAGCGGAATAAATTGTTGTCTTATTCTTGCTAGTGGGTATGAATTAAAGTAGTGCTTAAAGAAAGAGGAAATATTGTTGGGGTGATATTATTTGTGGAATTGAAGTGGTGTTGAAGAATTTGCGCTTAAGTTATTTGATGATGTGTTAAAGTGCTTAGGAGGTTGAGTCACTATTCCTAAAATATATCCTACCCGTCCCTTAGCCCACATTACAACCATGAAAAAGTCCTAATTGATTTTAGATCGAGCGAGCTTACATTAGTAGAGATTTACATTAAGGGCAAGCCTATGGTACCAACTACATGCATGTGACTTCTTTTGTGAGAGTGAGCGATTTTCTTTGTGAGCATGAGATTCGAATGTGTGGATTGATTCTACTCTCTCTGCTTTTGTTGTGAGGGCACATGGTTTCACGAGGGATAGGTAACGTTATTAGACTTCTCTATGATGTTGGTTGTTCAAGCCATGAGTGCATAGTGACATTGAGTCGGTTTTTGAGGTTAGGATTGTTGTGAGCATGTTGTCTTTGTTCGAATATGTTTAAAGAATGGCTTAAGTAAAGCGAAGGGTATGTGATGCATAGCCTAGAGCCTAATGGTTGCAAATAACCACGGTCAGAGGTGCAGTGTGCTTTGAATGATAAGAGCTTAATTTTATTTTGTTTACTATAGTGATGGTTTGTTCGAGGACGAACAAAGGTTTAAGTGTGGGGTAGTGATGTTTGGCATATTTCGATATGTGTTGATGTTACTTTGCCCATGTTTTAACCACTTTTTGATGTTATTTAATCTTTAAAACACCCAACATGGTGTAATTATTGGTTTGATGACTAATTAAGTTATGTGTGACGATTTAAGGTGTTCGGAGTGCAAAATATGAAGAAAAGGTGGTTTAGCCAGAGGAAGAAGGGTTGGATGCGTCGCATCCAACCTAGGAAAACATCATCCTGCATGCAACCTTAGCAGTGAAGTTGAACCATAGCGTCCGCCATCGCGTGCGAAACTGGGAAGTAGAAGAGAAGGCTGGATGCGTCGCGTCCACCATCGCGTGCAAAGCTGAGAAATAGAGGACAAGGTGGATGCGTCGCATCCACCTTCGCAGAAAAAAATTGAAATGGAGGACAAGGTGGATGCGTCGCATCCACCTTAACATCAATCCCTGAAGCTGATTTGGATTAGAAATAGGAGAACTTTGGCCCACGACTTTGGTACGCAATATATAAGCCAAAAACGCCTCTTTTAGGTCATCTAACATATTGGGAAGAGGGAAAAAGCCACGACAAAGCTGTGGAGGCCGGAATTCATCAAGTTTCATCTTTCTCCCACCAAACTTAGTAATTTTTATGTTTCTTTATATGATTTGTTGTTTGGCTACCATGTCTATGTGGAGCTAAACTTCACGTTCTAGGGTTGTGGTTCTTTCATGACTATTGTTATTCGGATATTGATTTTGACTTCTTGATTTATCATATTAGTTTATTTATTCAATCTTGCACTTAATTATTTAATTGCTTGATCACCAATTGAATATTATCTACGAATCTAGAATTGAACTCGAAAGTGGAAATTCTATATTGCATACAGGATTGAGTAGGGCAAGTTCTTGAACTCGGGCATCGGGGAACGGATTCGTAGTTAGGATAGACATATACCTAATTGCCTTGCTTGGTTGATTTACAGGAATTATAAATGCGTTCTTGTTGATTCTAACTCCATAGACATATAGGCGTTAGGTTAGCTTGAATAGGCGAGTAAGAACTCGACAGATTCTTATGAGCAATATTAACCCTGTCAACCAATAAGCTAGATAAATTAGTCGGTCAATTCAATTGAAGAATACAATAGGATTGTTAGATAGCCCATAACCCTAGATCGTTTTCATTACATTGATATCATTAAAATCTGCTCTTTCTCTGTTCAAAGTTTATTATTTATATTTTTCTTATTTAATTAGTTTAGAATAAAATATTTTTAGATTTAATTCTTGTTTAGATAATTGGGATAGTCTAATTTAGTTAATAGTTAATCATAAGTCCTCGTGGGTTCGACATCCGACTTTTAGTCACTTTATTACTTGACGACCGCGTATACTTGCGTGAGTGTGTTTGGTCGCAACACGAAACAATACAGAGAAGCAGCTATTTTTAATTCTAAATACATTATGATAAGAATGAAAAGAAAAAAGGAACCAGATAAAGTCAAAGAAAACCCTAGCAATGTAGTCATGTTACTCGTACACTAGCTAGTTTAACTGTTTTAACATATTCCAGGACAAGATAATATATAGTATATGTATCAATATCAAGTTAATTAGAGAGGAAACCCCAATCAAGAGGATAACTAGGTTACAACTTACAAGTATTATATATTGGGAAATGGGAATTAACACTTAGAACTTTGATTGACCCATTTATACTTGTATTTTTACTGCTTTTTATCCATGTTATCAGGTGGGTATGCATGAATTTTGGTAAGTGGTGTCAAAAAATTTTAAAAATAAATAAATCACTATAATAAAAAATGATGTCGTTTTTTTATATTTTTACCCAATAGTTTTATTTTGTATACTATCTATATATACATGTTTAATAAAAATTCTGAAGAAGCGGTGTCATGTGTGACACTTGTAAGATGTATCCGCTGCATGTTATACGAAACAAAAATGCAAAAAAAAAAAACCTCATTGATTGTATAAGCATTTTCGTGGCTTTTAAAACTTAAAGCACCAAGCCCAATTAATTGGAGATGCAAGAGACAAAACTTACGTACTAAGCGTGAATCTCTCTTGAACCCTTTATCAGAAAATTTTTACGGAGTATATATATAGAAAATAATATTTTGTATATTGGTTAAAAATCTCTTTTTAGAAACATATTTTAAATTTTTGAACATCATTTGTAAAATTTCTAGTTCCGCCACAACAAGCAAGGAGGATAAAGTATTTATAATGTTCTGGTCTACTCTATCCAAAACCTTAAGACAATAGACGTGAGTGGTCCATGCTCTTTAGAAATTCTTATTACACAACCGAAGAGGGATAAATCTACTCTCCCCCAAAAAATCCTTAATAAGACTTGAAATGAGAAAATCCGACTTATAGCATGTTTGGTCAAACTGGAGAAATCAGCTTATTTTGAGAAATACTTTTTTCAAAAGTGCTTTTGAAAAAAGTACTTTTGAATAAAAGCAATTTGTGTTTGGTTAATCACTCTGAAAAGCACTTTTGAGCAATAATTAGTGTTTGGCCGAGTTTTTCAGGAAGTGCTTTTAAGTATCAAATTACGAATTAGGACATGAATAGATTTACTTAATAGTTAATATTATAAGTAAATAAATAATCTTAAAAATTTGTTATTACATGGAATAATTAAATCTTTTCATTTTATTTAAGTAAAATATGAAAATAAAATTTAAAAGTACTTAATTCTTTTAATATAAGTTAAATAGATTAAAAATCATTCAATAAATATAAAAATATTCACCCCTAAAATCATTATATATTAGAAAGCTATCCTAAAAATAATAAATAAATATTTATACATTAATATCCTAATTATTAGGTTTAACGGTTATTTTGGTATATACTATATTTTGTTAAGGATATTTTTGGTAAGAAGAAAAGTCAAAACTGCTTTTGCTTGTGCTTTTGCGAAGAAACTATTTTTTTCTACTTCTGAGAAGCTTGACCAAACAGGCTATTATATCATTTCCCGGTCCCTGGACCCTAGTATTTTAGTTATGAGTTTGCAGCTTGAGCGTGACCGCAGTATGACGCTGTCTACTAGTCTTTGTGCGGTACTATCTTTTTTCTTTTCAAAAGGTGTATTGTACTAATTTATATACTAGTATATGTTATAAATTGAATGAATGAAATAACGTAGTATGCACAAGATTTGACTTATGAACGAAAACTCCGCGTAAGGTGTATCAATATTTCTAATATATGCATAAAAATGTGTTTGTTATTCTAAAGTTCAGAATTCATTTCTTCTATAATAAAACTCTTGGAATTACATTGTTAGAGAAATTGTTCAATCATTTTGCGGTTTAAGAAAGACTAGCAGTTGAGGAAAGACACATAATTTTACTAACTCACCCACCCAAATGTGCAAAAAATTGTACTTCTACATGTCTTCCCATCCATGCAGATGGAAAGTCAATCATAAAGTTGAAAGCTTTTTAATCAATCAATTATTTAAAAAATGATTTCTTAACTGACTGATTAATCTATACCCCACGAAACTGAACACTTCTCTTTCTCATCTATAAATAGAAAGATCGAATTTTTAAAATTTAATTCGACGTTAATTAAATTAATCAAAATAGCGTAGCATTAACATCAAAATTTTATCAATCAAACAAGACATCTCCAACGGTGGGTGTTAAATCAATATCTAAAAGCTAGGTCATTAATACGCATGTCTATCAACAAAAAACATCCAATCATGTCTAACTTTTTGGATTTCTAAATAACTAAATTAAATTCTTTTTGGTTAGTACGTTAATTGGTAGAATTATATATTGATATAGCAGGTCTTTTAACATTTGTTTTCCTTCTTATCAGTAAAGAACGGATTTACTCCTTTATAACTATTTATCTATTTTTTCCCCTAATGTATATTGTCAAGACCCAAGACTTACATCTATTGGCTAGTTTTATCGAAGGGCAACCTCATTTTTCATCTTGAATTAGTGAAATATGCAGAATTTCTTACTTTTGTCGAGGAGTTGATCTAGTAATGAAAAATTTGTGTGAGAGTGCTATTGCTAACACTCTTTAGCTATTGCAATTCATTTACAAAGTTGGGACGCAAAAAAAAAAAAAAAAAAAAAAACAACTTGCACGAATGAATCAAGTACTTATAGCATATCATGAACGTGTCAAAAGCCCTTCATATTATTTCGTGTATATAAAAACATATACTATAGTTCAATATTATATTTTCTAAAACTAGTCGCAGATCTAAAATGCCGTAATACTGAGTACGGCTAGTCAATTTGTACCCAGATTGAAAACAACATTGTAAAAAGGCACCAAATAAGCCCCTAAAATTAAAACCTTGGCTCCTGCTTTGCCATTGGGATCTGATAATAGATCTATCTGGTTAATTCGGGATTGCTCTAGCTTCTGTTTTCTGGAGTACTTTCTATGCATCCTCCTGTCGCATCGCAACAACTCTATCGTTACTGTCCTTTTAACCATAGTTAATTACTCAAATGGCCATTCAAGTTATAGAAGTCCCATAGCTTCTATTATTTCCCCGACGCCATGCCGCCGTAAGGCTGGCTAATCGTACGCAGCAGGCTCGAATACCCCTAGTGTTGGAAGGCACATGAGTCCGAACGCTATGTTGAATGTGCGATATTCCATTGCGTCACTAAACCTCTTTTCCCATATATTCCTTTGTTCCTCTGATAAGTTATGTGCCTTTGTATTTTGATGATTTAACAAACTTCATATGATAACCAGATAGGGAACCTGTTACATAGCCTCAAAGTACTCAGAACAACAAGTCACATGTCTGGCACAAGTTCCAACATTATCAGTCAAAGAAATGGCAGAGGGAACAGATGGCTATCAATTCCTCCGGTCACAGTATAAGTCAACTCCTTACAGTTGTTAAAGTTGCTGCACTGTTGCACTGCACACGCAACAGTGCAACAGTCACTTTGTGGAGCATGCCTTGTACTGGATACTTACTTACATCATCCCAATATATTACCAACATGAGGCAAGGGAAAACACACACTTGCAAACCCTAAATCATTAAATCTCTCTCAAATATGTTGCCGCCATTTATTGACTCCAAATCTTGAAGAACAAAATAGCAACAGAACAAAGGACCAGATCCCAACACTGAGTTTATCATCTGTCCTTAGTATTATTGTATCTTTGTTAGTGTTATTTACTTGTAATTCCTACTCAGCTTAGTTAGAAGTATTTTGTAGGATATTTTCTGTAAAACCATAAACCCTGTATTTGTATTTGGTTAGAGTTAGTCAAAGTGGTGAGCTTTGTAATAGAGTTATTAGAAAGAGGCTTGCAATAGAGTTATTTCAAGTAGGTGAGAGATTAAGAGTTTAATTCCTAGATTACAATAGGTTGTAATCTAAATCTAGCTCGGTTAATGAAGTTGAAATCCTACGAGTGTAGGTCGTGATTTTTAATCCCGTGAGCTGCGAGTTTTCCACATAAAATACTGTTTTGTCATTTACTTACTATTGTGTGTGTGCGTTCTGTGGGAACTGATAGAGAACCATATTTTCTATACAGTTTGGTGGACTTTTAGTTTACATCAATTGGTATCAGAGCAGGTTCTTTCTATAAGGTTAACACCTAAAAATGATCCACATGGCAGCTCCACCAAACTTTGAAGAAGGTCAATCAACCTACAGACCACCAAGATTCAATAGACAATACTACATATGGTGGAAGACAAGAATGCATGATTTTATCATGGCTGAAGATTCAGAGCTTTGGGATGTCATCTGCGATGGACCCTTCATACCTATGAATACCATTAGCGAGCCAGCAGTGACAGTTCCAAAGACAAGGAAGGAGTATAACGATGTCGGCCGTAAAGATATAGAGAAAAACTTCCGAGTAAAAAAGATTCTCGTCTGTGGTATTGGACCAGACGAGTATAACAGAATTTCAGTGTGTCAATCTGCCAAGGAGATCTGGGAGGCTCTCCTAATCGCACATGAAGGAAAGACTCAAGTCAAGCAGTCAAAGATCGATATGCTCACTACTGAGTATGAAATCATCAAGATGAAGGATGATGAGTACATTCAGGACATGCATACTCGCTTCACTTCCATCATCAATAAGCTTCACTCTCTATGATAAATCATTCCAAGGAACAAACTGGTCAGAAAAATACTGAGTGTATTACCTAGTTCTTGGGAGAGTAAAATCAATGCTATCATAGAGGCAAAAGATCTGCAAAAGTGACCATTGATGAACTCATTAGAAATCTGAAGACCTACGAAATGAAGAAAAAGAAGGACCATGAAAGAAAAGAACCCAACAAGGAGAAGAACCTGGTTCTCAAGGCAGACAACAGTGACTCAATTGGTGAGGATGCTGACATGGCCTATTTGACATGGAGGTTTTAGAAAATGGTTCGCAGAAATGAAGGTATCCCAAAAAAAGGCAGCTTCGGCAGATCAAAAGGCTATGATTGCTGTCATAAATGGGGGAAGCCAGGATATTTCATCAAATATTGTCCTCTCCACAAGCAAGACCAGTACAAGCACAACACAGACAAAACAGCCAAGAGGAACCCGGTTCCTGACAAGAAATTCAAGAGAAAAGATGTAGCTGACAATGTTGTGAAACAAGCTCTTGCTGCATGGGGAGATTCCTCCAGTGAATCTGAGGGAGATGATAAACAAGGCGACACCTCCATGATGGCTGTTGAAAGCGAAGCAGCTGAATATGACTCCATCTTTGCCCTGATGGAAAAATCTGACGAGAATGAAGATGATGATGACGATGAGGTAAACTTTCTAGAAGTTCAAAGAAATTTGAAGTCTTACTCTCAAAAGAAGCTTGTATCCTTAGCAAATATTCTGATTGATGCTTATCATAACCTTATCAATGATAAAAATATTTTAACTGTGGAACTAGGAGCGGTAGAACAGGAGAGAGTTGATTTGGTAGTCGTAGTTGTTGATTTAAAAGAAACCATTGAGGACTTAAAGAGGGAAAAAGATGCTCTAACTAAGAAAATTAAAAAGGTAGACCATGAGAGAGATAACTTATTGGTAGTTGTTGTGGATCTAAAGGAAACAGTAAAAGAATTAAAAAGGGAAAATAGTTCTGAAAACACTTCAAAAGGTAAGGAAGTGGCGAGTGAGGCATACCTTAAACTTGAAAATGAGCTCAAAATGGTAAAATTGAGTATTTGTGATGAACTTGAAAAAAATAGACAACTTCAGAAAGATCTAAGCAGGGTAAAAATAACTTAGACAAATCTCTAAAGTGGACCTGATCCTCTGATACAATCAATTCCATGTATAAAATCAACCGGGGTGGGGGGAACATGCAGGGAATTGGGTTCCAAAAAGAAAAAGTTACTTCCAACCCATATAGCAAGTGTGTTATTGTCCCTGATAACTGGCTTTGCACTCGTTGTGGTAACATTGGGCATTTTAAAGACTCTTGCAAAGCTAGATTTCAGTCCCAACAGAAAAACAAAGGTTTTGTTGAAAAAGTACCCACTGCTAAGGAACCTGGTCCCTCCAATAAAAAACGTGTGATGCCTGCTTGGATAAGAAGAAGTTTAATTTGCCCTTTTTTCTCACTACAAGGGACCCAAACTTGTTTGGGTTCCTAAGTCTAATCTCTAATTTCCTTGTGCATGGAGCAGTGAAAGGAAGCAGCCAAAGATGGTATATGGATAGCGGCTGCTCTAAGCATATGACTGGAAGCACTGATGATTTCCTTTCACTCAAAGCCCTGCAAGGTGGCAGTGTATCCTTTGGAAATGGCAAAAAGGGATACATTCTGGGAGTTAGAAGAGTCAGGAGACACTCACTAACTCAATTGAGAATGTGTATTATGTGAATGGCCTCAAATACAGCCTACTGAGTGTCTCACAAATCTGCGATAAAGGAAACAAAGTGGAGTCTTTTCAAAGACTTGCACAGCCACCAATCTTATGACTGGTGAAGTGGTTCTGATGGCAAAAAGATTCAAAAACATATACGTAGCTGACTTTGAGTCCTTAAACAGTGGGGATCTTACATGTTTGAGTGTTGTTGATGATGATGTTGAGTTGTGGTCTGCTACACAAAAGATTAGGACATGCAAGCTTCTCCTTGCTGAACAAGCTAGTTAAGAAAGACCTGGTCCGTGGGCTGCCAAAGTCAAGGTTCAAGGATCACAAAGTGTGTGATGCATGTGTGAAGGAAAAGCAAGCCAGGTCCTCCTTCAAGCCAAAAAAAGGAAGTAAGCACCTCAAGGCCACTAGATCTTCTTCATATGGATCTGTGTGGACCTATGAGGGTGCCCAGTAGAGGAGGAAAGAAATACATTTTTGTCATTTTGGATGACTACTCCAAATTCACATGGACCTTGTTCTTCAGAACCAAGGATGAAACCTTTCCAGTCTTTGTTGCTTTTGTGAAGCAGATTTAAGTGAAAATGAGTCATAATGTTGTAAGCATAAGATCTTATCATGGTACAGAATTCGACAATGCAAAATTTGACGAACTCTGTACTGGAAATGGTATAAGTCATAATTTTTCAGCTCCAAAAACACCCCAACAAAATGGTGTTGTGGAGATGAAAAATAGGACTCTTGAAGACATGTCAAGGACAATGCTGATTGACAGTGGTGTACCAAAAAGCTTTTGGGCTGAGGCGGTGAACACTGCCTGTTATTTAGTAAACAGGTGCATGATTAGGTCCCTCTTAAACAAAACCCCGTATGAATTGCTAAACGGGAGGAAACCCAAGCTGACTTACCTGAGAACGTTTGGTTGCAAATGTTTCGTTCTGAATAATGGTAAAGAAGTGCTGGGAAAATTTGATGCCAAAAGTGATGAAGGGGTCTTCGTGGATCTTCTTCACAAAGCAAAGCATACAAGGTCTACAACAAAATGACTCAATGTGTTGAAGAAAGCGTACATGTAATCTTTGATGAATCACACCACTTAAGTGGGAAAGATTCACATAATAAGAACGATCAAGATGGAGAGCAGTTAAAGGTTCCTGGAGAAATAATTGATATGGAAAATGGTAAGGCTGATCTGATGAGTCAGGTCAAGGAATCTAATGAAGAAAATGCAGCAGAACCTCCAGCTGATTCAGAGGGACATGGTTCCTCTATTACAGCAACTGAAGCAGAAAACAGATTTGTTGATACCATGCAAGGAACTCTTGATGCTGAGCGAAGAAGTGGCACTAGCTCTTCCATGGATGCTAATGATGGATCCCACTCAAAGGAACCTGGATCTTCTCACAATGAGATTCAGGTGTCCAACTGGAAGCATAAAAGCTCACATCCTCTCCAGAATGTGATCACTCCTCTTGATTCAGGGATTCAAACCAGATCAAAGACAAGAAGCATGTTTGCCTTCTCAGCCTTCCTGTTTCAAATTGAGCCCAAAAATATCAAGGAAGCATTGAAAGATCCTGACTGGATTGCTGCTATGCAAGATGAACTCCATCAATTTGAGAGGAACAGCGTGTGGCACCTGGTCCCTCGACCTTCTGACAGAACTATTATTATAACCAGGTGGGTGTTCAGAAACAAGCTTGATCAGTTTGGGAATACAGCAAGAAATAAGGCCAGGTTGGTGGTTCAAGGTTATAATCAAGAAGAAGGTATTGACTATGATGAGACTTTTACTCCAATTACACGAATGGAAGCCATCAAAATTCTCATTACTTTTGCATCTCATATGGAATTCAAATTGTTCCAAATGGATGTCAAGAGTGCACTTCTGAATGGATATTTAAAGGAAGAAGTCTTTGTCAAACAACCACATGGTTTTGAATGTCATGATCATCCTGAACATATATTCAATCTCGACAAGGCACTATATGATTTAAAGCAGGCCTCTCGTGCATGGTATGAAAGATTTCCAGGTTCCTTCTGGAAAATGGCTTTACAAGAGGAAAAATTGACAACACTCTCTTTTTGAAGAAACGGGGGAGGAACTTGTTGATTGTGTAAGTTTATGTTGACGACATCATCTTTGGTGAAACAAATGATTCCTTATGTGAGGAGTTTGCCAAGCTTATGGGAAGCGAGTTTGAGATAAGCATGATGGGGGAACTGAACTTCTTCCTAGGTGTGAAAGTTAAGCAAACCTCTAAGGGAACGATGATAAGTCAGCAGAAATACATTAAAGAGCTTATGAAGAGATTTGAGAGAAAGTTCAAAGACCATTGATACTCCTATTGCCACTGCTACTCGTCTGTACATAGAAGAACCTGGTCCCCCTATAAATGAAACTATGTAAGAAGTATCATTGGTTCACTCTTGTATCTCACAACCAGCAGACCTGACATTGTATTCACTATGAGATTATGTGCTAGATTCCAATCAAGTCCAAAGGAATCTCATCTAAAAGATGCCAAGAGAATTCTAAGGTATCTCAAAGGAACACAGGACCTGGTCCTTTACTATCCCTCAGAAGACAATTTCAACTTAATTGGGTATGCTGATGTTGATTATGTTAGTTCTTTGGTGGATAGAAAGAGTACATCTGGGATGGCACATTTCCTGGGATCATTCTTGATTTCATAGGGTACAAAGAAACAAAACTCTGTGGCTCTTTCTACTACAGAAGCTGAATTTGTGGCAGTTGCTTCCTGTTGTGCTCAACTACTGTGGATCAAGTAACAACTGGAAGATTTTGGTGTGTTTTCTGATTGTGTACCATTACTGTGTGACAACACAAGTTCTCTTAACATGGTAAAGAACACAGTTCAGCATACGAGGACAAAGCACATTGATGTGCGACATCACTTTCTCAGGGATAATGTTGAAAACGGTCCCATCTTCATGAAGTTTTACAAAACACAGGACCAGGTAGCTGATATCTTCATCAAAGCATTGAGCATAAAGGACTTTGAAAAGAATCGACTGGAGTTGAGACTGATAAAGTCGAACTGAGCACCAAGTTCCTCAATGATTGGCTATGAAGAAATGAAAAGGTAAACGGCTAAAAGTGTTTTCTAGAAATTTCTAACTCAATTCTATACTGTTATAGGTAAACACGCATGGCAACTACAGATCAAACAAGAAGCTAATGATATTGCATTTTGGTAGAAGGATGAGGCTCATATTTACAAAACTCAGTCAAGGAACCTGGTTCCCTTGACTCAGCTTAGTAGCTCTTTTTACACTCATACGCATTTTAAACAACTATAAAAGTGCCACTTCATTAAATGTATCCGCCTTTTTCTCTCATCCTTCTTAAAGCCTAAGCATCACACCCGTTACTAACCGACCCGTCTACCCAGTCCGTTGCACCCATTTGCAACCGGTCCCTGATATCCTCTAAATAACCCCAAAAGACGTCTTTCTCACAACTGTCTACATAAAAGCCATCAAACTTCCTTCCTCTCTCAAAACACCCTCTCTTTCTCGTGTATTTACATCTAAAAATCATTATGTCTTCCCAGAATCCAGAGTCTTCAAGTGCTACCAGTGTCACTCCTACTGCGTCTTCATCTCACGAAGCACTGCAGTGTGAGCCTGAGTCTCAACTGTCACCCAGTAAAAACCCTAACTCAGACCAACAACCACCTACTGATTCCTCTCCACCATCGAGTTTTGGTTCTCATTGTAGTCTCAAAACACAAACCCCCAAAAGGTTTGTCGCTACAACCTCTCCCTCTATTTCGCCGAAAACAATGGCAGACGATGAAATATTGTATGGAGAAGAGGGACCAGAGGTTTCAAGTCATCAAGTTAGGGAGCTCTATGTAGCCCAAGAGGATGTTGTTGGTAGTGGTGAAGCATCAGAATTGCCTATCACTCCTCCTGCTCCGACGTTTGATCTGAATGTTGCCTCTCCATCAGGTAATGCTTCTCTTGCATCTACTGATTCTACACTATTGGGTGTGAGTGAAAGATAAGATATAGAGAATATGCTACTTATTGCTACCGATGGAGGGTTGGTTGGGGAGTATGAGTGTGATGATGTTACTGCTGGGTCTCAGGGGGAAGGAGAAGGAAATAGAGTTGGAGGTGGGGAACTGGTGTCTCATGGTAACTTGGTGCCAGTTAGTACTACAAGGGAGACAACAGAGGGACCTGCTCCCTCTACCCAAGAAGAGCACTCTGCTCCTACTTGGGATGAAACCCCATGCTCTACCAAAGAGCCCCTGGACAATACTTAACCTTCTCCTTCTTCTCACTTTGATGCAGTGCCGTTAGACTCTGTAATCCCTGAGATGAGACCTCTGTCTGAAGAAGAGAATGATAACAGTGAGGAAGACTATGATGATGTGATTGTGGTAAGTCTTATTGCTGCTAGAAGTGGTAGGGCAGTTCCCAAAGAGCCTGTTCTTAAAAGACCCACTACTAGGTAGCAAAAGAAAGAAGCTCTTGGGAGTGCTTTGAAGAGAAACATGGAAGAAAAGAAAAGAAAAGAAGAAGGTTGGTGAAAGTGGGGAAGTTAGTGAATAAGGAGGATGTACCTCCGACAAACATTGTGAATGTTGAAGATGAACGGGTGAATGAGGAACCTTCTTCCTTGGTTCATAAATCCTCTAAAAAATATGTGCTTGCAAAGCCCAAGAGAGGATCGTGTGTAAAAGAGGTGGAGATTGATAAAGAGAAGAGTGCTGAAGAAAAGGAGTCTGGTGAGAAAAGTAAGTATGAAAAGAAGGAGAAAAGTGTGAAGAAGTCTCAAAAGAGAAACGCAAGTGACAGAGAGGAACTTAGTTCCTCCAAGAAAGCCAAAGTAAATGTGTCTGAAGTTGAGAGAAGAGAAAACCTGAAGAAGCAAAAGGTGCTATGAGGCAGAGTGTTTGACGCTGTCATTCTTGAAATATCAGTCATGATACAGTTGTTTGCAATCTGCAAGTTTCAGAAGTGGACTCGTTTGTTTACCATCTAGAGTCCCAAGGTTTATGAAGAAGAGGTTCGTAATTTTTACGCAGATCTATTTTCTGTGGAAGACAACAATATGTGCCTGAAAGTTAATGGAGTGAATTTTGTGATGGATGATGCTGTTCTAGGAAATATCTTGGGTGTGCCCACTGAGGGGCTCTCATATGTTAAAGGTACTTGTTCCCCTGACTTTAGAAAGATCATTCTAAAATCTTAGGTTGTTCAGAGAGGGAACGAGTGCACGAGAAGGCTCTCCTTCCAGAGTATCAACTTATGTTTGAGATGGTGAACAAGGTCCTGCTACCACGTGCATAGAGGCATTCCATTACTTTGAAAGTGGACATGTTCCTTATGGAAGCACTGGATGCATACACTACCATCAACCTGCCTGGTATCATGATTGAACATATGAAAAAGGTGGCAGACTTCAAGGAAGGGAACCATGGTTTGCCTTATGGGTTCCTGCTTACTTGAGTGTTTGAATTCTTCAAAGTTCTTTTGGGAAGAGTAGCAGTGGGAACTCGAAAGCAAACTTTCTCAATGACAACCTTGGAAGAATGCAAATGTAAAGACAAGAAAGGGGTATTGGCTGCAATTCTACTATTTCTCAGTTAATTGAAGCTAGACTGCTGCTAATGAGGAAATAAGGAGGATAAAGGATCGGAATGCCATTCTTGAGGGGCAGCTCAGTCAAGCCATAGAGGAACCTGGTTCTAGCAGTGCACAATGTGCAGAGGTTTCCCGCTTAACTACTGAAAATGCAGACCTGAGAAAACAGGTTGAGGACCTGAAAGAGCAGCTGATGAACGAGCAGCGGTCTGCAAATGCTCGAGTGAATATTCTTCTCAAAGCCCTTGCCTCTTCATCCTTCCCTCCCTCTTTCAATGCCCTTAAACAGTTCCCTTGTCAGTGACTAGCTTAACGATGTCTTAACCCCAGTATCCCTTTTTTATCTTGTTGTTGATTTGACTATGGTACTTTAAGTTTGTTTTTTGTGTGGATGTTTTGTAAACAATGGTACTACTGCCTCTGTTTTCTCCTAAATTTAATTAATGAACATCTCAGTCTTTTGCTGCTATGCATGTTATACTCTTGTGCTCTATTTTTAGCTATGTTGTGTGCACACATGTGGCATGAGTTAACTTTTTTGGACTTTTTTTTGCGTTTACTTGCATATATTTCTTTTGTGATGCCAAAAGGGGGAAGAAAATTGAAGGGGGGCAGAAAGGGAAATAAGTTCTCAGGGGGAATAAAATTATTCTGCAGGGTGAATTGTATGGAGTTCTGGTTCTCATGAGAACCTCAATTCTAAGTTTGTCATCATCAAAAAGGAGAAAATTGATAAGTTATGTGCCTTTGTATTTTGATAATTGAATAAACTTCATATGAGAACAAGATAGGGAACCTATTACACACCCTCAAAGTGCTCAGAATAATAAGTCACATGTCTGGCACAAGTTCCAATATTATCAGTCAAAGAAACGGTAGAGGGAACAGATGGCTATCAGTTCCTCTGGTCATAGTACAAGTCAACTCCTTACAGCTTTTTTAGTCGCTGCACTGTTGCACTGCACACGCAACAGTGTAGCAGTCACTTTGTGGAGCATGCCTTGTACCGGATACCTGCTTACATCATTCAAATGACCTTACATATATATTACCAACATGAGGCAAGGGAAAATACACACTTGCAAACCCTAAATCATTAAGTCTCTCTCAAGTGTGCTGCCGCCTTTCATTGACTCCAAGGCTTGAAGAACAAAGTAGCAACAGAACAAAGGACCAGATCCGAGCACTGAATTTATCGTATGTCCTTAGTATTGTTGTATCTTTGTTAGTATTATTTACTTATTATTCATACCCAGCTTAGTTAGAAGCATTTTGTATGATATCTTCTGTAAAACCATAAATTATGTGTTTGTGTTTGGCTATAGTTAGTCAAAGTGGTGAGCTTTGACCAAGAGTTATTACAAAGAGGCTTGCAATAGAGTTATTGCAAGTAGGTGAAGAATTAAGAGTTTAATTCCTAGATTACAATAGGTTGTAATTTAAAGTTTTCTCGGTTAGTGAAGTTGAAATCCTACGATTTTAGGTCGTAGTTTTTAATCCCGTGAGCTGGGAGTTTTTCGCGTAAAATATTATTGTGTCATTTACTTACTGTTGTATGTGTGTGTTCTGTGGAACTGATAGAGAACCAGGTTCTTTATACAGTTTGGTGGACTCTTAGTTTACATCATCCCCATTATTCCAACTACTGATATCTTGTATACAGCACAATTTTGTACTTGTAGTCCTAGTAAAGACGTACTTGAGGGTCGGGGTATTATAGCCTTAGTCTTGACTCTGGAGTTGTGAGATCGTTAGCGTTCAGGGTGATCCCCAAGCTTTTCCTTGGGAGCCCTTTTTTTTTATTGAACTATATATATTTCGAAAACTTGACTTCATGTAATAGACATTCTTAGAGTAAATTTGCTCCATGTATTTACATTAAGGTCTAGTTTCCATTGATCTCTTTAACAATGATTCTGAGTTATAAGTCCACTAAGTATAATCACTCTTCCTTTTTAAATAAGTGGCAAATACAATCAATAATTTTCATCTATTCTTCTTCTTGAATTCACTTCTCTTCTTTCTCTTTTTGTGATGACCTGCTAGGTCATTTTGAGTACTCGTACATTTTTCTATGTTTCGAGACCTCTTGTAGTTTTATTTGATAATATATGAATCGTGTGCGTGGTCCGTGCCGTTTTTTGAAAAGTGTATATGTGAAATTTTAAAGAAAATTTTTGGTTTTAAAAATAAAATAGAGTTGACCACGGTCAACATTCTTCGCAAACGACCTCGGATCGGTGTTTTTGACAATTCTAGTAGGTTCGTATGATGTTTTTGTATTTGTACGCGTGTTTCGTTGGGGTCTCGGTAGACCCGAGGACGTTTCGACGCGTTATGTGAAAAGTTGGAAAAATGAGTTTAAACTTTGAAAAATCTTGAGTTTTAATGATCAATTCTTGATATTTGATGTTATTTTGATGATTTGAGTGAGCGAGCGAGTTTGTATGATGTTACTACACTTGTGCGCATGTTCATCTTGGTGCCCCGGGGGATCTGTTACGTTGAGTTTCAGATTAATTTCAGACAAATTTTGGCCATGTAGAGTGAGTTGATTTTTCAGGTATATCTCAGTGCTTCATGATTGTGAAGCCTCTATAGCGATCGTGAAGGGGAAACTTGGGACTGGGGAAAGGTTACTCTACGCGAACACGAGGGGAAGCTCGTAAGCATGAAGGCTTGGGGGGACGTATTGTCCTTCGTGAACGCGGCAGACCTCACGTGAACGTGTAGGCTTGGGATACTTGGGGAGGGCAGGTGAGCTCTCTATCGCTAACACGACCTCTTGATCGTGAACGCGGAGGCTTGGATGGAGTGATGCTTTCGCGAACGCGGTGCGGACCTTGCGAATGCAAAAGCCAATTGGTCTATGTACTTTGCTAATGCGACAGATGCTCCGCGAAGGCGAAGAGCACCTAACGCCATATAAAAAGCTGAAATCGGAATTTCACTATCTTCCACCATTTTTTGAGACTTGGAGCATGTATTGGAGAGATTTTTGAAGAGATTTTCATCCCAACTTCATTGATTAGTGCCTTTCAACTAGTTTTGATGTATTTCCATAAACACCCATGATTTTTATCCTTAAATTTAGTAGTTTAAATATAGAAATTAGGGGTTTTGGGTAGAATTTAGGAATTTGACATGATTGAGATTTAAACCTCGAATTGAGGTCGAATTTCGAAACAAATCATGTATCTTAGCACGAGGGTGAATGGGTAATCGAGATTTGATCCGAATCTCGAATTTCGACCAAGCGAATCTCGAATTTCGAATTTCGACCAAACAAATCACGTATCTTCATTGGAGGCTTGTTCTAAAGAAAAAGCTGTGGTTGATTATTGATTGTCTTCAGAAAGAGGTAAGTGCCATGATTAACTTTGACTTGAGAGAATTATTACTTGTTTGGTCTATTTGCTAAGTGAAATATGTGTGGGGACGACATATATGCGAGGTGGCGAGTGTATATGCGTTGTCATTCGATTAAATCTTAGGAGTGGAATTTGCCTTATTTGTGCCATGTTGTTCCATGCCTTAGATAGATCGTATATTCTTTGACTATTCGCTTTCGTGTTTATTGCTTATGTTGAAATTGTTGTAATATTGAAAGTTGAATTTGCTTATTCTAACACTATTGTTGAGGTTGAAATTTGCTTCCCACCTTGCTTGTATTGTGTAATTGTTGTTTCTTGGTGAAGAAGAGTGAAGAGCACGAAGGGTGTCGCCTTGCCTCATTTGCATATTGATATCATTGATTGAGTGAATATGAGGATAAAAGCACGAAAGCTGATGTTGTGCACATGCTTATTTATCATGAGAGGTTAAAGCCGATGGGTGATGTCGTGCATATGCATTTTTATTATGATCATGTGAGGACGAAAGTAAAAGCACGAAGGGTGATGCCGTGCACTTGTATTTATTTGATATAGTGAGGATGAGAGTAAAAGCACGAAGGGTGGTGCCATGAGAGTTTGTTGAATTTGTTGTTTTACTTGATATTTGGTAATATGAATTTTTACTTGGTGGTTTCGTTGCCCATTTCGTTGCCCTATACCTAGTGGCGTAGCCAGAAATTTCGCCGAGGGTGTTCAAACTTTAAACAAGTCAAGAATATATTTTTTGTTGATGAATGGTGTATCATAAGTTTTATAGAGCTTGACTTTTAAATTATAAAATTTATTTAAGAAATATCTTTTAGTTAAAAAATTACTTTTAAGATTAGTTGTTTATTTCTACACAAATTTTAAGTTTTAAGAGTTATTTTATTAGGAAACTTTTTGATTGCAAAAGAATCAAATAGACCACACATGGTGGTCTCCGTTTAGTTTTGGCAAACAAAATTGGTAGAACTTTACACCCGTGAATAACACATCCCTTTGAACACCCTGAGCCACTGGACTGCCTCACTCAATTATGTTAAGGATGTTCAAACTATAATATATAACCATATAAAGTAGTATTTAATTTATATATGCAATATAATTTTTCGACGAAGGGTGTGCGCTTGACCACCCTTGGCATAGGGTGGCTACACCACTGCCTATACTGTTGTTTCATTTAACTTTTTAACTTGTTATTCTTTTATATATATAATTGCACATATTTATTATAGGTGTATTGTCTTAGCCTCGTCACTACTTCGTCGAGATTAGGCTCGTGTGATGACCCAAAGTGTCATCTTTAAATTTAATAAGTAATTCTGTGTTCTAAGACCTCAAAAGGCACTATTTATCATTCCTCGACTTGCATGCGCAGTCCGTATAATTTTCCGGAAAGTTTTTATGTGGAAAAAATGGATTAAAATGTGAAATAGAGCTTTAAAACTCAACTGAGTTGACTTTGGTCAACATTTTGAGCAAACGGACTCGGATCAGTATTTTGATAATTTTGGTAGGTCTGTATCGTTATTTGGGACTTGAATGTATGCCCAGAATCGAATTCCGAAGTCCCTAGCCCGAGATATGGAATTTTGATGAAAAATTAAAAGTTTGAAAGCTTAATGATTTTTAAGAATTTACTGATGTTGAATTTATTGACACCGGGTCTGTATTTTGGTTTCGGAGCCCGGTATAGGTCCACTATAATATTTATGACTTGTCTGCCGAATTTTGTGAGAAACGGAGTTGATTTGACATGATTCGGACGTCCGGTTGCGAAAATATAAATTTTAAAGTTTTCTTGAAAATCTTTTTTGATTTGGTACTCGATTCGTAGTTCTAGGTGTTATTTTGGTGATTTGATCACGCGAGCAAGTTCGTATGATGGTTTAAGACTTAGATGCATATTTGGTTTGGACTTGGAACTCTGCTGAAAAAACTTCTGATGCACTGTCTGGTTTCCTTCTTCGCGTTCACGATAGAGGAATCGCGTTCACGAAGAGGAACTTGAGGCAGGTGAAGTTTACTCTTCGCATTCGTGAAGAGGGGGCCGCGTTCGTGAAGGGTAAAGTGCAGTATTTATCGCGAATGCGTGGAAGCTTTCGCGTTCGCATAGAAGGCGATGCCTGGCCGGGCACCAAGCGTTAAAGCTTCGCGTTCGCGTAGGGTATATCGCGTTCGCGAAGGCCAAATTTGGAAAGATTTCACGTTCGCGAGGTTGCCTTCGCGTTCGCGAAGAGCAAAGTTTTGGCAGCACAAAAATGTGCTTCACGAACGCGAGGGTACTATCGCGTTCGCGAAGGGTAAAAATTCGAAAAACAGAACTTAAGTTCTTGAAATGAGATTTCGTCCCATTTTCAACCATTTTTCATATTTGAGCACGGGTAAGGCGATTCTTGGGCGATTTTTACGGAAATATATTGGGGAAAGTGTTCCTTATCCTATATTGATTATATTTCATGATTCCATACTCATTTATATCATGAATCCGTAAAATTTTGGGGAAAAAATCAGATTTTTATAAAATCTTCCAAAAACAAAAATTTAAGATTTGAAGGCTCATTTGACATCGGAATTTGATAATATTTGTATGGTTGGATTCGTCTCGGAATGGGTGTTCGGATTTCATAAGTTTTTCGAGATTTGAGACGTGGGCCCCACTATCAATTTTTAAAGTGAATTTCAAATTTTATCCGGAAAATTAGTAAATTCACATGAAATTAATTCCTATGATTCGTATTGAGTATATCGAATTGTTTGTGAATAGATTTGACGCTTTTGGAGATAAATTCAAAAGGAAAAGTTGTGGTCGAGTAATTGATTGAAATTGCAAAGCGAGATAAGTGTCGTGGTTAACCTTGAGTTGAGGGAATAGAACCCTTAAATTATTTGTTATGTGAAGTGCATGTGAACGACGTATAGGCGAGGTGACCAGTGTCTATACGTCGTCAAATTAATTGTTTGCATATACGTCGTCAAATTAATTGTTTGCATAATTATTTGAAAATCCTAAATTTGTTTTAATACACGAATTAATTGTTATGATAATTGTTTCTCTCCTATTCCTTGTCAAATATTAATTCTTGAATTCCTGCAATAATTGCTACATGCTGATTTGATTTATGTGCATTAATTGCTACTTGACATTTAGCATATTAAATAGTAAACTGCCTATTTTCTCCATGATTTCCATAATAAATTGCTATTTGTCATTGTTTGTTTCATAATTAAATCATAATTATTGTATGCTTGTTGCCTTAAAAATTTTATATTAATTGTTGCATTTATTGGGGCAATTTCTTCTATAAGAATTGGTAAATGGATATATTGGAGGAGCGGGTTGCACGCCGCAACAGAATTGATTGAAATAAACATATTGGGGGATCGGGTTGCACGCCGCAACAGACTTGTATTAAAAGTTCATATTGGGGGATCGGGTTGCACGCCGCAACAGACTTATTAAAAAAGTCCATATTGGGGGATCGGGTTGCACGCCGCAACAGACTTGTTTAAAAGTCTATATATATATTTGATTAAAATAAATATATTGGAGGGTTGAAAATGAATATATTGTGGGGGCGGATTGCACCCTGCAACAGAAATTGATTGAAATAATAATTGGTTATGACTGCTGAGTTGGCTTTAACTATTAAAAATGAGTTATCTGATTTAATTCTATTATTGTGGCTATTACTATTATTGCGTACAGGTTAATGTAAGTGACCTGTCTTAGCCTCGTCACTACTTCGTCGAGGTTAAGCTCGACACTTACCAGTACATGGGGTCGGTTGTACTGATACTATACTCTGCACTTCTTGTGCAGATTTCAAAGTTTGTCCCAACGGCGTACCATAGACTTGCTCAGATTTCAGCTACTCAGAGGAGACTTGAGGTATAACTGCACAGCGTCCGCAATTCTGAAGTCCCCGTCTATCTTATTTTAGTTGTGTGTTTGCTTTCAGACAGCTTTATTTTATTCAGATCTTTATTTGTATTATTCTAGAAGCTCGTGCACTTGTGACTCCAGTTCTAGGATGGTATTTAGACATCGCTATTATTATGGATTATTCACTACAATTCAGACTTTACTTCCGCATTTGTTTCGTTGTTATTAATTAAATTTAAAATTATTTTAAAATGGTTAATATTATTCTAATGTTGACTTGCCTAGTAAGTGAAATGTTAGGTACAATCACGGCCCCGAAGGTGGAAATTTCGGGTCGTGACAGCTCGACACTTACTGAGTAAGTTGGGTCGGATGTACTCATAATACACTTAAAAACTTCTTGTGCAGATTTTGACATTGGTACCAGCGGATAGGGGCGTTCATAGTTCGGTTTAGGTCGATTTTTCCCTAAAAAGAAACCAAACCAAGTAAGTCAGTTTTTCAAATATTGGAACCAAACCAAACCAATTAAATCGGTTTTTTATCGATTCGGTTTTTGTCGGTTTTTCGGTTTTTTCTTAAATATGAGACATACACTACCAAACGCATATTCTGGCGACTACATTTTCTACGTAACGCTATCAAACCAATTGCTATTTAAGAAATCTTTCATTTACCAAGATATATTGATGATAATTGACTCAAATAGTGATGAATAACTTAAGTACTCAATTAAAAATCGATTGTTTCTAACATGAAATAAATTCTTGTACTTAGTAAAAGAAAACTACCAATCAAACTAGAAGGCAAAGAATTAGATTATTATAATAGCAAAGAACTAGACTAAAAATACAAATGACTAATATGTACCATAAAATTTTAGAAACTTTATATAAAAATATACATATATATAGGTGTAATAATAAATTTAAATAGCTACTTTTATAGTCGGTTTGGTTCGGTTTTTTTTTTATTAGATTAAAATCAAACCAAATTTGATCGGTTTTTAAAATTTTAAACCAAAACCAAACCAAACCTAAAAATATCGATTTTTTGGTCATTTTGGTTCAGTTTTTCGGGGTTTTATGAACACCCCTATCAGCGGAGTCTCAAGAGGTACTTAGCTGATACTAGCTAGTGATTCGAGGTAGAGTTGCATCTCATTAGCAGACCTTAGAGTCACTTTCCTATTTTCGTTGTACTGTTTCCATTTTGTTTCGAATAGCATTGTATTTCTTTCAGAACCTTGTATTTATTTGAATTTAGAAACTCATGTACTTGTGACACCAAATCTTGGGGTGGTTTACGTTAGTTATCGGTTTTAGAACGTATTATGTTTTACGGAGTTGTTTTTACGTTCTGTTATTTGTTCAGCTATCAGATATTTATTGCTTCTCTTTTCGTATTATTTGTTGTGTTGGCTTGCCTAGCGAGCGATGTTAGGCGCCATCACGACCCTTGTTGGTTGGGATTTTGGATCGTGACACTTTTTTATTTCTGTATTTTCTCAGTAGCAGTGTGTTCTCGTTACAAATTTCAATTTAATTGAAGAAAAAAAATGATATAAATTTCAAAGCAATCTTAGTTTACAAATTGATGATAATGCTAATACAAATATTATTGTTAAGAGAAATGATTCTTGTACATAGCAGTTACTTGAATTGCAAGTAACTCAACATTACGTACCAAACAGATTTAGTTGGATATTCAAAGCCATATTACTCTTAGCTCTGGGCATCTGCTATAATTTCAGATGTTAATGTTAAGTGATTAGTCTATATACATTATATAGCTCCTGTAATTCGGACAGCTGTATTTCAATAAGCACAAGAGTGAGTAATTAATCAATTCTGAGACTCAAATATCTTTAGTCACGAACTGAATGTTTTGATTACCACCCGGAATTAAAAGAAATCTTGATAGGAAGCACGCTCCTCTTTAATGGTTCTTACACGATATAAATTTGGATTAATCAGAACTCCAAAACGAATATTGATGCTTTGATTAGAGTAGTTGTTGTTCCACCTATACAGTTATGTTTTCTATTAATTAGTGTCTTCTTTATGACTGTTGGTTAATTCGTTAAGAACACTGTATTGACATATGTTTGCCACCTCGTTAGCAATTTCCATACATGAGTTCCACTTCCACAATTAATATTTGTGTGTGTTTTGGTAGAGTTGGACCTTTGGGCCACCAAAGGATGGTCAGTGGATGGGCTGTTCCTCCCTTAATCAGAGGTTTCGAGTTCGAGCCCCGGGGTATGAAAAATCCTTGGTAGGGAGCGCTACCCCCCGAATGGGGTCCTACCCGACGCGAATCCGGATATAGTCGGGCTCCAATGCAGGTACCGGGCACCGGGTGGGAAAAAAAAAATGAAAAGGTTTAAAATAGCTTTCAATCAGTAAGTTTAAAGTATTTCAGTCACTTTTGCAAATAAGAAAATCCATTATCACAAATCCTAAAGTGTCTTTATAATGAAAACCATAATATACCTTTTTTCATACCTTCTCAAGAAACTCCCATATTAGCTACATATCAACCAACCCTGAAAATCCTCATCCAAACCACCTTTGACTACTGCTGTTCATCCCTCTCCCTCTGATCTCCCTATTCTACTCAGTACTAGAGAGAAAAATGAGATATTAAGTTTTATGTACCGAAGATATAATAAATATTGGCACCATAGTATAATTTAACTTATCATTATACAGATTTAATTATCATTTATTTCATGTTACTTATATCAACGCTAGTTATATAAAGTAACATGCAACCACCTTTTAGGTGATTTGAGTGTCTGAATATTTTTTTATACTATCGGTGCATATAATTAGTACTAATTAAACTATATAAATATGCCGCCCCTATTTCTTTAGGAAATTAATAGTCATGTATGTATGAATATAATCCTTGTAGGACATGCTTTCCTAGAACTATCAATTCTGTCATTTCGATTAAATGCAATTTGTTACACGGTTGTTATTTTATGATGTTAGCTTCATTAAATTCGCTATTTTGGTCTTATAATACATAGGTACCCACCCCAGTCCCTGCACCCCCACCAGACACCCACTTTTGTAGCCCCTCCCCCACAAAAATAAAAAAAAATTTAATAGAAATGACTGTACTTGTTAATCTAACATTTTGGAGCAGATAGATATCTAGCTAGGTAACTTCTAGAATCATTATGCTGTTCAAATTTTTATGGATATGCCATTATATTCGTCTTAGATTTTACACAACAATATTCTCAAACGAGCTTTTTATTTAATCTTGGTGAACATTATCACAAGTTTATATAGACTGCAATATATGTTTGCAGCCTAAAAGAACACATAACTTCTATTATAAATTGGTTCTTTGAAAGTATTTATTCTATATTAAAAGAACACATATAACTTCTAGTCTTCTATTATAGATTGTTTCTATGAAAGTATTTATGTAATGAGGCTTTCATGCTTGAAATATAACTTGAGATAACCTGTGTTTCTTCCTCACACTTTTATATTGTGTATTTCTTGGGGCTAATTATCTTTTATACCCTGAAAGTGTAAAAGACTTTTTGTACTATATGATTATTTACAAGATAACTATACATAACTAATCATAATAAGTGAATTAATAATGTGAAATAAAGCAATTAACCTAAAATATTTACAAATTGATATGTGTTGATCATGTGAATGATCTACCACCATCAGTTTATATAAGTTAAATTTTATTTCTTAAGTTGCTTAAATGCGTTTAAGCAACCAACTAGATTGTGTAAGAACGTTAAGTTTTGTTTCGCATATACAAATATATCAAGCAGTAATTAAATAGTCTCAATATCAAAATATATAAAATGCTTTGGAAGCCAATCTTAGGATTATAATAGCGTGTCATTTGACACGATTTTCGAAGTGAAGTAACGGTAAGATCATGTTTATATTAGACCTTTTCTTGTTTCTCTTCATTCTGGTCAAATAATTAAAACTAACCCTAATTAATTCCCTCTAAATTATTATGTTCCAAATTCTGGACAAGTACAGGTAGTTCGATGATTTCGTAATTCAAGCCTTTGATTACTTCTTGTTTTCAGCTAAATGGAAATAAAGAAATTAACGAGTTAGCTGCCTACTTCTCCAAATTGAGGTATACAAAGCAAAGTGGAACAAGAAAATGATACTTCAGCTACCAATGGTTTCCAATAAAAGGCGTCATAATCATTCTTTGAATAACACCCCTTAATATGCATGATCTCATGTTATCTGAAAGAGACAAAATTTACTAATTTATATACTCCACCTAGTATAAAATAAGAAATTAAAGAAAATAATCAACTCACCATTCTTAAGCTCGACTACTGTTTAAGTTGACAAGAAAGACATATTACTAATACTCTAGGGAATTACGTTATAACCACTATGGTCTTATCTTAAACTAGTAGGTAAAGCAACTGCTTTAGGCCCCACATTTGTGGAGGTCCCATTTTTTTTTTTACGCCTAATAGGTTATATATAAATTTTAAAAAAAAAAGTTATGTGAAGTGAAAAAGTTTGATTTCTTTATTTAACAAATAAAGAGATGAAGGAATTGCAACTGCTTTGATTTCTGCCAAGGAAACTGCATTTGAAATTAATATCGAACCCGAATTTCATAAGAAACGTGTAATATATAGGAAGAAATAATTTGAGGAGAATGTTAATAGTAAAATCTCAAAATCTCTCGAATTGTCCTTTAGAGTTGATTACTTTTTATACATACTCCCTCTGGTCCATAATAAATGACTTTTTAACCTTTGATGTGTCCCTTAAGAAAATACTGTCTCTTAGAACAAAAACGTATTTTGACTGAATTATCCTTAATTAAAATCTATATGTTGTTAATTTGACACATTGAGATATGTAAATAAGGGCAAATTTTGAAAAAATAAAGTTAATTCCTTCTCGATTATATAAAAGGACACTTATTTTGGACCAAAATAAAAGTCAAAAAAATCACGTATTATGGACCGGAGAGAGTAGTAAACAAGGTTATTTTTTTACTTTAAAATAAATTTGAACAATTAAAGGTATATGAAAATATTTTTGATTTTTTATTTAGCGGTAAAAACTTAGATCACTAGTTGATGGAAATTTAAAAAAATATTGCCTTCATCTTGAATGCTCCTTAAATCATAATAATCAACCCGATATTGATAGTTTAGATTTATTTTATGAATCAAAAATATTAAGGAAAATAGTACAATTAGAAGATAACAATTTAATTGATATACTCAATCAAATAAAAATGTTTGATTATTTTCCAAATGCCTATATTACTTATAGAATAATGTTAATAACTCCTATTACCGTTGTTTCAGCGGAAAAAAGTGTTTCAAAATTAAAATTGATAAAACCTTACCCAAGATCAACAATGTCTCAAAGATATTAAATGAATTAGCTATATTGTCAATTGTGAAAGACTTATTACGAGAAATTAATTATAAAAAATTAATAATAACTTTGCATCTAAAAAAAGTTAGAAAAATAGATTTCAAATAAAAATAAGATATTTTTTATTAATAAAAAAGTTAAGGTCCCTCGTAAAGTTTGGCTTTAGGCCACGAAATTAGTCAGGCCGCCCGTCTTAAACAAACTTAATTTTTGTAGCTTTGATTAACTATTTACCGTGTGCTCATTTTTTATGCTAACATGAACCAGTTCTTGTAAATTGTAATCAATATTAGGGCAATTAAATTTGTTTTACGCTGGCTTTCGAGGCAATGATTAGCTAATTAAACACACTGATTAGGTTTATACGCTTAACTTGGTTTCTTCTTTGAATCTGTACTTAATCTCCATGGCTTTCATTGGGAGTACTATGAAGTAATCAATTCTCTCTTCTTCTTTTTTTATGCACAGACTAAAAAGAAAAGTGTGTCAAGTGCGTCACATAAATCGGAATGAAAGAAGCAATTGATACTGTATAATTAGTTATGGATAATTTTGTCTTAAGTCGTCCCATACAAATACAAGCTATATTGGAAACATATCTCCAAAGATACACCTTATGCTAAATAAATGAAAAAAATATTTAAACTATGATAAATAGTATCAAATGATGTAGGAATACATACATAATCTACTTTTTCCATACTAGATGCTTATTGCCAATATATCTCACACGCCATATTCAGAGGCAGAGCTAGGATCTGAACCTTTTGGGTTCGGGATTATAATTTTTTTAAGTTATTGAGTTCTAAATTAATAATTTGTATATATTCATTGGATTTCTTCATGCAAATACACGATTTGAACAAAAGCTATTGAGTTCGGCCGAACCCGCAACTAACATTGTGGCTCCGCCCCTGGCCATATCCATGTCCCACTCAGGAGAGGATTTACCTTAGCCCAAGCAGTGTCACGTGACACTGCTTGGTTTTACTAAATAAGTATCTATAATTAAGATCCAACAGGAAGAATGAGGATAAATAATAAAGTGATACTACTTAATAAGAGTAGTTGTGCAGCTCAATTGGTCAGGCGCTTCAAATTTCTCAAAGATGTCACAAGTTCGAATATCTATAGCTTCATTTTTGTTTTAAATTCTTTGTGCCTCATCTATAAATAAAAAATATGTCGAGGTTTGAAACATTGACCTTACACTAAACGGATCAAGAGTCACAATTGTACATTTTAAGCAACAAATAAATTATTTGACTTGTATTATAAGTTGTTCAACTATTTTTTTCCTTTCATCTTCTTTCTCAATATTGAAATTGATTAAGAACAATTTGCAGAATCAAATAAATGGTGAGTTTTTATGTGATTACTTGGTGTTCTATATGTAAAAAAGTATTTAGTAATATACTTGAATTATGTTCTATAAAAATAATTCAAATTATATTTTACAGTGAAATTATTAATTTATTTACTGTTTAAAATCGTGACACCGCTTATGAAAAATCCTGTGTACGCATTCCACGAGCACGTATAAGTATGCCAATCATATTTTTTGTGGTCTAACAAGATTTGTATTGAATGGCCTTCTCAAGGGCTTTTTGTAGAGGCAATTTCTCTTTTAGTCACTCGGCCGAAACTTTTAACAAGTTCTTGCCCGCAAATCTATTATGCAATTTAAAACCAAAAATTAATTATAATAGCTAGCCAGTAAAATAAAAATCACAGTAATCGCATTCTAAACCCATGTCAAGTATTTCAAGTGATTTTTATATTAGAAATCTCATTTACAGTAATAAAAAATATATCTTCGGTCCAAAGCAATGTAAAGTATAAAACTATTTCAGTCAAATAAGTTTTTAATTACACAAATAAAATAATTCGGTCAAAAGTCCAAAAAACTAGTGAATTCAAAAAAATAAAATATTTTCCAAAAGAGAAAAACTTACTAAAAAACTCAACTCAAGAACAAAAAAAGTATACAAGATATACTTCAGATATACAAACACACTCGGATACACTCAATATATACAAATGACACTGCCAAACTTAGTATACATTGCATATATAGTTTTAATATTGTGTAACAGTGTCTTTACAATTTTTATATAAAATTAATATACAAGTACCATGTATATACAACTTTATATGAGTGTATATACAAATTTTATACAAAACTACAATTTTATACAACTTTTAAGAATTAACTAAAAGAGAAAAAAGTGAAAGACTGAGAATTCATACAAAAAATTTATTACAAAAAAGAAGAAGAAACCCAATTGTCTTTTCTACAACCACCAAACTTCTTCCTATTATACACAAATTACAATCCCCTTTTTATCTTTTATAAAAACGAATTAAATTTTTAGTGATCCAATCTAGAAAAATATAATATTGCATAAGCAAGAATATCCATGATATAAGAAGAAATGGAAGAAGGTGATGTATAGATTGTACACGTACTATACATATTATACACTAGTATAGTGTGTATAGATAACTTTTTATACATTGTTGAACAATATAAATATTTTTTATACACTTAAAATATACAATATGCTCGGAATACACTAAGAATACATTAACAAACTCGGAAAATACTGTATATAAAATATTTAACTGTAAATATACATCTTCTATACACATATAACAGTTTATATACAATTTTATACAAAAATACACTTGCACAATATGTATCAATCATGTATAAATTATGTAAATAATTTGTATATATTATATATAACTATTATATAGTATATATACATATTGTGTAATATACATACACTATATAATCATGTAAAAAAGAAATTTAATATGCGCTTTGGATACACAAATACGTTCGAAATACACTCAATATACACAAAGTACATTGCCAAACTTAGGAAACAATGTATATACAACTTTTATACATAACATAATAATATACATATAACTTATATATAAAACTATAATACAAATTATCGTATATATGTACAACTCTATATAAGTGTATATAAAATATTTAATACATTGTATAACTCTATATATATATATATATATATATATATATATATATATATATATATATATATATTATACATTTAATATATAGTATCATCCAACTACCCCAGTAAATCCAGACTAACGGTGGCATGTGGGCCGGTTAGGACCGGGCCCGGCCCAGGACCGCAAGCCCATATGGAAGGTGGGCCTAAACGGTCCTAACCGGATAGGACCGGGACCGTGGAGAGGTGGGCTAGGTAGTGGGCCGGTCCCATAGGCGAGGCTCGCGAGAGCGGGACTGGTTGGGACCGGGACCGGCTGAGAAATGGGCCGGTTCAAGCGGTCCTAAATGGGCCTATCCGGGCCCAACGACTAATATTTTTTTTAAAAAAAATCTGCCACATTATAGCCGTTATGGCATTTAAAATCTAGCCGTTTTCTCTGCCAAAATAGTCGTTGGCTATTTACAAAATAGTCATTTAACTCCTCAACTTAGTTTTAACCCCAAACTTTTTATAATTATAACATCCTAAATTTTAATATCGAATATAGTTTATATATATACTATACTATATTATATATCATCTTAAGATATATATTGAGTGTATAGTATATAAGATATATAAGATGTACATATAGTATATTATATATATATATATATATCTTAAGATGTATATATAGTATAGTATATATATAAGCTATATTCGATAAAATATAGCTTATATATATACTATACTATATATACATCTTAAGATATATATATATATATATATATATATATATATATATATATATATATTATATAGTATAGTATAGTATATATATATTATAACGCATTGCTTTGAATATCTCTTTACAATATTTTTGTCTTTAAATTTGAATTAAAAATTTTAGGTCACAATTCTATAATATAATTTACAATTAATTGATTTAGATATTTTTATTGCCATTTTTTTTCTCTAACTTCTATAAAAATTTTAAAAAATAAAAAGTTATATATTGGGTCCACTTGGGCCATTTAGCCCTACTTGGCCCCACTTAATCCCGGGACCGGCCCACTTAATCCGGGACAGTTAGTTCGTGGTCCCGGTCCCGGACCGGTTCCAACAAGAAGCCCGCGAAGCCCGGGACCACTTAGGACCGGGACCACGAAGCCCACTTAGGACGGGCCCGGCCCACATGCCACCCTTAATCTAGACCCACTATCGAGGTGTTATCACTTTTAGCCCACGCCAAAAACTAACTACATCTGGTAGTCGAAAAAGTGTATAAAACTATATAATTTTTGTTTATAACATACATAATGTATATATATACAAAAAATATATAATTTTATATATTTTTTCGTCTATTATTTTTATAGTGGCTATACAATGTCATTTTCCCCCATCGGATACTCATTGTAAAGGATTTTCACTAACAAAATACTATTATGACCCGAAGAAGAAGCTTGACTAGAAAATTCCACGACTTTTGCTGCCACTCTTGTATCGTGCATTGTAATTGAGTAAATCTTTTTAAGAATTGAATTAAAAAATTTATAATCTTTCTGGATACCCAAACAACCTTTTTCAGTATGAAGTAAAAAATAAAGAGAAAAAATATAGATATGAAATGGGAGATAGAGAAGGGAAGGAAAATAAAAAAAATAACCAAAGAAAGAAAAAAGGAAGATGAAGAAGACACAGAGAAAGAAAGAGGTGAGAAAGAAAGAGGATATGAATGAAATCGGTAATCGAAAAAATAAATCTGTGCATTGGAATTGGATAGAATGAAAGAAAGATAAAAAGGTTGGGAATAAATGTGGTCTTGGGAAGATAAATGCATTGAAAATAGACAATGGCTACAAGTAGCAAATAAATTGGGCCGGAAGGCCATTTCAGGTTAGTAATGAAAACATGGGCTAATAAAAGCTTTGAGTGGCCATATCGTGTTATTTTCTCCTTTTTGTATTGCAACGAATTGAATCGCATATCCATCGTATTCTCCACCATTATCCTCTAATGGAGGCCCAGAGCAGGGATTTCGTGATAAAACAGTTTTGAGACCGAGCCCTCAAAGATCTTAGTTCAATTGGCCCAGAAAAACTGGCTAACTAAAAGAGGCTTAAACTAGGAAATGCTCTGTGCCTCATCAATTTTCTAAGAAAATTTTACCTCCTATAGCAATGGTGTACAAGCTATTTATTATAAATCAAAACTATTTTAAAATATTATTTTCTATATCTACATTTTATATTTTATAACAAAATAGGTATGTATGGTATACACTACAATTAAGGCGTGAAATACGCTATTTATGTTTTTTCTCTCTCTTTCTTTCAGTTAAAACACGATTCTCTCTCAAAATCTCAGCAAAATTTTTCTTCTTTCTCTCTCTCTTCCTTCTCTCTATTCGAGCAAAATACCTGCTTCTAATCGTGAATTCTCTGGCCGAATCCTCTATGGTTACTGCAATTGAAAATACTTCTACAGGTTCAGTCAATTTACAATGTGTACACCAACATGAACATTGGATGAATAATAGGGCAGACATTCTTAAAACGATGAATCATCAATTTCTACATAACTATGAGTCAGAATCGTCAACTTCATCATCCACTATTGGCTCGTCCTCTTAGGCGAACGAATCTGGCCATGACTACGCCGGAGAAAATTTGAGGATTGGATTTGTTCGTCTCCATTTTTAGTTTTAATACAATGTATACAGTATTTTGCTTGGCCGAAAAACACAATCTCCGGCGAACTTTCTTCTCTTCTTTGCTATTTAGTCACATACAATGATACAAATGATTGTATTTTGTACAAATACACTCAAATACATTATATTTTTGTATAAATATTTTTTTCGCTTGTATTTATGTATTCCAAAGGTCTGTATTTTTTTAATACAACCGAATATCACTGTGATTTGTAATTTTTTTGTTGTTTGAATACAGTCGAATTGAATACAGTGAATTGAATACAATGTATAATAGTGAATATTTGTGAATTGAATATAATGTATATAGTCAAATTGAATAGAACGGTATACACCCAATTTTCTTGATTTTTTGTTGTTTGAATACAACTGAATTCAATATAGTAAAATTGAATACAATTCAATATTGCGTTTTCCCTTATTAAACACATGTAATCACTATTTTTTAGGCGGATTACCTCACTGTATTTATAAATACATTCGCGCGAATACATGGAATACATAATTAAACATCTGTAATCCTTATTTTTTACCTCACTGTATTTACAAAATACAGTCGTGCGAATACATGGAATACATTACAATAGCAACGAAATTTATTTATGTAGAATTGATTTTGTTGAGTTAAATTAGGAGTGATACACGCTAATTGATCCTCTTTCCGTTATTAAAAGATGGACTTCCCTATTTTTTAGGCGAATTCCGCTACTGTATTCATGAATACAGTAGCGCGAAGACAGCGAATACAGTCGCATAACTGGACTCCCTATTTTGTAGGCGAATTTCGCTATTGTATTCATGAATACAGTAGCGCGAATACAACGAATACAGTCGCGTAACAACTAAATAATAGCTATATGAAGTAATTATATATATGATAGCTATAGGAAGTTAATAGCCACTAAACAATAATGGTTTTTGAAAATTTCTATTTTTTAATCTAATAATCAAGGAGTCGGACATGAGCTAGACCGATTATTGGAATAATGGATATTACTTAAAATAATAATTGTGTTTGACTCCAAAAGCTGACTTTTTATAAAATAGACAAACAGTAATTTTACATAATTGAACTGATATAGTAAACTTAATAATATCAAGTGAAAAAATCGTATGTACTTTTTACTGGAATGGATTAAATGTTTAAGTGCCACGAGAATCATTTACATTTTCCCAAGCATATTGAGTACACAATATGATCACTTTCGGTGAAATTTTACCACAATTATTTTTATTTTAATGGGCTTAAATTTTATCGAGTTGTCGCAAAGAGGCCCAAAACTATGTGTACTTGCAATATACATTGCGAGCTAGTTTATTTTCTCCTTCTGCTGGTTCGATTGGCCGCAAGTTTTTTTTCAAAGAAGTCATACTGAAATTAATATAATTAGCAGCCAAGATTAGAATCGAAGTAGTCGTTACTCCTTTAATTATCTGTTAACCTTCCCTCCAAACTACATAGTCTTACTTATTTATTTTAAAATCTGTTTTAACCAAGCTGATCCGAACTCCGTAAATTCATATTTCTTATCATAAACTCTTATGCCATTAGTCAAAAGTGTATTAAAATGAGATCCAATCCATGCCAAAACTAGGTCATTGTTAATCAAAAAAAGAATAGTTGACCAATTATATGTCCAAACTTTACTGAGTTTTCACCTCTCTACAATGGCGTTATTATATAGGGGGAAACCCGTGTATTTTGATAAGGAATGAGTCTCAACCACCGCACTTGGGTTGTTAAGTGGATCGTAGAATTATCTACTAATCATTTGACGCATGAAAATGACTTCACAATTTTCGTTGTACTTTTTGACCGCAACCTTGGAAAATTAAACACCTACAAAAGAGCAAACTAATATGGTAGGTAGCCCACGTTAATTTGTAATGACTTCTTTAAACTATTGGCAATTTAAAGTCGTATGCTTTTATAGCTTCCAACATCATAAAATCTATATTTCTACTTTTGGACCTTGTCGTTAAAAGCCACTATTTAAAATGAATCTTCTTTTTTATTTAAAATTTTCCCTAGAATGTTGTAACTTTTACATATGTTAACCCTTTGCAATTGAAAACAAGAACACTAAGAATGAAAGTGTGATGACCCGATAGGTCACTTATAGTTTTACCCTTTATTTTTGTATTCCGAGACCTCGAATAGCTCCGTTTAGTCTTTCTTAATTTGCGTGCGCATTCCATGTATTTTTATGTGAAAAAATTGATAAAAATGTGAAAATTTGGCTTAAAACTCATTTGAGTTGACTACGGTCAACGTTTTGTGTAACGAACCTGAATCAGTATTCTGACGGTCCCGATGGGTCTGTATCGTGATTTGAAACTTGGGTGTATGCCCGAAATTAAATTCGGAAGTCCCTAACTTGATTTAACATAATTTGTTGAAAACTAGCAATTTAAAGGTTTAAAGAATTCCTAAGTTTGACCATAAGTTGACTTTGTTGCTACCGGGTTCGGATTTCAGTTTCGGAACTTGGTATAGGTTTATTTCAGTATTTATGACTTGTCTGTAAAATTTGATGCAAAACGGAGTTGGTTTGACGTGATTCGGACGTCCGGTTGTAAAATTTCATGTTCTTGAGTTTCTTTGAAAATGTCATTCATTTTGATGTCCGATTCGTAGTTCTAAGTATTATTTTGGTGTTTTGATCGTGAGAGCGAGTTCGTATGATAATTTTGGACTTGTGTGTGATAAGTAGGGATTTTGACTATTTATTTGCACTCTTTTACTTTCGTTTTAGCCCAAAATTACTTAAAGGTATTCCCGAAAATTGATGAAATGTGCTTTCTTGCAAGAGTGTTGGAATATGAGTCAAAGAGATGAAAATCAACTCAAGAAGGAGTAATTTTGGACAAGGACCAAAACAAAGCTAAAAGGGCAAAATGCGGACCGCACAATATTGAGTGCGGCCGCAGAACATGAGGAAGCCTCTGACAAAATTTCTATGCAAAGTGTGGACCGCACAATTATTGTGCGGCCGCAGAAGATGAGGTTCAGAGAGATGGATTATGGGGTCATAAAGAAGTGTGGACCGCACCACTATTGTGCGGCCGCAGAATCAAAAGTGCAGCCGCACTAAGAAATATGCGGTCCGCAGAAGTCTTGCATGTCAAAGCTAAAATTCGAAAGTGCGGCCACACTCAGAAATGTGCGGACCGCGGAATTTGAAGAAGTGCGGCCGCAACCCAGAATTGTGCGGCAGCAGAAGTCCATCCTGTCAAGCTAGTGTCAAAGTGCGTACCGCACACATAATTGTACGACCGCAGAATCTTCGCAGGGGTAATTTTGTCCGATAATTTCAGCTGGGTATAAATTGATTTTTTTGTCAAATTTAGGTTAAGCAGAGAATACCTGAGAATAGATAGCCATTTTTCTTTACTGTTTTGGGTAACTTTGTAATAGTTTATCATTTTAACATTAAATTTTCTTCCCTTAATCATCTATTATGAGTTTTATCTTAGTTTCTTCTTTAATTTCTTTATTTTCTATGAGTAGCTAAACCCTTAGCTAGGGTTGTGACCCAACCCTAGTATGGGTACTTTATGGGTGATTGATTTAGGGCTTATTTATGATTGGGTATATGATATTTAGCCCAGTTCTTGCTTGAATTTGAGAATTGATGGTTGCAAATATTGATTCATGCCTAATTGACTTAGTCTCTATTTGAGAAAGAGAGACTAAGTCTAGCAAAACTTTGCTAACAAGAAATTGGGGTGAACTCAAGAAATCGATAGCCCCAATTAAAGGGTCGAATCTAGAGATAGTAAAACCCGACTTGAGCATCTATCACTTGTTTTGTGAAATACCCATTTGGACTTGAAAAAGCCAAATTGGGCAAAATCACTCAAACTACCGAGAGGTATAGAGTGAGTAATCGTGTGTGATTGCTATATTGTATCCCGACCAACCAAACATGCCCTAAAACTCTCAATCCGTTAGGTAACCAACTAGGTGGAAGTTACAACCCTAGATCTTTTATAACCTGAAAAATAACAATACCAAAAATATTGTCTCTTAGCTTTACAATTACAGCATTAACATAAGATTTAGGAGTAGAAAAGAAATAACCGAATATGTGAAAGTACAATCTTGGGCACGTCATATACTTAGACTAGGTATATACCTAATCCAACATAAAGCTCTCTGTGGAATCGACCCCGACTCGCGTTGGGTATTTATAATTGCATCGACCGCCTCACAATCCCAATTAGTTTGGGCGACATCAATTTTTGGCGCCGTTGCCGAGGAGCTAAAAACGGATTTAGCTATATATTTGATTTTGTGTGTGATTTGTCTTCTTTTCCTTTCGGGTTACTAACCTTTTTATGAATTGATTGTAGGTACAAAAATGGCTCTCAACAGTGATCCTCTCGGAAACATGCCTTTGGAGGATGTGAACGTGGAAGATGACCCAGTTGAGGAGGTTCCTCTTGAGCCTCAAGCAAATAGTCGAGGCTGACCGCCTCAAGACAACATTTCCGTTCCACCCCCAAATCCACCAAGAGCGGCTCCACACCGGGTGTTGCCGAATGAAGGATACGTAAGCGCCATAGTCTCGCACCGCATTAGGGCGGGCAACTTTCAAATCACAAATGTTATGCTCACATTGCTTGAGCAACGGGGATTCTTCACCGGGGCTCCGAACCAAAATGCGTACAAACACTTGAAAGGATTTGTGGATACTTGTTGGGGGAGTAAACAGACCAACATCTCTGAGGATGCTCTAAGGTTGAGGCTATTTCCCTTCTCGCTATGGGGGAAAGCCTTGGACTGGTTAGAAAGATTGTCAAACCATTCTATCCATACATGAGATGAATTGGCAGAAAAAGTCATTGCCAAGTTCTTTTCTTCTGGGCATATGACTACTCTTAGAGACGAGATTCTAGCATTCAAACAAGAATCCAATAAGCCTTTGCACGAGATATGGGAGAGGCACCGCACTATGGTGAAAGAGCACCCGAATAATGACATGACTGAGGCTATGATTCAACAAACCTTCTACATGGGGATTAATACTACCAATCAATGCGTGATCAATCAACTTGCCAGTGGAAATTTTATGACAACACTATATGCCGAAGCTTGTGAAATCTTAGATCAAATGGCGGATACTTCATCGGCATGGCAAAGTAGAGCAAATGTTCCTCAAGGTGATCCAAATGTGATTCACCTACACAAAGAATTGCATGATCATGGGCAAACAATTGCCGAGTTGACCACTACAATAAATCAATTGGCTAAAGCTCAAATTCAACAGGTTCAAGGTCCTAAGCAAGTAAATGCAATGGAAGGTGTCAATATGATGGTGAACAAGCGAAGGCAAAAGGGTCAACAAGTGAAAAACCGTGTGGAACAATTTGTGCAAGATGATAGGGGGTTTGACCAAGACGAATCATAAAATGAGCAAGAGGAAGAAGTGCAATATATGAATAACTACCAAGGGCAAAAGAACAACTCTCAAGGCCCGAATCAACAACAATGGTGATCTCAAGGAAATCAAGGAAATTGGAACAATTAAAACCACCAAGGCAATTGGAGTGGTGGTACCAACAATCAAGGTAATTGGAACAATAACAATAATCAAGGCAATTGGAACAATCAAGGCAACCAAGGCAATTGGGGTGGCAACAATCAAGGATATTGGGGAGGCAACAACCAAGGGGGTTGGAACAATAACCAAGGGAATCGGGGGCCGGCCTTTCAAAGGCACCCGATGTATCAACAACCAAATAACCCGCCTCCTTATCCGTCTTAAGATTCTAGTTCTTCCAACAATGAGATGGGACGGATTGAAAATATGTTCAAACAAATGATGGAGAAAAATGCCTACTTAGATGCTCAATTAGCCTCTCACAACACTTCAATCCGCAATTTGGAAGTTCAATTGGGGCAAATCTCGCAAGCTTTAAACACTCGTCCTAAGGGGGTACTACCTAGTGATACGGTGGTGAACCCAAAGGGTGGGAACAACACGGGACATGCCATGGCCGTAGCAACAAGGAGTGGAAGAGGTGGAGATGCAACCATCTCAAATCAAAGAAGAATTGTGGATGATGATGTAGTGGTTCAAGAAGATGAGATTCCAAGCAATGTGGTTCAAGCTAATGAAGAAGTGAGAATTGATATTGATAAGAGCGTGGAGGAAACCTTAGAAGAAATGAACCCGTCTAGGGGGCACATGATTGACATACCGAAACTGGTAGTGCCAAAGGACAAGGCACCAATGCCAAGGCCTCCTCCTCCATACCCTCAAAGGCTCGCCAAGCAAAATAGTGAGAACCAATTCAAGAAGTTTATTTACATGATGAAAAGCTTATCCATTAATGTGCCATTGGTTGAGGCATTGGAACAAATGCCAGGTTATGCAAAATTCATGAAGGATTTGGTGACAAAGAAAAGATTAATGAATTGTGAGATTATCAAGATGACACATCAAGTGAGTGCTATTGTGCACTCAATGGCTCCGAAATTGGAAGATCCTGGCACTTCCACAATCCCTTGCACTATTGGAAGCGCTGACTTTGCCAAAGCTCTATGTGATCTAGGGGCGAGTATCAACTTGATGCCCTACTCGGTATTCAAAACTTTGGGAATTGGGCAACCAAGACCCACATCTATGAGGTTATAAATGGTGGATCGTACTATGAAGAGACCATTAGGTATTATTGATGAAGTGTTGGTTCGTGTTGATAAGTTCATCCTCCCGACAGACTTTATGATTCTTGATTGCGAAGTGGACTATGGGGTGCCTATTATCTTGGGTAGACCTTTCCTTGCTATGGGGATGACTCTTGTTGATATGGAAGCCGGTGAGCTCACCTTCCGGGTGGGCGATGAAAAGGTGGTTTTCCATGTATGCAAATCTATGAGGCAACCGAATAGCAATGAGGTTTGTTCATTTGTGGACTTAGTGACCGAGGTGATTGTTGATGATGCTAGTGCCATGATGAATGTTGATGACACTTTGGAAGCCGTATTGCTTAATCATGATGATGATGAGAAGGAAGGATTTGTGGAATGTGTAAATGCATTACAAGGAATGGGGTCGTATATTTATGAACCCCGAAAATTGTCCTTAGATCTTGAAAACCGGAAGACTCCTCCAACAAAGCCCTCAATCGAGGAGCCTCCCACTTTAGAGTTAAATCCATTGCCTTCACATCTCAAGTATGAATTTTTTGGCCCATGTTCTACTTTACTTGTTATTCTTTCATCTTGCTTGACTAACGTGCATGTAGATTCTACTTTGGCGGTGCTTCAAAAGAGGAAGAAAGCTATAGGATGGACACTGGCGGATATTTGGGGTATAAGCCCCGCCTTTTGCATGCACAAGATTATTTTGGAGAAGGATTCCAAACCCTCCATTGAACATCAAAGAAGATTAAATGAAGCAATGCAAGAGGTGGTGAAGAAGGAGATCATAAAATGGTTGGATGTCGGGGTTTTTTACCCCATTTTCGATAGCTCGTGGACCTCTCCGGTGCAATGTATCCCAAAGAAGGCATGACTGTGGTAACAAATGACAAGAATGAGTTGATCCCTATAAGAACGGTCACCGGGTGGAGAGTTTGCATGGACTATAATAAGCTTAACAAAGTGACTCGGAAAGATCATTTTCCGCTTCCATTTATTGATCAAATGCTTGATAGGTTGGCCGGACTAGCTTTTTATTGTTTCCTTGATGGATATTTCGGCTACAATCAAATTCTTATTTCTCCTGAGGACCAAGAGAAGACTACTTTCACTTGTCCCTATGGTACTTTCGCATTCTCGTGGATGCAATTTGGGTTATGCAATGCACCAACGACTTTTCAACAGTGTATGACGGCCATCTTCACCGACATGGTGAAGGATTTTCTTGAGGTCTTTATGGATGATTTCTCTGTGGTTGGGAATTCCTTCAATGATTGCTTGAACAAATTGGATAAGGTCTTGGCAAGATGTGAGGAGACAAACTTGGTTTGGAATTGGGAGAAATGTCACTTCATGGTCGAAGAAGGCATAGTCCTCGGCCACAAAATTTCAAAGAATGGTATTGAGGTCGACAAGGCCAAAATTGAGGTGATCTCCAAACTCCCCCCCTACATCCGTGAAGGGAGTGAGGAGCTTCTTGGGTCATGCGGGATTCTATCGCCGATTCATCAAGGAATTTTCTAAGGTAGTGAACCCCTTGTGTAAACTTTTGGAGAAGGATGCCAAGTTTCATTTCAACGGGGATTGTATGAAGGCATTCGAATTGCTCAAGTTCAAGTTGCCTACTACTCTTATTATCACTGCATCAGATTGGAGCTTGCCTTTTGAGCTCATGTGTGACGCAAGTGATATGGCGGTCAGAGCAGTTTTGGGGCAACGTATAAACAAAATCTTCCATTCGTTCTACTATGCTAGTAAGACCATAAATGATACCCAAGTTAACTACACAGTGACCGTAAAAGAGCTCCTTGCTATTGTCTTTGCTATGGAGAAGTTACGCTCGTATTTGATGGGTACAAAGGTGATTGTACACACCGACCATGCGACGCTTCGATATTTGATGAGCAAGAAAGATTCTAAAGCACGATTAATGCGGTGGGTGCTTTTATTGCAAAAGTTTGATCTAGAGATTCAAGATCGCAAGGGTAGTGAAAACCAAGTGGCAGACCACTTGTCTCGTTTGGAGGAGGAGGGGAGGCCACATGACGGCCTTGAGATAAATGATTCCTTCCCCGACGAGCAACTTCTATCCATTTCATTGACCGGGATGTCATGGTTTGCCGACTTAGCCAATTATCTTATGAGTGGTATTATACCGAATGAGTTCTCTTCAAACCAAAAGAAGAAGCTCAAACGGGATTGCCTTGACTATTATTGGGATGAGCCGTATCTCTTCCGGATTTGTACCGATGGTGTGATTCGATGATGTGTGCCGGAGGAGGAACAAAGGAAAATTCTTGAGGCTTGCCACTCTTCACCATATGGTGGTCACCATGGTGGAGCTAGTACGACAACAAAAGTGTTGAGTTGTGGATTCTATTGGCCAACGCTTTACAAGGGCGCTAGCGATCTCGTCAAGCGTTGTGATGAATGTCAAAGGGCCGGTGGGATTTCTAAGAAGAATGAGATGCCCCTCACTACCATCTTGGAGATTGACATTTTTTGATGTGTGGGGCATTGATTTCATGGGTTCGTTCGTGAGCTCTTGTGGGAACACTTACATATTGGTAGCTGTGTATTATGTGTCAAAGTGGGTTGAAGCCGTGGCTTTGCGCAACAATGATGCTCGAAGTGTGGTGGCATTTTTGAAAAAGAATATCTTCACGAGATTTGGTACTCCAAGGGCCATTATTAGTGATGGGGGATCACACTTTTATAACAAAGCTTTTGATACCTTACTCACAAAGTATGGTGTCACTCACAAAGTGTCGACTCCCTATCATCCTTAAGCAAGTGGGCAAGTCGAAGTCTCCAACCGGGAGATCAAGAGTATTTTTTCAAAGACTGTGAATGCCAACCGGCCGGATTGGTCAAAGAAACTTGATGATGCTCTTTGGGCTTATAGGACGGCTTACAAAACACTGATTGGTATGTCTACATATCAGTTAGTGTTTGGGAAAGCTTGTCACCTACCAGTGAAACTTTAGCACAAGGCTATTTGGGCATTGAAGAAGCTTAATCTTGAATGGGATGTCGCCGCCAACTTAAGGGTGGCACAATTGAATGAGCTTGATAAATTCTGGTACCATGCATATTCAAGTTCGTCCTTATACAAGGACAAGATAAAGTACCTCCATGACAAGTACATCCGAAACAAAGAATTTAAAGAAGGCGATCTTGTGTTATTGTTCAATTCTTGGTTACGGATATTTCCGGGCAAGTTGAAGTCTAAATGGATTGGCCCATTTGAAGTGGTGAATGTAACCCCCTTTGGTGCTTTGGACTTGAAGAATAAAAATGATGAGGTGTTTAGAGTCAATGGGCACCGGATAAAACACTATCTTGGTAAGGTTGATGATGGCCACATCGTGGCGGTTCTTTATTTCAAATGATTGGTAATCTACGTTGTGCTGCCACGTTAAATCATGCGCTTCTTGGGAGGCAACCCATGTGTCTTTTTCGTTTTCTTTTTCTTTTTCACTAGATAGGCTTTGTTTTGTGCTAACTAGTTTTGAAGTGTATGCAGGAATGGATGTGCATTGCAGGGACTGTGTCATAATTGGCTAAGTGTTGAAAAAGTGCAAACCGCACATTAATTGTGTGAACCGCACAATTTTAAAGGCAGTAGCAGAAATCACTCCGTGGCCGCACAATTCTGTGTGCGGTTGCACAACTGGAAGACCAAAATTGCAAGTTCTCTGAAGTTGGCCTGTCAAAATTCATAACCAATCTGCGGCCGCACATAAAATTATGCGGTCTGCACAAATTCTATGGCCGCACTCACTTTTGTGTGGACCGCAAAGTTCCATCAAGGTCCAGGTAAAGAGTGCGGTCCGCACTCAAAAATGTGCAGCCCCACTCACCTTAGGTTTGGGGTGACTTGGTCAACCTATAAATAGAACCTCAATGCACTATTCACAATTTTACACACTCTGAGTTCTTGAACCCTAAGAAAACACAATGCACGTTTAATTAGTTCACAATCTTCCTTCATTTCATCAGTGTATATTCTTACTTGCATCCTTCATAACTGGTATCTTCATTAGTTCTTTAGATTTTTCAATTTCTTTTAGCTTTTGTTCTTTTGTAGTAGAGTTATTCTTAGACCTAAAATGTCAATTGTTAGTCATGCGTGCTTAAAATCATGTGGGTAATATCATATATGTTCATTGGGGCCTGGGTACATCATTAATCATGTTTAATTGCAAATACCATGTCTAAATTATGCAAAACATGCAAAACACAGAGTTAGTGCTGCGTAATTTCAAATTATGTGGCCACACACAAATTTGTGTGGTCCGCATATCTTAAACTTAGGGCTAAAATGTTGCATGAAAAGTGCGGACCGCATTGTAAATTGTGCGATCCGCAGAAAAATTGTGCGGCCGCAGAAATATGTTTGCGACCGCACTTTGGAACTTCAGAGAACTAGTGTTCTGGAATTAGGATTGTGCGGCCGCACTCAAAATTATGCGATCCGCACTTCAGGATGTGCGACCACACTTCAAAATTGTGCGGTCCGCATATGGCAGTCTGCGGCCGCACTGAAAATTGTGCGGTCCGCACTGCCTCCTCTGCAGTCTGTTTTCCTGCAACTGTTATGCATCTGTGTACACTGGTTTGAGCTCTAACTGACTTATGTACCTTATATTGCAGACAATGGTTCGTTCACGAGGTAGAGGAGATACATCTAAAGGGAGTGGTGAACGCTCCCGAGGCCGGGGCAAAGGCACTCAACCTTTGGGGGTGAAAATGAAAACTTTGACAAATAAGCAAACCCCGGGGATAGGATGGGCCACAGAGCCTTCTGAATCAGGCTCATATGTCCTGTCTAGGGAAGCCTCTGAAGATCACTCAATGGGAGAACAACCTGAGGTCCAGTCCTAACCATCACACTTCCCAGGGATATACCAACTCCGGGATGAACCTTCCACCTCAATAAGTTCTTCTGAGGGTTTCGATGCCGGTAGCTAGGGTTCAGAGCCCTCTTCTGCACCTACTCCTCCGGCAACAGTGGCAATAGATGATGATTATGATGATGTCCCGGATAATGGTAGAGGAGGTAACACTCGAGTGGGCGGCCTAGAGAGGTCGAAGAAGAAGGAAGCATGGGAGGATCAGTTTGTGAGTTTGAAGGTTTTCACAAGGTTCATAGAGTGGTGGCCCCCAGAGATCTCTCATACTTGAGCGACAGTTCTTAATTAAGGATTTGGATATTCATAATCCAAATGTCCTTAGACAGTTCCGGGAGCGCCAGGGGTGGATGCGGTTCACCTAGAGTGTCAAGGATGCCAAGGAGCACTTGGTACGAGAATTCTATGCCAATGTGGCACACATCAAGAAGGGTACCAAAGCTACCAAAGTGCAGAATTTGAAAGTTATATTTGATCAGTGCACTCTGAACCAGTACTTGGGATTCGAGGAGTTCGAACAAGTCCAGTACTTAGAAAAGCTCTCTAAGGGTGATGCAGTTCACTCTTGGCTAGCAGAGATATTGGCAGCTCCAGGACCACCACCACCATGGATCACAGCGGGGGTTTCCATTGCTCAGGCCACCCTCAATTTTGAAGCAAAAGGGTGGCAAAATTTTGTGTGCAACCGCTTAGACCCGAGACAGAATGAAAACAATCTTCCCCTCCCCGAGCAGTTTTGGTGGCATCCATCATGGCCGGGTACCCAATAAATGTGGGTGCCATCATGTCGGCCAATATGTCGTTGGTGGTCCAAAGAGGTGAAAGTTCCTATCCATATCCCACCACACTCACAACATACCTCACGGATGCAAAGGTGGAGTCGAGGAGTTTTGATCAAAAGGTGCGGGCTAAACAACCCTTCTCATGGTACTCTTTGCAAGGTCCGGGAAACCCAAAATTCAAGAGTAAGGCAACTACCACCGGTGGCCAGTTTGATGATCCAACGGTGGTGGTTACAGAGTCAACTGCTGAGCCTTCTACAACTGCCATGCCTTTCACAGCAACCAGTCCTTCCACCGAGATAGAAGACATGCCACCACCTCTACCTTCTAGACCATCTACAGTAATGCCAGTGCCAGCCTCTTCCATATATCCACTCACTGCGCTACGAGTCTCCCAGACATTGGCGAGTCTCAACAACTGGATGCAGATAACTACTTCAAAGCTGTATGACATATCCGGTGCTATTGCAGCACATTCCTCTACCCCAGCAGCACCTCAGGTACCTCCGTCAGTAGAGGAAACTTTGAAGAAGATCCTGGAAAATTAGAAGACTATCATGGATACAATGGTGGCGCACGGGAGAGCTATTGAGGAGTTGGGCAAACAGGTGAAGAAGATGCGGAAATCTCAGGCATCAAAGAAATCAGTGGAAAGATTTAGCACCGAGGTGTCCAAGCTTGCATCAGCTGGGGATATTCCCCTTGACCTTATGATGGAGACAGCACCAGCAGCACCATAAATTCCATCAGTACCTGAGGCATCAGAGACAGCAGCTGGCCAGTCTGAGGAGCCGGACCCTGCTGCCCACACCCCTGAGGAGATGCTCCAGATGTTCAGCCACCCCATTATTCCCCGACTGGAGGACGATGAAATCTAGTTGTAGGATCCAGAGGGTGCTGATGATGCCATGCACACTGAGACCACATAGGGAGTTCTCTTCACTCTCTATCCTTATTTTTGTTAAGCATTGAAGACAATGCTTATTTGTTTTCCAAGGGGGGTGGTCTATTTTGGATAGTTTATTATGACATTGACATTGGCCTGTAATAACTTTAATACTCTTTTTCTTTTATCCTTATTCTATCTTTCGTTATGTATATATTCCTCCCTTTCCCTTGATGTATATATTCATTTCCCCTCGGTTTGTATATTCATTTGTCTTACTTTCAGTAGTTTATTTTATAGCATCTGTAGTTTGTTTTTCTTAGTAGTATAACTTCTTATTTACTTTAATAGCTTCTTTTTGATTTGGTAGCTTCTTGTTATGTTTAAGTGAGCAATAAGCCTTTGGTTTTTTTAATGCCACGGTTCTTTCCAAAAGTGGGTTTTGTGTGAACCGGGTGACTCTTCCCAACGATGGATGGCGTGACAACCTTCTTAAGGGATTGAGTCCATTTTTTTATGTTTAGGTAAAAATAGTAGTAATGAATAAAAGGGTCTCAAGCATGCTTCACTTGGTACCAACACATTTACCTACGACCTTATGGTAAAAAATAAGTTTTTGGCAGAAAATAGCTCTAGTTGTGACCTTTTGACTCTTGTGTTGACTTCAGCATTCATTGAGTGGTTTATTCGAGCCATTTGTGATTTTCAATCTTAAATAGGGTTGTTGTGGGCCCTTGACTCCGTTCTCTTTAGAAATCCAGTAGCGTGAGAGGTGAGATATTTAGTTGCAAGTCCAAAGTACCCGTGCTAATAGTCTAGAACTTGCCCCGAATATTTTTCTAGGCGAAATTCTAAGTTTGGATTGGCTTGAGAAATGATTGTAGGCTCTCCTTGATCCAATTTGAAATCTTCCATAGCCTACCAATGTGATATCCCTAGTCAACCCATTTGAGCCTAAGCCTTTTTTTATTTAATAACCACGTTACAAGCCTGTACCCGTTTGTAATGACCCTCTTTTGGCACTCGATCTTTCCTTGGCATTCTTGAGAAACAATTGGCTAAAACATAAGTTTGGGGGAGAGACGAGGAGTTTGAAAGTGATATATAGGTACAAAGAAGAGGAAAGAAATGAAGAAAAGGGAAGGCAAAGAAAAGAAAGAAAGAACAAAATGAAAAATTCCAAAAAGAAAATGAATAAAGTAAAGAGTTGAAGGGATTCAAAGAAAAACAAGGATGAAAGGCATGGAGTAAACAAAGTAGGAGAAAATGAATATCATGACCAAGAAAGAGTGACGTTAAGTCTCTCTAGTTCCCCCAAGGAAAAAGAAAAAGACTCAAAAAGTTAACAAAGTATGAGCCAAAAAGAGAAAATGGAGTGCTTAAGGAAAGATGATATTCCAACAAATCCTACCTTAGTCCAAAAGCCTTCATTACATCTCGAAAAATCACTACATAATTTCAAGTCGAGTGAGCTTACATTACTGGTGATTTACATGAGGGGCAAGCATATGGTACTTAGAGCCGTACTTGTGACATTCTTTTGAGAGAGTTGAGCAAACTTTTCATAATCCTTGAATTGAGTGTTAAATTCTAAAGTGAGATATGCTAACGGAGAGTAGATGAGGAGGAGTTTGGGGTCCACAATGACCTACATGAAAGAGCGAGCTTCCTTGATGAATAAAGTCAACTCTTGATGCTCTAGTATCACATTAGAACTATTGTACTTAAAAAGTCAAATCATTGCATTGTTGATAATTCATAAGTGTTGTAGGTAATTGTTGGTCCCAATTAAGTGTGTTTGATTCAACTTAGGCCAGCTAAAATAGCTCTTTTCTTGTGGAGGTGGAAATTACCTTATTTGCTTGAGGACAAGAAAAAGCTTAAGTTTGGGGGAGTTAATAAGTAGGGATTTTGATTAATTATTTGCACTCTTTTACTTTCGTTTTAGCTCAAAATTGCTTAAAGGTATTTCCGAAAATTGATAAAATGTGCTTTCTTGCAGGAGTGTTGGAATATGAGTCAAAGAGATGAAAATCAACTCAAGAAGGAGTAATTTTGGACAAGGACCAAAACAAAGCTAAAAGGGCAAAATGCGGACCGCACAATATTGAGTGCGGCCGCAGAACATGAGGAAGCCTCTGACAAAATTTCTATGCAAAGTGTGGACCGCACAATTATTGTGCGGCCGCAGAAGATGAGGTTCAGAGAGATGGATTATGGGGTCATAAAGAAGTGTGGACCGCACCACTATTGTGCGGCCGCAGAATCAAAAGTGCAGCCGCACTAAAAAATGTGCGGTCCGCAAAAGTCTTGCATGTCAAAGCTAAATTTTGAGAGTTCGGCCGCACTCAGAAATGTGCGGACCGCGGAATTTGAAGAAGTGCGGCCGCAACCCAGAATTGTGTGGCCGTAGAATCTCCGTAGGGATAATTTTGTCGGATAATTTCAGCTGGGTATAAATTGCTCTTTTTATCAAATTTAGGTTAAGCAGAGAACACTTGAGAATAGATAGCCGTTTTCTTTGCTGTTATGGGTAAATTTGTAATAGTTTATCATTTTAACATTAGATTTTCTTTCCTTAATCATCTATTATGAGTTTTATCTTAGTTTCTTCTTTAATATTTTCATTTTCTATGAGTAGCTAAACCCTTAGCTAGGGTTGTGACCCAACCCTAGTATGGGTACTTAATGGGTAATTGATTTAAGGCTTATTTATGATTGGGTATATGATATTTAGCCTAGTTCTTGCTTGTATTTGAGAATTGATGGTTGGAAACATTGATTCATGCCTAATTGACTTTGTCATTACTTGAGAAAGAGAGACTAAGTCTAGAAAAACTTGGCTAACAAGAAATTGGGGTGAACTCAAGAAATTGATAGCCCCAATTAAAGGGTCGAATCTAGAGATAGTAAGACCCGACTTGAGCATCTATCACTTATTTTGTAAAATACCCATTTGGACTTGAGAAAGCCAAATTTGGCTAAATTACTCAAAATACCGAGAGGTATAGAGTGAGTAATTGCGTGTGATTTCTATATTGTTTCCCGACCAACCAAACATACCCTAAAGCTCTCAATCCGTTAGGTAACTAACCAGGTGGAAGTTACAACCCTAGAACTTTTATAACCTGAAAAACAACAATACCAAAAACATTGTATCTTAGCTTTACAATTATTGCATTATCATAAGATTTAGGAGTAGAAAAGAAACAACCGAATATGTGAAAGTACAATCTTGGGCACGTCATATACTTAGACTAGGTATATACCTAATCTAACATAAAGCTCTCTATAGAATCGACCCCGACTCGTGTTAGGTATTTATAATTGCATCGACTGCCTCACAATCCCAATTAGTGGTATGAGTTTGGGCAAAATCAGTGTGCATGTTTGGTTTAGAGCTCCGAGGGATCGGGTGAGTTTCGGACGCATTTCAGAGAGTTCATGGGAGATCAGATTTTTGCTGGTGCTCAGATCTCGCATTTGCGAGCTTCATGCTCACATTTGTGAAGATAACAGTGGCCTGAAGAGTTCGCATTTGCAATGATGGCCTGGCCTGGGTGTTGGTCGCAATTGCAATCACTGAGTCGCTTTTGCAGAGGGTCCAAGTTCGCAAATGCGAACAAATCATCGCAGTTATGATGGCAGCAGAGGTGTGGGATTCCTCGCATTTGCGATGGATTCTTCGCATTTGCGGGATTAGCAAATGCGAACCCAAGGTCGCATTTGCGACATCTGCGTCTAGACAAAAAGCTGAGAAGACGGGATTTAGCTCATATTTCACAAACTCTCAACCCTAAACACTCTAGAGGCAATTTTTTCAAGAGATTTCCTTCCTAAATACATTGGTAAGTGACTTCATCCACTTTTTTTCAATTACCCATTACATTTTATAAGATTTCAACATTAATTCTAGGATTTTCATGGTAGATATTAGGGATTTGGGTAGAACTAGGAATTTTTTTAAATTTGGGATTTAGACCTCAAATTGAGGTCGGATTTTGAAACTATTTACATAACCGGGCTCGGGGATGAATGGGTAATTGTGTTTTGTTCCGAATCTCGAGTTTTGACCAAGCAGAGCCGAGGTTGACTTTTGTTGACATTTTGGGAAAAGTGTAAAGACCCTAGCTTTATGTATTGTAATTGATTTCCCTAGCATTGTTTATTTATATTAAGTCGATTTGGTTAGATTCAGTTGGTTCGAAGGAGAATTTTAGAGGAAAGGCCCTGGTTGAGCTTTGATTTGCCTTCAGAGCGAGGTAAGTATTTGGTCTAACCTTGATTTGAGGGAATTAGGGACCCTTGAGCTATGTGCTTTCTGAATTACATGTGTAGCGGCATATATGCAAGGTAACGAGTGTATATACACCGTCAAAATAGTTGTTTTCATACTTTTCCATATTTAATTAATTACCTCATTCCATGCCTTAACTGTTACATATTTTAGTTGCTTTCTATGCTTTAACTTGTTACTTGTCACCTATTACTCTTGTATTGAAATGCTTGTTTCTTTCATGATTCAATGATTAATTGCTACTTGCCATACTTGTCTTACTTGTACACTTTAATTGTCATATCTTTGGCTTGCCTTGTTACTTTGTGTTAATTGTAGCATTCCTTGATTTGTACGAGGTTCATTTATAGCTTTGCTTTTATATTATTTAATCGTAGAGATTGTTGTGATTTGGGTTGTTGAATTGATTACATTTATTGATTTTTTTATTTATAGATCGGGTTGCATGCTGCAACGGGTGGAATAAGGGAGGATTGATATTTATATAGTGGGATTGGGTTGCGCCCCACAATAGATTTTACATGTTATTCTTGATATTGATATAGTAAAATAAGGGAGGATTATGATATCGATTCTGATTATATGGTGGGATCGGGTTGCGCGCCGCAATGGATTTTATATGTTATTCTTGATATCGATATGGTAAAATAAGGGAGGATTGTGTTTGTACGGTGGGATTGGGTTGCGTACCACCACGAATTGTGTGTTTTGTATTCATTGTTGTATTGTGTTAGCTTTCGGTGTTTTCATACGAGATTCTGAGGACTGGTGTTTCTAGTTTTACTGATTTCGAGGATTGAGTTTATTTTCATCAATTAACTGCCTTACTTTTCCTGTGTACCCTTCCTGCTATTATTATTATTATATTGCATACAAGTTATTGTAAGTGACCCGTCTTAGTCTCGTCACTACTTCGTCGAGGTTAGGCTCGGCACTTACAGAGTACATGGGGTCGGTTGTACTCATACTACACTTTACACTTCTTGTGCATATTTTGGAGCTGGTCCTAGCGGCAGTCAGTAGATTGCTCGGATTGATTGCCTGACGGAGACTTGAGGTACAACGACACAACGTTCGTAGCCCTGAAGTCCTCTTCTACCTGATTTTAGCTGTTTATTTTATTTCAGACAGTCATGTTTTCATTCAGACCATTATTTGTATTACTCTAGTCGCTCGTGTACTTGTGACACTAGATATAGGATTGTATTTAGATATCATTGTTGTTATAATTTTCTTACTCTATTTCAATTTATTCAGTTCTTGGTTATCATTTGATTTGAATTGTTAAAAATGGCTAGAAGCTATTATAACGTTGGCTTGCCTAGCAAGTAAAATGTTAGGCGCCATCACGGTACTGAAGGTGGGAATTTCGGGTCGTGACAGAAAGACTCAGTAAATTGAATTGTAAAGAAAAGGCAACAAAGTATAAATATTGATCATCAATTCAAATCTTAAATTTAAATACCTTTGGCACCGATATTTTTCCTAATATTAGCCCACATGATTGTGGTAACTAACTCTTAGTTTTTTTGAAACATTCCTAAGGAAACCTGCGGCCGCTACCCTTCTGGTGCGTACTGGGTAAACTGCTCACTGTGCAATAGCTTGTGAATCACACCGGAGATGTAAATTACACTAGGAAAGCCCGGTGCGACGAGCTTCTGTTTGAGGAGTGAAGAGAATTGATCTTAGGTAAGGGTGGGCATAGTTTGGGGAAATCCGAAATCCAAACCAAAATCCGATATTTTTGGATTTTTGGTTTAGATTTTCGGATTACAGATTAAATTTTGGATTTAATTTTTTTAATGTTTGAAATTCGGATTGGATATTGGATTTGGTACTTTTGATTTTTGGATATCCAAAAATTCAATTTTTTCTACTTTATATTTAGTTTATTATCCATATGCCAATAGTAATAAGTGCAATACCGTACTCATTAGATATTATCTCATATATTCAATATTAATTACAAAGTTACTGTTAGAATACTTTCTATTTGGACATGATTTTACTATTACTACTTCTTATCGGACGTATTAATGTCTCTGTTTTATTTTTTTGATAATAATTTTATTATTTGAATACTTTATTTGGATGATTGCGGCAAGAATGATGAGCTTTTCTGGAAATTTAACATGATTACTTTATTTGGATATTCATTTTTGTAAAAAGTAGAAACATCTCAACTTATATGCTCAAAACCGAAAATTCATAATATCCAAACCGATTAATCCGAAATCGAAATTAAAAAATTCGATCCAATCCGAACTTATTTGAATTGGAATTGGATTGTCATTTCTTCATTCCGAAAATCGAAATTCTCATATCCAATCCGAATTGTCCGAACGTCTACTCCTAATTTCAGGTCTCTGATGTGGGAAACCACTCACCCAACCAACTCAGTCAACCCTTGCGGGCCAACTAACTCTTAGTTGTTGTATTCGAACATTGTTTTCTTTTATACGCAATTTGATTTCACGAGAAAAGTTGTAAAGGTAGACCAGGTATGAGAAATTTAATGTATTCCTCCATTTCGAAAGCTTCACAAGATTCAACAATAAAATTCTTATATAAGCTAGAAACAAATTAAAGAAACAAAATTCATGAAGAGAAATAACGGGTTCAACCCTAGTATTGAATTGTTTTAACTTCACTATGCATCAACCGTTGTTCTTAACTACATATAAATAAACTAAGAATCAATATGTACTTTTTCCAAAAGAAAATGTTCTTTATATTTCTTTTCCTTTTTCTTTTCGAGTGACATATACACTACTACAAATCACCCTTTATTGACGCAGGAGTACCGACAGACAAATTCAGGCTGCTATTTCGAGGGACTTTTTGTTAGAGTCTCTCGGTACATTTAAATATTTTAATTTTTTAAAAAGTTTTTCGACGAATATCTCTCGATAAATAACGAGACTTTAACCTATCAAAATTCAATTGACTATATCGATGGCTTTCGTCAATATATTACCGAGGGACTCTCTCGCTACTTAAGGTATAATTATTTCTGAATTATTTTTTTTACAGTACTGTTGGTCTTTACAACAACAACAGCATACCTAGTATATTTTCAACAAGTGGGGTCTGAAGAGGGTAGTCTGTACGCAGACCTTACCCCTACCTAATGAAGGTAGAGAGGCTGTTTTTAATAGACCCTCAGCTCGGAAAGAAGAAGAAAGAGAAGAAGAAGAAGAAGAAGAAGAAGAAGAAGGAAAGCAAGAAAGGAAGAGAGAAGAAAAATAGGGAGATAAAGGATAAGTAGTACCAAATAATAACAGAGAATACAATATCCGAGGCAAACAAAATCACATAATGCAATTAAGATATGAGAATACGAAGGGACATGCATGTTAATAAGACTATCAGTGAGCAACTAAGAAACTCCCAACTACCTACTACCTTCTACCCTAATCCTTGACCTCCACACCCTCCTATTAAGGGTTATGTCTTCAGTGAGCTAAGGCAGAGTCATGTCCTGCCTAATCACCTCTCCTCAACACTTCTTAGGCCTACCTCTACCTCTTCTCAAACTCGCCATGGTCAACCTCTCACACCTTCTAACGGGAGCTTCAATGCTTCTCCTCTTAACATGTCCAAACCATCTCTGCCTCGACTCCCGCATCTCCTCTACGGAGGCTACTCCCACTTTGTCCCGGGTAGCTTCATTCCTAATCTTATCTCTCCTGGTACAACCACACATCCATCTCAACATTCTCATTTTTGCTACTTTCATCTTCAGCACATGGGAGTCCTTAACTGGCCAACACTCAGCCCCATACAACATAGTCGGTCGAACCACTATTCTATAAAACTTACCCTTAACTCTTGGTGGCATATTCTTATCACATAAAATATCAGAAGCGAGCCTCAATTTCATCCATCCCACTCTGATGCGATGTGTCACATCTTCGTTAATCTCCCCTTTACCTTGGATAATAGACCCGAGATACTTAAAACTTGTTCTCTTGGGGATAACTTGAGCATCAAGCTTTACATTTACGTATGTTTCATGGGTCCCGTCACTGAATTTGCACTCCAAGTATTTTGTTTTGGTTCTGGTCAACTTGAAACCTTTAGACTCCAAGGTCTGTCTCCAAACCTCTAGCCGCGCGTTAACTCCGCCTCATATATCGTCAATCAACACTATATCATCGGCAAATAGCATGCACCAAGGCACCTCCCCTTGGATGTTTCGCGACAGCACATCCATTGCCAAGGCAAATAAAAATGGGCTAAGAGCCGATCCCTGATGCAACCCCATCATAACAGGAAAATGCTCCGAGTCACCTCCCACAGTCTTCACCCGAATCTTAGAACCATCATACATATCCTTAATCACCCTAGTGTACGTTACCGGAACACCTCTAGCTTCCAAACACCTCTACAGAACCTCCCTTGGGACTTTATCGTACACTTTCTCAAGGTCAATAAACACCATATGCAAGTCTTTCTTCCTTTCACTATACTGCTCCACTAATCTCCTCACCAGATAAATCGCTTCTGTAGTTGAATGCCCCGTCATGAATCCGAATGGGTTCTCAAAAATAGACACGCACCTCCTCACCCTAGCCTCCACCACCCTCTCCCACACCTTCATAGTATGACTCTACAGCTTTATACCCCTATAGGTGTTGCAATTTTGGATATCACCCTTGTTTTTGTACAACGGAAGCATCGTACTCCACCTACATTCTTCAGGTATCTTCTTTGTCCTGAAAATAACATTAAACAACCCAGTGAGACACTCCAACTCTGCTCGCCCCGCGCTCTTCCAGAATTCTACTGGAATTTTGTCTATGCCCGTCGCTTTGCCCCTGCACATTTTACGCATCACTCCTTCCACCTCCTCTACCTTAATACACTTACAAAATCCAAAATCCCGCCGACTCTCGGAGTGCTCCAACTCACTGATGATCTTTACAAAAATAAATTAAAAAAGAAATAGAATGTATGGACGGACTCTATCGTTATTACAACAACAACAACAATAACAAATCTAGTGTAATTTCACATGTGGGGTCTATGGAGGGTAGTGTGTACGCAGATCAAACCGCTACCTTGTGGAGGTAGAGAGGCTATCTTCAATAAACCCTCGGCTCAAGGAACAATGAAAATAAAGTAACAAAGAGTTGCAACAATAATATAATAGGAACAAATGACACAACATGTAATATAAAGAATCAGGAATTAGAAAACAAATACAAAAATAATACTAGTACTATTGATAGACTAGGGACTAACCACTACTGTCAACCTTCCACCCTAATTCTCGACCTCCTCCCTACTCTATCAAGGGTCATGTCCTCGGTAAGCTGGAGCAATGACATATCTTGCCTAATCACCTCACCCCAATACTTCTTAGGCCTACCCCTACCCTTCCTAAGACCCTCCACGGTCAACCTATCACACCTCCTGACCGGGACATCAATGGCTCTCCTCTACACGTGCCCGAACTATCTCAACCTCGATTCTCGCAATTTGTCCTCCAACGAGACCACACCCACCTATCGCAATTGCATTTATAATTATTTTGAATTTTATTTTCATAATACTGATAGCCTTTTTTGGTGTATTAATAAAAATAAATTATATTAATTATGGAAGACCCTCGCTAATACATAATATATAATTTTGTAGTTTTTTTTACTTTATTGATAGATATCTATCGGTAACATAAATATATAATTTTATGCATAATTATTTTTAATTTTTTTATAAACAATAGCGATGGAGTCCCTTGGTACGTCCCTTGATAATTTCTTACATAGTTCTGTTAGTGATTGATTAGCCTATTCATTAATAATTATATTAAGTAGAATTGTAGTTATGGTAATTACACTAATTAGAAGTATATTAATGATAATTAGCTTATAAATTAATAATTACATTAAGTAGAAATGAATTAGTGGTACTCTTAAGTAATGTTAGTGATTGATTAGCCTATACATTAATAATTACACACTAAAAGTATTTTTAGGAAATTTTAATTATTTATTAGATTATAATTGATAATTACAGTAAGTAGAAGTATCTTAGTGATATTCTAAAGAAATGTTAGTAATTTATGAACCTATATATTTAAAATTACACTATGTAGAAGTGTATTAGTTGTAATTGGCTTATAGATTGTGCAACGACCCGACCAATCGTTTTGAGTTTTAACATCCCGTTCGACGGTTTGAGACCTAGTAGAATTATATGATGTATTATGACTTACACATGTGGTTGATTTTGATGTTCGAGAGGTTCAGGATTGATTTGGAAGAGTGATTCTTAATTTAGAAGCTTTAAGTTGAAAGAGTTTACCAAGGTTTGACTTTTAAGTACACGGCCTCAGAGTCAGGATTTGACAGTTTCAATGGATTAGTATGGTAATTTGGACTTGGGCGTATGTTTGGTGTCACAACCCCAATATTCCCTCCGTAGGATGTCGTGATGGCACATAATCTCTATGACTAGGTAAGCCTAACAATAATGAAAACTTAACAGATATGAATTAACAAGTTACAAAAAATAACTGAACAATAGATGAAAACCTTCCGAAAACCGAGCCTCATACTACATACCCCAAAACCGGTGGAACCAAGTCATAAGCTCTACAAAGTATAACAAGAGTAACTACTACATCACTGTCTGAAAGTAAGTACAACAGTAAACGAGGATAAAGGAAGGTGACTCCAAGACCTGCGGACGCCAAGCAGACATACCTTGAAGTCTCCGATAAAGCAGCTAGAAGGAATCTCTATCTATCGGCACGAGCAGACATACCTGGATCTGCAGAAAAAAATGTGCAAAAGCATAGTATTAGTACACCACTAGGTCAAGACACCTACTAGGATATGAAATAGATAGTATAAAATGAAATACAAATAAAAAATGGGAAGTAAAGAAAGAAAGTAATATGGAACAAGATGATAGCATGATCCAAACGCGGGTAAATCAACAGTAGCAATAGCATGAAAGAAACAACTAAAGTGATACAAAGATCATGTACGGACTACAACTACTAAAATGATAACGAATGGAGCAACAAGAAATATTCCTTCCACGACACTTTGCAACATAAAATAACAACAAGAAACAAAATGAGGTACCGCCTCGTGTATAATGAAATCAAACCGAGGTACCGCCTCGTATAATCAAGAATAACAACCAAGGTACAGTTTCGTATTCACATTTCGCAATTTCAATCACAATCCTTCCTTATGCCGACACGCGAGCCTTACATATGAAAATAAGTTTTTGAAAATAGTTTTCCCGAAATTGCTACACGCACTTTAGCCCACCTTATGACGCCACCTGGCTTCACGTAGTTCCCCTACAAGCAATCACGCACATAAATCTCGCCTTATACCGCCACATGCACATCAACTCAAGCCTTACACCACCGCATGCATATCAATATCATATCACAATAACAACTCGCACCACAAGTGCCCACATATCACAACTTGCCAACAACAACAATATCAATGTTTCCACAACAATAGCCCATGGCTCCACTACAATGTATACAAGAATATCAACAACAATAATGGATGGAAAATGCTCAATAGGATAGATGTTTCAACAATAACCAACATCGCCTCAACGTATTAACAACTTTCACAACCTCAACACCAATTAACTAAACAATGAAAAAATTACGTATAACCACGATATTAGATAAGACTAACTCACAATAAAGGAAATAATCTTCAACAATGAGTATCAAATAACGGAAGTCAACAAATAAAGGGGGCAACATGAACAATTAATTTGATAATGATAATTAATAATGAAGATATAACATGTGACAATAAAGGGGACGACAAGTTCAACTAAAGCATGGAAGCAATTTAACAAGTAGGATGTAGATCGGATACTAAACAAGTTAACTAACTCAATTAAGGATGATTTGACTATGAGAATTTAGAATGTAATAAGGCATCACAATTAAAGCATATAAATAGTCTAAGTAACCTAAACCGGTCAAATACTATGTACAACCCGTGTACCCACTCGTCACCTTGCGTACACGGATTTCACTTAGCACAATTGAATCAAACAATACCAATCCTAAGGGGTAGTTGTCTCACACGAAGTTAGGCAAGACACTTACCTCAGTTAGGCCAATTCAACACTCGGAGATAGCTTTTCCCTTAAATTTCACCTCCACACGGCTCAAATCTAACAAAAATCGACTTAATATCATCAAACAATGCTAGGGAGTTCAATTGCAATAGATAAAGTTCAGATTCTTACACTTTTTCCAAAAAGTCAACAAAATTCAATCTGGGACCCATCCGATCAAAACCCGGGTCTAATGGTAGATACCGTCTACCCATGACCCCACGAGTTCATATATGTGGTCAGTTTCAAAATCCGAGTCCAAATCGACTCTCAAAACTCAATTTCTTATTTTTCAAAAACTTGACAAAGTTTCATAAATTTCTACTTCGATTCACATGATTTTGATGTTCAAATCTAAGATAAGTTGATGGAATATGATTAGAATTAGATTAGGATCACTTACCCAAGGATTGTAGGTGAAAATCCCCTCTCCAAATCGTCTCCTACCGAGTCTAGGGTTCAAAAATGAGAGAATGAACTCTAAAATCCCGTCCCTCAGCTATTTGTCCAGTCGCAGATTTCGCATTTGCGACCTGGGGTTCGCAATTGTGAACCCCGCAAATGCGAAGAATCACTCGAAAATGCGAAGTCCTCTCATCTCTCCTGTCATCGTAATTGCGACAAGTTCCTACGAATTGAACTCTAAAATGCATGATTTTCAAAGAGATTTTGAAGAACTTCTATATTTTCAACTAAGCATATGAATCCTATCAAATCAACTCCGAATGATGCCAAATTTTGCAGGCAAGTTCTAAATGCCATAACGAACCTATTCTAAGTCCCAAAATCAATTTCTGAGCTCAATAGCTAAAAGTCAACCTACATTCAAAGTTTTCAACTTAAAATTGCCAAATTTATTCAAATTAACCTACAGACTTCCAAAATCAAATTCCGGGCATACGCCCAAGTCTGAATCATGATATGAAGATATCAGAGTCATAAGTCGTTTTCACAAAAGTCAAAGTTTGGTCAACATTTTCAATTTTAAACTTCTATGTCTAGAATCAAGGGTCCAAATCAACCTGAAAGCTTCCCGGAACAAAACTAATCAACCCCGCAAGTCATAAATACATGAACACACAAGTATGAAGCAATAAAAGGGGTAACGAGGTGCAATTACACAAAATAACCAATCAGGTCGTTACATTCTCCCCCTCTTAAAACAAACATTTGTCCTCAAATGTGCATAAGGACATACTTGAGGTGGTGAATAGATGAGGATAGCGACTCCACATGTCGTGCTCGGTCTCCCAGGTCGCCTCCTCAACCGGATGACCCCTCCATTCAACCTTCACTGAAGAAATATCCTCTGACCTCAACTTTCGGACCTTCCGGTCCAAGATGGCCACCGGTTCCTCAACATAAGAGAAACCCTTTTCCAATTGGACTGAGCTGAAGTCTAACACATGGGACGGATCACCGTGATACTTCTGAAGCATAGAAACATGGAATACTGGATGAACTGCAGCTAGACTAGGTGGAAGTGCAAGCTTGTATGCCACATCTCCGATCCTCTCAAGAATCTCAAAAGGTCCGATATACCTAGGGCTCAACTTGCCATTCTTCCCAAACCTCATAACATTCTTCATAGGCGAAACTCAGAGCAAGACTCGCTCCCCAACCATGAATGCAACATCACGAACCCTCTATTTTGCATAACTCTTCTGTCTAGATTGGTCTATACGAAGACGATCTTGAATCAATTTGACCTTTTCCAAAACATTCTGAACCAAGTTTGTACCCCAATAGCCTAGCCTCACCCGGCTCAAACCAACCCACCGGAGACCGACACTACCTCCCATACAAGGCCTCATATGGAGCCATCTGAATGCTCTACTGGTAGCTATTGTTGTAGGCAAACTCCGCAAGCGGAAAGAACTGATCCCAAGTACCCCCAAAACTCCATCACACACTCATGAAGCATATCCTCCAATATCTGAATAGTGCGCTTGGACTGTCCATCCATCTGAGGGTGAAATACTGTACTCAACTCCACCTGTGTGCCTATTTCACGTTGTACTGCCATTCATAACCACGATGTAAACTACGTACCCCGGTCAGAGATGATGGATACCGGCATGCCATGAAGTCTGATGATCTCGCGAATATAGACCTGAACCAGCTGCTCTAAAGAGTAAGTAGTCACCACTAGAATGAAATGAGCCGACTTGGTCAACCTATCCATAATCTCCCATATTGCATCAAACTTCCTCTGAGTCCGCGAGAGCCCAACAACAAAATCCATAGTAACCCGCTCCCATTTCCACTCAGGAATCTCTAGCCTTTGAAGCAATCCACCCAGCCGTTGATGCTCTTACTTCACCTACTGACAATTTAGGCACTGAGCTTCACACTCTATAATGTCTTTCTTCATCCACCTCCACCAATAGTGTTGCCTCAAGTCCTGATACATCTTAGCGGTACCCGGATGAATGGAGCACCGTGAACTGTGAGCCTCCTGAAGAATCAACTCATACAACCCATATACATTGGGCACACATAGCCTACCCTGCATCTGTAACACACCTTCATCCTCGAAAGTGGCCTCCTTATCATCACCATGCTGAACCATGTCCTTGAGGACAAGAAAATGGGGGTCGTCATACTGACGCTTTCTGATATGATCATATAAGGAAGACCGAGAAACCACATAAGCCAAAACTCGACTCAGCTCCAAAACATCCAATCTAACAAACAGGTTGGCTAAGGACTGAACCTCCAATGCTAATGGCCTCTCTGCTACCGGTAGATATGCTAAACTACCCAAGCTCTCCGCCTTTCGACTCAAGGCATTGGCCAGCACCTTTGCCTTCCCGAGATGATATAGAATGGTGATATCATTTTCCTTAAGTAAATCTAACCACCTACGCTGCCGCAAGTTAAGATCCTACTATTTGAATAGATGCTGTAAACTCCGGTAGTCGGTAAAAACCTCACAAAGAACACCGTACAAATAATGTTGCGAAATCTTTAATGCATGAACAATGGCTGCCAACTCCAAATCGGGGACTGGGAAATTCTTCTCATGAGTATTCAACTGTCGAGATGCATAGGCAATCACCCTACCATCTTGCATCTCTCCTCACACTCGGTCCATTTGAAAGGAGCACCCTTATGGATCAATCTGGTCATAGGTGAAGCAATAGACGAGAAACCCTATACAAAACGGCGATAATACCTGGTCAAACCAAGGAAACTTTGGATGTCAGTAGCTGAAGACGGTCTGGGCCAACTCTACACCACCTTAATCTTCTTCGGATCTACCTTGATCCCCTCACTCGACACCACATGACCCAAAAATGCCATCGAATCGAGCTAGAATTCGCACTTTGAAAAATTTGCATATAAATTCTTCTCCCTCAAGGTCTGGAGCACAATCCTCAAATACGACTCATGATCTTCTCGACTACGTGAGTACACCAAGATGTCGTCAATAAACACAATGACGAATGATTCAAGATAAGGCTGGAATACACTGTTCATCAGGTGCATAAATGCTATTGGGGCATTGGTCAGCCCAAATGACATAACAAGGAATTCGTAGTGACCATACCGAGTCCTAAAGGCAGTCTTCGGAATATTCAGATCCCGAATCTTCAACTGATGATAACCTGACCGCAAATCAATCTCGGAGAACACTCTGGCACCCTGTAGCTGATCTAATAGGTCATTAATATGTGGTAATGTATACCTATTCTTCACTGTAACCTTGTTCAACCGACGATAATCAATACACATGCGCATAGATCCATCCTTCTTCTTCACAAACAAGTCCGGAGCACCCCACGATGACACACTAGTCTGAATGAATCCCTTATCAAGCAATTCCTGTAATTGCTCCTTTAACTCCTTCAGATCAGCTGGGGAAATACAATATGGTAGAATAGAAATGGGATGAGTGCCCAGCAACAAGTTAATACCGAAATCGATATCCCAACCGGGCGGCTTGCCCGGAAGATTTGTTGGAAATACATCTGGAAAGTCTCTCACCATCGGAACTGACTCAATGGTAGGAGTATCAGCACTGACATTCTACACAAAGGTTAGATAAGTATTACACCCATTCTCAATCATCCGCTGAGCCTTTAGAAATGATATAGCCCTGCTAGGAACATAATCTAATGCACCCCTCCACTCTAATCGTGGTAAACCTGGCATATCCAACGTCACAGTCTTAGCATGACAATCAAGAATAACATGATAGGGTGACAACCAGTCTATGCCCAAGATAACATCAAAGTCTACCATACTAAGTAACAACAGATCAACTATGGTCTCAAAACCACCAAGAACAACTAAACACGACCGATACACACGGTCAACAACAATGGAATCTCCCACAGGTGTGGACACATAGACAGGAGAACTCAAAGAACCACGGGATATACCTAAATATGGTAATATGATACATAGGAATAAGTGGATCTCAGATCAAATAAGACGGATGCATGTCTATGACAAACCGGGATAATACCTGTGATAACTAAGTCAGATACAAATGCCTCCATCCTAGCAAGAAGAGCATAATATTTGGCCTGGCCTTTCCCTCTAGAGCGACCTCTACCTGCCCGACCTCCACCTCTAGCTGGCTGAGTGGATGGAGTGGTAACTGGGGCAGCAATCATGGCCTGAGAAGTCTGCGGACCTGACTGAATCCGTGGAGCCTGAGTAGTCTAGGAAGGTGCACCCCTACTGAGTATAGGGCAGTCTCTGACCATGTGGCGAGTATCACCACACTCATAACAAGATCTCAATGGGCATGGAAGCTGGGAATGGCTCGGGCCAGGTTGGTTAGACTGACCGCTGAAGGCACCCCGCGCAGGAGGCGCACTAGAAAGTGGTTGAGAAAAGTGTGCAACCTGGGATCTCGATACAACTAGAGCACCACTAGCAGCTGTAAGTGCTGAATAAATCAGGCGGCTCATATAGCCCCAACCATGACGGGCTGAAGCTGTAGCATGACCACCACTAAATCCCCCTGTTCCACCAGACCTCTTGTCCTTCCTATCATCTCTATCACGGTCTCGCATACCCTCCAGTATCCGTGCAATCTCAATCACATGCTGATACAGAGTGTCTGACTCCAAATCCCTGGCCATGATGTATCTAATACTCTGGTTGAGCCCCTCGATAAATCGACGGATTTGCTCCATGACTGTGGAAACTAAGGCTGGTGCATGCCTGGACAAATTACTAAACCGGACAGCATACTCCGACACTGACATAGTACCCTGGCACAGTAGCTCAAACTCCGAGTGCCAAGAATCCTGAAGGGTCTGAGGAACAAACTCTTTTAAGAAAAACTCTTAAAACTGATCCCATGTAAGTGAAGCATCCTCGACCGAGCTACCCACTGATATGCTGCTCCCTTCAACTGGAACATAGTAAAAGCAACTCTACTCGTCTCCACAATTCCTATAGTGGTGAGAATACAGTGGCACTCCTCAAGAAAACCATGTGCATCCTCTGAAGCCAAACCACTGAAAGTAGGAGGGTGGTACTTCTTAAACCTCTCGAGCCTGAGCTGCTCCTCTTCAGATGCTACTGCCCTAACCATGGGCTGAACTAGAGCAACTGGTTGTACCGATATAACCTCTGGGACCTGATCAACCTGGACCCGTTGCTATAGGGTGCGGGCCGCGGGAGTTTGTGCTCCTCCCCCAACCTGAGATATGGCTGATACAAGTGGAATCAAACACGCTTGAGCTAAGGTACTGAACATGCTCATGAATCGTGTGAGAGTCTCCTGAAGTGCAGGGGTGGCAATAGGCGCCTCGGGTGTCTGATCCCCAACTGGAGCAACTAGTGGCTCCTCTATTGCAGCTCGGGAAGATGCTCTGGTTTCACCCCGTGCCCGTCCTCGGCCTGTGCCCTGGTCCCGGCCTCTTGAGGCTCTAGCAGAGGGAGGGGGTATCTGATCGTCAGATCTTGCGGTGCGTGTCCTCACTATCTGTGAGAGAATAGAAAGTCAAAGATTTAGTTTTCGAAATCAACCAATTCACACGAGAAGGAATCAAAGAAGTGAAGTTTTCTTAACAATTCCATAGCCTCTCGAAGATAAGTACAGACATCTCTGCACCGATCCGCAAGACTCTACTAAACATGCTTATAACTCGTAACACCTATGAACCTAGAGCTCTGATACCAACTTATCACGACCCCAATTTTCCCTCCGTAGGATGTCGTGATGGCACCTAATCTCTATGACTAGTTAAACCTAGCAATAATGAAAACTTAACAGATTTGAATTAATAAGTTACGGAAAATAACTGAACAATAGACGAAAACCTTTTGAAAACTGGGTCTCACACTACACACTCCAAAACCGGTGGAACCGATTCATAAGCTCTACAGAGTATAACAAGAGTAACTACTACATCACTGTCTGAAAGTAAGTACAACAGTAAACGAGGATAAAGGAAGGTGACTTCGAGGCCTGCGAACGCCGAGCAGGCATACCTTGAAGTCTTTGATAAAGCATCTAGGAGAAATCTTTATCTACCGGCACGGGCAGACGTACCAGGATCTGCACAAAACGATGTGCAGAAGCGTAGTGTGAGTACACCACAATGGTAACCAGCAAGTATCAAGCCTAACCTCAGTAGAGTAGTGACGAGGGCAGGTCAAGATACCTACTAGGATATGAAATAGACAATATAAAATGAAATAAAGATATAAAATGGGAAGTAAGAATGCAACTAATACGGAACAAGATGATAGCATGATCCAAAACCGGGAAAATAAATAGTAGCAATAGCATGAAAGAAACAACTAAAGTGATACAAAGATCATGTACGGACTACAACTACTAGAATGATAACGAATGGAGCAACAAGAAATATTCCTTCCACGACACTTTGCAACATAAAATAGCAACAATAAATACAATGAGGTACAACCTCGTGTATAATGAAATCAAACCGAGTACCGCCTCGTATAATCAAGACTAACAACCGAGGTACCACTTCGGATTCATATATCGCAATTTCAATCACAATCCTTCCTTATGCCGACGCGTAAGCCTTACATTTGAAAATAGATTTTTGAAAATAGTTTTCCCGAAATTGCTACACGCACTTTAGCCCACCTTATGACGCCACCTGGCTTCACGTAGTTCCCCTACAAGCAATCACGCACATAAATCTCGCCTTATACCGCCACATGCACATCAACTCAAGCCTTACACCACCGCATGCATATCAATATCATATCACAATAACAACTCGCACCACAAGTGCCCACATATCACAACTTGCCAACAACAACAATATCAATGTTTCCACAACAATAGCCCATGGCTCCACTACAATGTATACAAGAATATCAACAACAATAATGGATGGAAAATGCTCAATAGGATAGATGTTTCAACAATAACCAACATCGCCTCAACGTATTAACAACTTTCACAACCTCAACACCAATTAACTAAACAATGAAAAAATTACGTATAACCACGATATTAGATAAGACTAACTCACAATAAAGGAAATAATCTTCAACAATGAGTATCAAATAACGGAAGTCAACAAATAAAGGGGGCAACATGAACAATTAATTTGATAATGATAATTAATAATGAAGAGATAACATGTGACAATAAAGGGGATGACAAGTTCAACTAAAGCATGGAAGCAATTTAACAAGTAGGATGTAGATCGGATACTAAACAAGTTAACTAAGGCTTTTAAGGATAGTATAACTCAATTAAGGATGATTTGACTATGAGAATTTAGAATGTAATAAGGCATCACAATTAAAGCATAGAATAGTCTAAGTAACCTAAACCGGTCAAATACTACGTACAACTCGTGTACCCACTCGTCACCTTGCGTACATGGATTTTACTTAGCACAATTGAATCAAACAATACCAATCCTAAGGGGTAGTTGTCCCACATGAATTTAGGCAAGAAAATTACCTCAATTAGGCCAGTTCAACACTCGAAAATAGTTTTCCCCTTAAAATTCGCCTCTACATGGCTCAAATCTAACCAAAATCGACTTAATATCATCAAAAACAATGCTAGAGAATTCAACTGCAATAGATAAAGTTAAGATTTTTACACTTTTCCCAAAAAGTCAACAAACATTAACCAGGGGCCCGCCCAGTCAAAACCACGGTCTAATGGTAGAGTCCGTCTACCCATGACCCCACGAGTAGTTAGTTTCAAAATCCGAGTCCAAATCGACTCTCAAAACTGAATTTCTTATTTTTCAAAAACTTGACAAAATTTCATAAATTTCTACTTTGATTCACATGATTTTGATGTTAAAATATAAAATAAGTTGATGGAATATGATAAGAATTATATTAGGATCACTTACCCAAGGTTTGTAGGTGAAAATACCCTCTCTAAATCGTCTCCTACCGAGTCTAGGGTTCACAAATGTGAGAATGAACTCAAAAATCCCATCCCTAAGCTATTTGTCTAGTTGCAGATGTCGCATTTGCGACCTGAGGTTGGTAATTGCGAACCCCGCAAATGCGAAGAATCACTCGCAAATGCGAAGTCCTTCCATCTCTGATGAATTGCGATGAATAGTTCGCAGTTGCAAACAATGGATCTTCGCAAATGCGAACTAGGTCCTTCCCAGCATACTTCGCAAATGCGAACACTGGGTTCGCAAATGCGAACCTAGTTGGCTTGTCTTAACTTCACAAATGCGAACTCAGTCCTTGCAATTGCGAGATCTGAGGCATATGCTTTAACCGACAACTTAAAAATTCCAACAACACTCCGCTAAGCGTCCGTAACTCATCCGAGCCCTCGAAGCTCCAAATCAAACATCCACACTAGTCTAAAACCATCATACAAACTCGCTCGCTTGATCAAAACACAAAAATAATATCTAAAACTACAAATTGAACTCTAAAACGCATGATTTTCAAAGAGATTTTGAAGAACTTCTATATTTTCAACTAAGCGTCCGAATCCTATCAAATCAACTCCGAACGATGCCAAATTTTGCAGACAAGTTCTAAATGCCATAACGGACCTATTCCAAGTCCCAAAATCAATTTTGATCTCAATAGCTAAAAGTCAACCTACGGTCGAACTTTTCAACTTAAAATTGCCAAATTTAAGCAAATCAACAAAAATCAACCTACGGACTTCCAAAATCAAATTCCAAGCATACGCCCAAGCCCTAAATCACGATGTGAAGCTCTCAGAGTCATAAAAACACAATTCCGGTGTCATTTTCACAAAAGTCAAAGTTTGGTCAACATTTTAAAATTTAAACTTTTAAGTCTAGAATCAGGGGCCCAATTGAGCCTGAAAGCTTCCCGGAACGAAACTAATCATCCCCGCAAGTCATAAATAAATGAACGCACAAGTGTGAAGAAATAAAAGGGATAACAGGGCGCAATTACACAAAATAACCGATCGGGTCGTTACATTCAGATTTGAATTGGGACGTTCTTAGAAAATTTTGGCTCTATTACCGAAAGTTGGCATTTTGAAGGTTTGGAGAGTTCATAAGTTTGATCGGGGTTGACTTTAATGTTATTTTATTTTGGTTGTCATTCCAAAATTTCTGTTACATTCATTTAATAGTTGGAACTTGTGTGTAAAGTATGATTGTGATCTGCATGTCTAAGTGTGATTCAGACGAGTTCAGCGGAGTAGGAATGTTTGAAACGTAAAAGAATGATTTTGATCTTCGATTTGTTGTTTTAATGTTATTTGCGGTGTTTCTAGCCTTTGGTAAGTTTAATTAGTGGATTTAGACGTGTTGGTATGATTGGACGGTCCCTAGGGGTTCGAGTGTGTTTCAGGGCAGTTTCAGACCATTTCTACATCTTTTGGAGCAACTCAGTGTCTGGTGTTTTGTAGTGCTTCGTCATCGCGGATCTAGGCTCGCGATCACGGAGAAGGATCTTGGCCAGCTGGTATTTGTCCATCGCATTCGCAATTTAGGGTCACATTTGCGGTGTAGCATTTTGGGATCTAGAGTTGTGTACTTCGCGTTCGCAAAGTGGCTATCACGTTTGCATGGTTGTGGTAAGCTTGGTCATCGCGTTCACGCACCAAAGATCGGATTCGCATAGTGTTGGAGCAGGCTGGGGGCTTGTTGGCTTTTGCGTTTGGTAGATGGATCTCGCAATTCACGGGGTGTTGGCTTTCACGATCTCAGGGCTCAGACGCGATCGCGTAGACTATCATTTGGGGAAGCAACATTTGTGCTTCGCGAACTTGAAGCTTGTGCCGCATTCGCGAAGGATACTTATGGGCAGATGTCGATGGAATGCGAATCATATTTGTGATTCATAGTTGATAACAAAATTATCGTATTTCATGTTATGGTAGGATAAATACGGTGAACCATGTGGGATTGAGATTGAATGGACAAGGTTGCAGTTCAGTTTTGAAAGAAATATCATGTGTTCTAGACAACATAGAGGATTTCAAATGTTTAAGAGAATTCTAGCACTATCTTATATCATTTGAGTAGAGTATGTGTTGTGGAAGGCGCATTGTGTTTTGGCTTACGAAGGCTTGACTAGTGCTACAGAAATCGTGTGGGTGGTAACCATGGATGTTCAGATTTATACAACTTGGTGGGAAAAGTTTATGGGGGTATTTCTCATGACGCAATTGTGTATGCGTAATGTATCAGTCATTTTAGTGGAAGAGATAGAGATCATGTATGGAGATTTTTGTGTTCTTGAAAAGATTGGAACTTTGTGGAGGGCGGATTATTCCGTTGGTTGCGGACTATCAAAGTATAGACAACTGATTGTATGTGCCATTGATGAGGTCACTATGGATTTTGGGAGGTTATCTACCTACTTTAGGATGATCTGAATAGGTTTGGGGTCCTATTGGTAGGCATAATGAGAATGATTATTCTATATTGGATAGGATTTGCTTACCCAGTGCAGCTTTTTCTATGGGTGTGTCATTGAGCCAAATGGATGTAATTCCTACCCTTGTCTATTTCATATGTTACTCTCTTATGCTATGATGGGTTATGAGATGACTTGATTAGTCACGCGCATGTTGTGGTCCTATTTAGGCTTTATGGCAATATAGGAGCGAGATGTCTCTTGAGATGTTGACTTGTTTATTAGTGCTTGCCTTTTCGTAACACTCTATATTATCAATCTTTCTACGGTTATGTCTATGCACAATATCTGCTTATTGTAGATACACATGTGTTTGGAGAGCATGAGGATTTTGGTTCAATGATTATTCCCGAGTGGAGCGGTATGATGTTGGATCGGATTGCACGCCACAACAGTATTATGTTTGGATATGATTCCTGGTGCATACTCCGTGTTATTTATTTCTACCTAGTGGAATGGATTCATAGCATTATGCTTATGTGATTGTATCTATCAAGCTTATTGGACAGCCCTCTCATTGTATTCTCTCTCCACTATTTGTTACATTTGAGTTGCTGCTTAATTGGTGCACGGATTGCATCACATACAATTTTTAGGTGGCATTTGGTGTGGCCTCTCAGTCAGGAATTTTGTACTGATTGAGACGAGGTTATTAGTCCTAGAACTAGTGCAATCAGATTTGGATAAGGTATGTTGGAGGAAGAATGTCATTAGCCAGCTTAAAGTTTGGTATTAGTTCTTGTTAGGCAAAAGAACTCCATGACTTGTTGATTTGGCGAGTGTTTATGAATTTATACATTTTCCATTCATCATTACCAGCATTGCGAAAGTTTGAAACAAGGTTCTATTTGATATGAGGTGTATTACAGATATTGGTTTGGTAATGAAAAGCTATTATGATCGAAAAATATTGTTATGGGCATATGAGCGAGGGGGTATGTACATTGTGTGATTATATCTTAGGAATATACTCGTGGTTTGATACAATTGTTGATATTGATATAGTATGTATATATAAGAATCGTATCAAAGAGGGAGCTCCAGATATTGGAATTTAGTTCTAAGGATTGTAAGCTAAGGTGGAAGGAAAAATCTTCAGTCGGATTGTGTTAATGGACTTATATAGGTTGAAGTGACATGGGATCACTCATGGATGTGTGTATGATGAGATTATGCAGTTATTTGATAGCTTGGAAACAAATTTTGGTATGTTCGAGGACGAACACATGTTTAAGTAGGGGAGAATGTAACGAACCAACCAGTTGTTTTGAGCTTTAGCTTCCTATTCGTCGGTTTGAGACTTTGAGTAGTTTCATATGATGTATTATGACTTGCGTATGTGGTTGGTTTTGATGTTCGAGAGGTTCAGGATTAATTTAGAAGAGTGATTATCAAATTGGAAGCTTTAAGTTGAAAGAGTTGATCAAGGTTTTACTTTTGAGTAAACGGCCTCAGAATCTGGATTTGATCGTTTCAATGGGTTCTCTTGGTGAGATTGGACTTGAGCGTATGTTCGAATATAAATTTGGACGTTCTTAGAAGGTTTTGTCTCTATTTGTTGAAAGTTGGCAATTTGAAGGTTTAGAGAGTTCATACGTTTGATGGAGAGTTAACTTTAATATTATTAGGGTACGGTCAGTATTCCGGGACTTTGATTAGGTTTCATTTGATATATTGGAACTTGTACAACATTTAGTTTTGATTTGAAATGTCTAAGTTTGATTCGGATGAGTTTGGCGAAGTTGGAATTTTTGAAACTTAAAAGAATGATTTTAATCTTTGATTCGTGTTTTTGATGTTATTTGCGGTGCTTTGAGCCTTTGGATTAGTTTGATTATTGTATTTGGATTTGTTGGTATGATTAGTCGGGGTCTCGAGGGGCTCAGATGTGTTTCAAGGTGTTTTTAGACTATTTCTGTATGTTTTGGAGCAGCTGAGTTGCTGGTATTTTGCAGTGCTTCGCAATCACGGATCTAGGCTCGGAACGAGGAGAAGGATCTTGGCGAGCTGGTATTTGTGCATCGCGTTTGCTGCTCAGGGGTCGCGTCCACCGTGTGTGTTTTGGGAGCTGGATCTGTGTACTTTGCATTTACATGGTGGCTATCGTGTTCGCGTGGTTTTGGTAAGCTTGGTCATTGCGTTCATTACCAGAGATCGCATTCGCATAGTGTCGGAGCGGGCTGGGGACTTGTTGGCTTTTGCGTTAGTGAGATGGAGCTCGCGTTCGCAGTGTGTTGGTTTGTTGGCTTTCGCAATCACGGGGCTCAGACGCAATTGCGCATACTGTCTTTTGGGGAAGCAACATTTGTGCTTCGCGAACGCGAGGCTTGTATCACATTTGGTGAAGGGTACTTCTGGGCAGATTATTTAAGATGTCATTTCGGGACTTTTAACCCATTCTTTCATATATTGAGCCGTAGACTTTAAGATGGGCGATGTTTCATGGGGATTTTCATACAAGGCAACTAAATTATTTTTTATCTATTTATGACTATATTTCAAGAACCTACGTGGATTTTTTATGCCTAAAACAAGGAATTTTGAAAGGAAATTTGGGGTTTTTACCTACATTAAGAGAGTAAATTTTAGAGTTTTGACCATCGATTTTGAACCTGGATTTAGAAACTAATTATATATTTGGACTTGACAGATTATGTATCATCAAATTTTGGTATTGGTTTTGGAATTCGGGCACGCGAGCTCGAGTTAAATTTTATTGACTTTTTAAAAATTCATGAAAGATCGAAGCTTTATGGATTCGGATAACTTCCTATAGCATTTTTTGACTTTATTGAATGATGTCTGTTTTGGATTTGCATGATTGGAGGGCTAGAACGAGGTTTTGACATGATTTGTGGTTGAAGCTACCCCAGGAAGAGGTAAGTCTCTTGGCTAACCTTGTTAAGAGGGAAACCCCTAGGATTTGACTTGATTGCTATGTGTTTAAGGTATTGGGGGTGGTGTATATACAAGGTGGACAGCGTACAGGGACGTACCACGTTTATATCATGTCTGGGCTAGAATTGAGATACTTTATGCCTTGTTTTGATTATGTGCTCATCTTAATTCGTAATTTATTTGGCTTATATGACTATACTCACTCTCTTATCCATCCTAGAGATCATGCCTAGGTTTTTGATTATGTATGAATGCATGGGAGTGTATTCTTAATATATAGAATTGCTTGAATAATCCGTAATCATATAGAAATTCCATGAGCACATATCTGCATGATTATTATTAAGTCTTATGCATATTTTATCTATTAGCTCTTGGGCACATGCATATATATTATACTTAGATACTTGATTTGAACTGAAATTGTGGCCCGAAAGACAAGGTCATGCGATTGAAATACACTTATGGCTTAGGATATGATGAGCGTATATTTGATTATAAGTGAGTTATCAAGCTCTTTTTTACGTTTGGATAAGGATCATATCTCTCCAAAATCAGGTGATTATCCATGTTACTTTGGGCCCTGTGAGTATGGACGTTACATAGATTGTGTATCGGATAGATACATAGATTTTGTATCGGTTTCAGTGATACATAAATTTTGTATCGGATTTCCGTGATTCATAGATTTTGCATCAGGTTTTAGTGATACATGAATTTTGTATTGGGGTACATGGATCTAGTATCGGTTAAGATAAGAGGCAGTGTCTTGAGCATGCATAGAAATCCTTGACTTATTTAGAAACATTCATTTAAATGCTAATTGTTGCTTGCCACCTATATATGCAAGTTGGGAGCCTCGACTCCGTTGATTGAACCATGCCATCTTTCAATATCATATCTGAGCAGCGTTATGATTATATTTGAATTGAAAAAGCATGCTCTATATATCGATTGTTGATATCTTTGATATTTTTTATTCATGAGATTATTTACTGTTTAAGTTCTAGGCTTTGTTATCTATATTTGTGTTGTAAGTATCATGAGGTTTATAGCCTCGACACTAATTCATCGAGGTTAGACTTGATACTTACTGGATACCAATTGAGGTGTACTCATACTATACTTCTGCACATCTTTTTGTGCAGATTCTCAGGTAGGTTCTAGCAGAACCTCTTGTTTAGCCTAGGCATTCGCTCAGAGACTTAGGGTGAGCTGCATCTCATGGATTCACATCGCAGTACCCAAGTCCCTGTCCTTATTTATCTCCTGTCTATTTTCTTTCTCTCAGACAATTTCAATTATGTATTCAAACTTGTACTTATTCAGTAGCTGCTTGTGTACTTGTGTCACCTAGTTCTTGGGGGTCGTACTATTTTTCTCATGACCTAATTTCTCCTATAGGTCGTGATGGCGCCCAACGCCGCTGCTAGGCAAGCCAACGGTGAACTAGTCTTGTGTTTATTCTTTTAATAATTTCAAAGTAGTTGATTTTTATTTATTAAGTTGATGAGAAGTGAAAAATTATAGTAAAGTAAGGCATAAACTAATGAAAGAGCAAATACAATGAAATAAGTACTTAAAACCATAAAGTGTCTACTAGCATGTTTCCAAGATCCGGTGTCACAAGTGTATGAGCAACTAGTAGAATATACAAAACACCTATGCTACTGTCTGAAATAAGATAGACAAAAAAAATACAAAAGAGAGACTGCGGGTACTGCAGAACGGACTCAGAGAGCAGTTTACAACTATGCCTCAGGGTAACGGGGGTGCGCGCCTGAATGAATGCCAGATGTGCCTGCTTCAGATCCTGCACGATTAGTGCATAAGTGTAGTGTGAGTACATAAACAACATGTACCCAGTAAGTTTTCAGCCTAACCTCGAATAAGTAGTGATGAGGGGTTGACATTAACACTTACTATGGGATAACAATTAAAATACATAAATACTAAATAGGCATGGAATAGGTGAATAATAATAATAACACAATAGCAAGCAGTGAATAAATGATTCCTTAAGTAATAATCAATTTAAAAATCTCCAACTCACATATACTAACTCCAACAAATTTGGGGCAATAAATAAATTATAACCTCTCAAGTCATAAATATAATATCAAGTGTAATCGGGTTCCGAGCATTATCACGCACGATTTATGGCGAGGTCGTACGACCCGATCCAGAATAATGTGTACACTGCTGAGGGTCAAACGTCATGAACCATAGATGCATCTATTATACTGCTAAGTCGTTCGGCCCGCTCCACAAGAAGAGAGAATACTCTACGAACATCCGATTTAAAAGCCATCACAAGACTAATACACAAGGAAGCACAATTTTCATTGACGGTCAAGTAACCCACCAAATCTCAAAGTATGTGAAATGCGGTCTTTACGAATCCTTTATCAAGTTTCAATATAATTTAAGCACTTAAATTAACAAGTAGAGTGCAAACAATACAAGTATTTCATGATTGGGTCCTAAAACTGCCCGGATTTAAGCATGATTTGTAGCTACGCACGGACTCTCGTCACCTCGTGCGTACGTAGCCCTAATAATTAGAAGAAAATAGTAATTTAAAACACATATGGGGTAAATTCCCTCTTACAAGGTTAGGCAAGAAATTACCTCGTCCCAAAGCTCACTTTCCGGCCCACAAATTCACTCTAAAGCCTCAACTTGGTGCCGAACAATCCGAAGCTAACCAAATATTATATAAATTAATCAATGTACATTCAACTTCATAATTTAGCTATTAGAGTAATTACCTAAACCAAATTGGAAGATTCCTAAAATTCACCCCCAAGCCCACGTGCCCGGATTCAAGAAATATTTGAAGATAAATGTTACCCATAACCTCACGAACTCAAATATATAATTTCTACCCAATTCCATAATCATTTTTGTGGTTAAATCTCATTTTTATCAAAACCCTAGGTTCTTCATGAATACTACAAGTTTTCACAATCTTTCCGTATTTAATCTACCTAAAACCCATACAATTAACTTGGAAATGGGTGGAAGTTACTTACCTTAGGATATTGATGGAAATCCCCCTCCAATGAGCTCTCAAAATCTCCCAAGACTAAGTGAAATTGTGAGGAAAAAGGTCTAAGTCCCGGATTAAAAACCCCACTGCCTCCAGCGATTTTGGCTTCTGCGGATCTTGGATCACACCTACGATGCCGCACCTGCGGAAAAACAATCGCAAGTTTGGTCCTAGCCCATGCTACCTCCCTTCGCTTCTGCGGATGGGTTTTCACTTCTGCGAACTCGCTTCTGCGGAAAGCCTGTCGCACCTGCGACCCACGCCTGGCTAGCCTTGCTTCGCATCTACGGCCCCATCATCGCAGAAGCGAGTTCGCTTTTGCGGAATGTTTTCGCTTCTGCGGACCACTGGCCACTCACCCCAGGCCACTTCTGTGATCATAGGCTCGCTTCTGCGAGCTTGCACCTGCGGCCAAAATCACAGAGGTGCGAACGCACCAGAATAGGAGCATCAGCAGTCCCTCATGCAAAATTTTTGAGTCCGATTCCAATCCGTTTCGCATCCAGGGACCCCATCCAATCACACTAACACATCCAACAACATAATACGGACCCACTCGCACGATCGAAACTTCTAAATAACATCTAGAAATATGAATCGGACGCCCAAATGCATGAATCAAATTATGAAACTCAAAAACTTCTAAAAACACTTCTGCACATCTCGTTCCTCTCAAATCAACTCAAAATGATGCCAAATTGTGCGTGTAGGTCTTCAATCATCATACGGAACTATTCCTAGGCTCAGAATCCCAAACATACCTCGATATCACAAAAACTAACTTCAACCCAAACTTAAAGAACTTAAAAACCTTCAATGCGCCAACTTTCAACATTTAGTGCCGAAATACTCACGGGTCATCTGAAACCCGATCCGAACGCGTGCCCAAGTCCAAAATCGTCATACAAACCTATTAGAACCTTTGAATCCCGATTTCGGGGTCGTTTACTCAAAATGTTGACTCAAGTTAAACTTATCCATTTAAGCCATTAATAAGGAACTAAGTGTTCTGATTTCAACCCGAACCCTTCCAAACCCAAACTAACCATCCCCGCAAGTCATAAAATAGTAAAATCACATACGGGAAGTCTTAATTAGGGGAACGAGGATCTAGAAAGCAAAACAACTGGTCGGGTCGTTACATTTTCTACCTCATAAACAAACGTTTATCCTCGAACGAGTCTAGAATCATACCTGGAGTGCTGAATATGTGTGGATATATGCTCCTCATGTCCTCCTCGACCTCCCAAGTCGCTTCCTTGACTAGTTGAACCCTCCACTGGACCTTCACTGCAGCAATTTCCTTGGACCTCAACTGGAAAACCTGTGTGTCAATAATAGCAACTAGCTCCTCCTCATAACCCAAACTCTCATCTAGCTGAACCGTGTTGTAATCTAGCACGTGCGACCTATCGGTGTGATACCTCCGGAGCATAGACACATGGAAGATCCGATGAACTCCCGATAGATTGGGAGGCAAAGCAAGCTCATAAGCAACCTTCCCAACTCGCCACAACACCTCAAATGGGCCAATAAACCTTGGGCTCAGCTTCCTCTTCTTCCCGAACCTCATGATCCCCTTCATCAGCAAAACTTTCAAGAGAACCTTCTCGCCCACCATAAATGATAGATCACGCGCCTTCTATTCCGTGTAACTCTTTTGTCTGGACAGTGCTGTGCGAAGTCGCTCCTAATTCACTTTTACCTTCTCCAAGGCATCCTTCACCAAATCAGTACCATATAACTTAGCCTCGTTCGGCTCAAACCATCCAATGGGTGAACGACATCTCTGACCATATAAAGCCTCAAATGGAGCCATCTCGATACTGGACTGATAATTGTTGTTGTAAGCAAACTCGGCCAAAGGCAAGAATCTATCCCACTGACCTCCGAAGTCAATGACACATGCTCTGAGCATATCCTCCAGAATCTGAATTGTCCGCTCCGACGTCTGCGGATGAAAAGTTATGTTGAGCTCTACTCGGGTACCCAACTTGCTCTAACTGCTCTCCAGAAGTGCGAAGTGAGTAGAGGGCCTCTATCTGATATGATTAAAACAGGCACACGATGCAACAAGACAATCTCCTAAATGTAAATCTGGGCCAATCTCTCGAAAGACTATGTAGTCACAACAGGAATAAAGTGTGCCGGCTTAGTCAACCTGTCGACAATGACCCAAATTGTATCACACTTTCTCAAAGTCCGCGGAAACCCAACTACGAAATCCATAGTAATGCGCTCTCATTTCCACTCAGGTATAACCATCTGCTAAAGTAGGCCACCTGGCCTCTGGTACTCATACTTGACCTGTTGGCAATTTAGACATCTCGCCACATACTCAACTATGTCCTACTTCATCCGCCGCCACCAATAATGCTGCCTCAGGTCGCGATACATCTTCGTAGCCCCTGGATGAATAGAATACCGAGAACTGTGCACCTTCTCTAGAACCATCTCCCTCAAACCATCAATATTAGGAACACATAGGCGACCCTGGAATCGCAGAACACCATCCTCATCGATAGTAACCTCTTTGGCACCACCCTGTAATATCATCTCTATAAGAACCAGCAATTGCGGATCATCGTACTGACAAGCCTTGATCTGCTCGAGTAAGGAAGACTGAGCCACCACGCACTCAAGAACTCGATTGGGCTCAGAAATATCCAACCTCACAAGTTTGTTAGCTAAGGACTGAATGTCCAAAGCCAATGGCCTCTCCTCTGCTAAAATAAATGCCAAACTGCCCATACTATTAGCCTTTCTGCTCAAGGCATCCGCAACCACATTTGCCTTGCCCGGATGATAAAGGATGGTAATATCATAGTCCTTTAGTAACTCAAGCCACCTATGCTGCCTCAAATTAGGATCTCTCTGTTTGAACAAATGCTGAAAGCTGCGATGATTGGTGTAAACCTCACAGGAAACCCCATAAAATGCCTCCAGATCTTAAGAGGATGAACTATCGCAGCCAATCCCAAATCATGTACGGGATAATTCTTCTCATGGGGCTTCGGCTGACGTAAAGCATATGCAAGAACTCGCCCCTCGTGCATCAATACACAATCCAGGCCAACGCGCGAAGCATCATAACATACCGTATAGATACCTAAACCGGAAGGCAACACTAACACCAGTACTATAGTCAATGAGGTCTTGAGCTTCTAAAAGCTTGCCTTGCAATCTTCGGACCATCAGAACGGAGCACCCTTCTCGGTCAATCTAGTCAAAGGTGCTGCAATAGATGAGAAGCCCCCCACAAACCTACGATAATAACTTGCTAACCCCAAGAAGCTCCGGATCTCGGTCGCTGTGGTGGGACAAGGCCAACTCTAAACTACCTCGATCTTCCTGGGATCTACCTTAATACCCTCGCCTGATATAACATGCCCCAAGAATGCCACAAAATCTAACCAAAACTCGTAACTTGGAAAACTTAGCATATAGCTTATGTTCCCGCAAGGTCTGAAGCACCACCCCCAAATGCTGCTCGTGCTCCTCCATGCTACGGGAGTAGATCAATATGTCATCAATGAAGAAAATGATAAACGAGTCAATATATGGCCTGAACACCCGGTTCATCAAATCCATAAATGCCGCCGGGGAGTTGGTTAAGACGAAGGACATCACTAGAAACTCATAGTTGCCATATCTAGTCCGGAAAGTCGTCTTCGGAACATCCGAATCATGAATCTTCAACTTATGATACCCCGATCTCAAGTCAATCTTAGAGAACACCCTAGCACCCTACAACTGGTCAAACAAATCATCAATACGCAGTAACAGGTATTTGTTCTTAATTGGTAACTTTGTTCAACTGGCGGTAATCAATGCACATCTGTATAGTCCAATCCTTCTTCTTCACGAACAACACCGGTGCACCCCAAGGCGACACACTCGGTCTGACGAACCCCTTTGCTCGTAACTACTCAAGCTATTCTTTTAACTCCTTTAACTCTGTCGTAGCCATGCGGTATGGTGGAATGTAGATAGGTTGGGTACCTGGAGCCAAATCAATACAGAAATCGATATCATGATCTAGTGGCATACCTAGTAGATCAGAAGGAAACACATCGGAGAACTCCCGAAACACGAGCACTGAATTAATCGATGGAGTCTCTGCAACCGTATGCCGAACATAAGCTAGATAAGCCAAACAGTCCTTCTCGACCATGTGTTGAGCCTTCAAAAAAGAGATAACTCGACTAGATGCACTAACATAAGAACCCTTCCACTCCAATCTAGGCAACTCTAGCATCGCCAAGGTAACAGTCTTGGAATGGAAATTAAGGACGTCATGATATGGAGACAACCAGTCCATGCCCAGGATGACCTCAAAGTTAGTCATATCGAGCAACAGAAGATCCGGTCTAGTCTCATAACCACATAAATCATGATACATGGCCAATAGTTCCGATCCACAACAACTTAATCGCCTACTAGCGTGGACACATATACAAAAGTACCCAAGGACTCGCGGGGAACACCCAAGAAATGAGCAAACATAGATGAAACTTATGAATATGTAGACCCTGGATCAAATAGTACCGAAGCATCCCTACCGCAGACAGAAAGATCATGGCATCTAAGGATACTGCATCTAGTATGGCTGGAAAATCATAAAACCTAGCTGGAGCGCCACCTGACTGGACTCCACCTCTAGGATTGCCCCTACCCTCCATCTCTGGGTGGCCGGGCAGTTGGTGCTGTAATCATAGGCTGATATTGTACTGCCTTGTCCCGGAGCCTGAGGTAGACTCTCCTCACATGACCAAGATCCCTGCACTTGAAATAACCCCTCGGTACAGAGAATGACTGACCCTGAGTCTGACTTTTGGGACCTGAACTCCCACTAGAGGAATCCTGAATGGCCGGTGGATGGTAGGAGCTCTCTGGGATGGCATTAAAATAGGGCCACACTAGAGCAACCGGAGAAGACGGCGGTGCTGAATATGAAGGCATGCTAGACTGACCCCTCACAAACTGACCTCTTCCCCCAGACGGAGCACCACTGAACCCTTCAGAGTATCGAAATCATTTGTCTCTTGGAATCTGCTCTTAGTCCCGCTGACAAACACCCTCAATCCTCCGAGCTATCTCCACAACCTACCCATAAGAAGTCCCCATATCAACCTCTCGAGCCACATTAGCCTGGATATCAGAGTGCAAACCCGCAACAAACCTCCGCACTCTCCCTGCATCAGTGGGGAGTATCTCGCCTCATAGTTAGTCACTGACATCTGACCCTGCTGGAGCTGGTCGAACTGACCCCGCAACTCTTCTCTCTGAGAGGGTGGAATATATCTATCTATAAAGAGACGTATGAACTGGTACCAAGTCAAGGGAGGAAAACTCGCCGATCTGTTGAGAAGATAGGGCTTCCACCATCTACGGGCCCACCCTATGGGACTCCAATATTCTCATGTTGTGCAGTCTGACTTAACAGTGATCAAAAACGTCCTGGGGGTCATCATGTTGCTCACCTCCAAAGGCAGGAGGATGTAGCCGGGTCTATCTATCCAATAGCTTCTGCGGCTCGCCGGCCGCAGATGGTCTAGGCTCTGGTATAGATGCTGCAACTGGCTGAGCTCTGCCCACGAGTAGTACACCCAGGGTCTGATATATGGTAGATGCATGCCTTGGAGCATGAGCGGTAGGGCTCAGTGCTCCCCCTCCCGCCTGAGATGTGGTTGGGTCAGCTGGAAATAAACCATCCTGCATCATAGAATCCATGAACCGCAACATACGGCCCATCACCTCCTGGAATCCTAGTGCAGACATGAAATCCACTGGGGCCAGCTCCGTTGCAGGCACCTTGCCCTGCTCGTCAATAAAAGGTTCCTCTACTGGATCCACTGGTGGCACCACTGGAGCAACTCTAGGATGCCCTCGTCCTCTAACACGACCTGGAGCCCTCCCTTGGCCTCTGTTTTGGACTCTAGAACCAGGGAGAGCAGCTCCTCCACGGTCGGGTACATCTGTCGCGCGCGTTCTCACCATTTGTAAGAGAATAAGAGAAAGATACTTAGCACAACATCAACTGCCTGATAGGAGATGAAGAAAGAGTTGTTTCCTAATACCCTATAGCCTCTCAAAGATAAGTACAAACGTCTCCGCACCGATCCGCAAGACTCTATTAGGTCTGCTCATGACTTGTGAGGCCTACGTGAACCTAGTGCTCTGATACCACATTGTCACGACCCCATTTCTCCTATAGGTCGTGATGGCGCCCAACGTTGCAGCTAGGAAACCAACAATGAACTAGTCATGTGTTTATTCTTTTAATAATTTAAAAGTAGTTGATTTTTGTTTATTAAGTAGATGAGAAGTGGAAAATTATAGTAAAGTAAGGCGTAAACTAATAAAAGAGCAAATACGGTGAAATAAGTACTCAAAACCATAAAGTGTCTACTAGCATGTTTTCAAGACCCGGTGTTACAAGTTTATGAGCAACTAGTAGAATATATAAAACACCTATGCTACTGTCTGAAATAAGATAGACAGAAAGTAAATACAAAATAGAGACTGTGGGTGCTGTAGAACGGACTCAGAGAGCAGCTCACCACTATGCCTCAAGGTAACGGGGGTGCACGCCTGAATGAATGCCAGATGCACCTGCCTCAAATCTTAAACGATTAGTGCAGAAGTGTAGCGTGAGTACTATCATGACCCCAATTTTCCTCCATACGATGTCATGACGGCGCCTAGTCTCTTAGACTAGGTAAGCCTAACAAGCATGCAGAACAACTGAAATAATAATCTAAGAACTCAAAACATTAACAATTGTATAAAGTAAAAACTGCAACTCAAATTAACTACAACTCCCAAAACCAAGTGAGGTATAAGACGCAAGCTCTAGATAGAATATTGCAAATATCCTATACATCATTCTCTATCAAAACATAACGAAACAAGGAAATGATGGGATAAAAGGGGACTCTGAGGCCTGAAAACGCGGGCAGGTGTACCTTGTAGTCTCCAAGCAGCAACACAACTCTAATATCGAGGCTGATAGGATGTGCCTGGATCTGTACAAAATATGTGCAGAAGCGTAGTATGAGTACACCACAATGGTACCCAGTAAGTGCCAAGCCTAACCTCGGTAGAGTAGTGACGAGGCCAGGTCAGGGTCCTACTGGAAATAATAAGAAACAAGGCAGAACATATAATGATATAATAAAATGACAGGGAAGTGAAACAATAAGAATTTACGGAAGGTAACAACACGGAATCAAAGAAGACAAATACAACATGAAAGGAAGCAAGAATCTTACAAGTTAAGGAACAACAACAACAAATAATACAACAAATAGAGGAAATAAACATGGGCACTCCCGAGGTACCGCCTCGTAGTCCCAAAAGGAAATATCTCACAGTCTTTCCTTATATCACCGCGGAAGCCTTTATATTTTGTTTTGAAAATCATTTTCCCGAAATAGCATCCCGTATTTTAGCCCACCTTATCACACCGCATGAATTCTAGTAGTTCCCCTACTAGTCGTACGTATCAAGCCCACCTTATCTCACCACATGCATTTCAACACCCAGGCCTCATACGACCCTATTTGTATCAACAATAACAACGGCACGGTAGAAACCTCATGCAACAATAACAATCGCACGACAGAAACCTCGTGCAATAATAACAACCGCACGGTAGAAACCTCGTGCAACAATAACAATAGTCACCTCAACAATAACCACGAAAACCAAACATAACAAATGAAATAATGATATTTCAAGGATAGTAATTTCAAGTAAGGACTTCCATAGTTAAATAATGTATACGAAATCAAGAAAGCAGGTAATTCAACTAAGCATGTAGTACAAGTTGCAAATAATATATAAGACAAGTGGGCATGTGAAACTAGGCTAAACATGATGACTATAACGTGTTAAGTACTCAATTAAGGCATGAAAAGGAAACTATGTAGAAAAAACCGAAATTTTAATATTTGGCCCGTGTACGCACTCGTCACCTCGCATACACAGCCTTCACATATCACAAATTATCACCACAATACGAAGTCCTAAGGGGAATTTCTCCCACACAAGGTTAGACAAGTCACTTACCTCAAACCACACTCAATCAATCAATAAGAAGGCATTTCCCTCTATTTTCCGACTCTGAACGGCTCAAATCTAGCTAAAAGAAATTACATACTATAAATATAACTATAAGAAATTAATCAAAATAATGAAATTATGATTTTTGCAAAGAATTACAAAATCGCCCCAAAAGGTCGACCCGGGCCCACGTCTCGGAACCCGACCAAAATTATAAAATCCGAACACCCATTTGATATCGAGTCCAACCATACAAGAATTATTTAAATACGATCCCATTTGACCTTTCAAAACTCAAGAACTCGGTCTAAGAACTTTACACCTTTTTTCCCAAATGTTTCAACCCAAATCCTTAATTAAATGAAGAAATCGAAGATAGATCAGTGAAAATTAATCAAAAACGAGTTAGGAAATCTTACGCCAACAATCCTTCTGAAAATCTCCCAAAATATCACCTTAATCCGAACTCTCAAGTCCAAATGGTGAAAAACGACATAAACCCTCGATTTTGGATTTTTAATCTACTGCCCAGTTAAATCCTTCTTCGCGAACGCGGAAATTGCCTCGTGTTTGCGAAGAACAAAATACTTCAAGCCCAAATTTCCTCTTATGCGAATGCGAGGGTCCACTCGCGAACGCGATGACCAGGTTTCTCAAGCTTCGCTTCTCGCGAATGCGTAGACCACGCGTGAGGTCCACCCCAGTCTGCCACTTTTCTTCACAAACGTGTGGGCTTCTTCGCGAACACGAAGAACAAGATCCCACCTACCTCCCAGGTACCCTTCGCGAACATGGTGATGGAAACCAGACATTAGCTTTAGCAGTTTGTACATGATCCGAAAAGTGCCGAACAAGGTCCTAATCACGCCCGAGGCCCCCGGGACCCCAACAAATTATACCAAAGAGTCCTAAAATATTGTACGAACTTAATCGAGCCTTCAAATCACATCAAACAATGCTAAAATCACGAAGTGCACATCGATTCAAGCCTACTGAACATTTGAACTTCTAACTTCCACATCTGATGCCGAACCTTATCAAAGCAAGTCCGATTGACCTCAAATTTTGCACACAAGTCATAATTGACATTACATACCTATTCCAACTTCCAGAATCGAAATCCGACCCCGATATCAAAAGTCCACTCCCGGTCAAACTTCCCGAAATTTCACCAATTTCCAACTTTCACCAATTAATGCCGAAACGACCTACGGACCTCCAAATCAACATTTGGACAAGCTCCTAAGACCCAAATCACCATACGGAGCCACTGGAACCATTGAAAATCTATTCCAGAGTTGTCTTCACACAAGTCAAACTATGGTCAACTCCTACGACTTAAACTTCTATTTTCACTCCTATTTCACTCTGAAACTCACCCGAACCCGACACCAAGCGCCCCGGCAAGTCACATAACCACAAAATGAATTAGAGGGAGAAATAAATAAGGTATCGAGGCTAATACTCCCAAAATGACTGGCCGGATCATTACAAGTACATAAACAACATGTACCTAGTATGTATCCAGTCTAACCTCGAAGAAGTAGTGAAGAGGAGTCGACATCGACACTTATTATGGGCCAACAATTAATATATAGAAATTCTAAATAGGCATAGAATATGTGAATAATAATAATAACACAATAGCAAGTAGTGAATAAATGATTCCTTAATTGATAATCAATTTAAAAATCTCCAACTGACACGTACTAACTCTAACAAATTTCGGGCTAATAAATAAATTATAACCTCTCAAGTCATAAATATAATATCAAGTGTAATCGGGCTCCGAGCATTATCACGCACGATTTATGCCGAGGTCGTACGGCCCAATCCAGAATAATGTGTACACTGCCGAGGGTCGAACGGCACGAACCATAGATGCATCTATTATACTGTCCATTCATTCGGCCTACTCCATAAGAAGAGAGAATATTCTACGAATATATGATTTAAAAGCTATCTCAAGACTAATACACAAGGAAGCACAATTTCTATTGATGGTCAAGTAACCAGCCAAAACTCAAATGTAACGACCTGACCAGTTGTTTTGAGCTCTAGCACATCGTTCGGCATTTTGAGGCCTTGAGTAGCTTCACTTCAGGTATTATGACTTGTACGTGTGGTCGGAATTGAACTTTGGGAAGTTCGGAGTTGATTTGGAATGAAAATTCTAATTTCAGAAGCTTTAAGTTAGAAGAATTGGCTAAGGTTTGACTTTTGAGTAAACGACCTCAGAATCGGGATTTGAAGGTTCCAATAGGTTTATATGATGATTTCGAACTTGGGCATATATTTGGGTTGAGTATCGAGTGGTCTGGAAGCATTTCAGCGCTTATTATGGAAAGTTGGCATTTTTGAAAGTTTTAGAATTTCATAAGTGTGGTGTGATGTGGAGTTTTATGTTATCAATGTCCATTTGGAGTTCCAAGCTTTGAAATAGGTTTGTATCGTGATTTGTGACTTGGACGTCATTCCGGGATGTTTAAGTGTAATTCGGACGTATTTATCGAAATTTGAAGGTTGGTAAGTTAAAAGAAAGGTTTTGGCCGACGATTCATAGTTTTGATATTGTTTAACATGATTCAAGATTCCAACTAAGTCCGTATCATGTTGTGGGATGTGCTGGTATATTTGGATGGGGTCCCGGGGGCCTCGGGTTTGAATCGGATTGAAATTAGATCGAAATTTGAAATTGAGGCAAAGCTGGTGAATTCTGGTTGCTACAGGTTGTTCATCATTGTAGTTCATGTAAATATTATCATTCACCCTGTAAATTCTATTTCATACTATTTAACTAATGAAAATTTTGATTTCAAATTACTAAAATCAGTAAGTAAGTTGATAGATTACCGTTGGCTTTCCTGACGGCGGCATTAGGCGCCATCATGACCTTTAGCGGATTTTGGGTCATGACAGCTTGGTATCGGATCCTTAGGTTCACTTAGGTCTCATGAGTCATGAGAAAGTTTAGTAGAGTCTTGCGAATCGGTACGGAGACGTCTATACTTATCTTCGAGAGGCTACAGGGTTGTTAGGAGCACTTCCTTTCTTAATTTCTTCACCGTGCGGTTTGATTCCATTGAGGCTTGTGCCTTTATTTCCTTCCTACTCAATTTTATGCAACGTGGGGTGATTGTTGTCAATTGGGCTTCGAGGAGTTGTATTGGTACTGCAGACATGGTGCAGGATATTTTTCCCTGCGTGTTCGGGCAGGCAATTATCGTCGCCTTGAGAAAGGATATTCTTTTGTTCCAGCTCAGTATCTATATTCACTATGGTTTCGAGACTGAGCACAGATGGCTATGATGTTTATGTGTGGTTATCACACAATTCTGGTGTGATGGTAGGGTGCTTGTTTATGTGTCGAGGCAGTAAATGACTTGAAAGGAGGATTTCTCATTGCATGATTTAGAGGTTCAGCATTCAACTCCAGCAAAGGAAAGGCAATTAGACTATAGATGTTCAGGCTTTGGTTGATAGAGTAACGAGACTTGATATTTTCGAGAGCGGTGGAATTCTCATTAGCGATGTGGTGTCATCGTCCTTGTTGAACGCATTAAGGTTCGCCGGTATTATGGTCTTCTTGATTTGCCTTTGGGGCAGGGTGTTGTGAAATGGTGCCTGAGAAGCGGTTGTCAAAGATGGCGGTATGTAGCGGTTTCAGAATTGAATTGGTGTTTCTAGTGTTGATGGTTCGAGAAAGATGATCTTCTAGGAGGTTTAGAGTTGGTAGCAATTCATTTGTTCTGGTCCTACAAGTATGGATGTAATTTGAGGCAACATTTGTGTAGCGGAGTATGAGGAAGGACATGGCGGGAGGTTGTCTTGCGGTGGTTGGATTGCTAGTAGGTCAAGTTGGAAAAGCAGAGGTCGAGAATTTGCTTAAAGGAAATGATTTAACTGAAGCAAGAGTGGCAGATTAGAATATGGATTCTGTGGTAGGATAGTCACGTGCCTTGAGAAAGTTTAGAGCGGTTTGGGAATCATGGTAGAAAGGTGACTAGGCCTACGGATTTTATTTGGGGTGGTGGCTACTGTATTGAGGAACATTGAATATGGCAGAAAGGAGTTTGCTTGAAATGAAGAGGGGTGTGAAAACTCGATTATCGTTGGGATGCAACATGACTTCGAGTTTGGAATGTGTTGTCGCACTTTTAGTTGATATCAATGGGGAATGAATAGACTTGTACAGCTGGTGGGCGAGCATGGGCTAAGGAGGGTTTACTGATTTTGTAGTAGTTGTACCCAGTGCAGCACCGTTGGAAGATGTCGGTATAGAATTCCACAGGTGGGTTATCTCTTGTGAACAGGTTAGCGGTTGTGTGATCTTGATGAGGTTTCTACGAAGAGTTATACTTACTACCAAATAGAAGGTCGAGTATGTGATCGTGGCCGATAATTAAGAATGTTTCATGAAAAGTTTAACAAAAGATTTTGAAAAATTTGGCGAGTTAATGGTGCGAGATCATGGTAATTGATAAGGAGGAATCATTGTGGGCTCTACATTATGTTATGGTAGCTTAAAGCTAAGTGGGGAGCCTACTGTCTACGATCGGATCTCGTGGTTGTCTGCTTGTGCAGTTTTTGGTTATCGATGTGTTGGTGGATTATTTATGACTAAGAAAAGAAAAATATCAGGGGTAATTCGAGCAAGGAACTTGATGAATGTGTGCTATACTTCGCCTTATCGATTCAGGTGCAGGTTTTGGGAAGACTCAGAGTTTATGCTTCTTGTGGGTGTAATATACAAGGAAAAGAATTCGGCCAGCTGCTTTTTTGAGAGGGTGTTCATGTGCTAGCAGAGCATTGGATTTTGGTTATATTCGGGACCAGGACAGAGTGGATGACTCTCGACAATGGTCCTAGTGGGTTCAAGAATTAAAGTGTAGTGCCTAAGGATTTCGGGTCCGTTGTGTGGTTAAGGACCCCGTTTACGCAGTGGATTGCGAACGGAACTTGGAATGTTCTATGTTATCATCGGGTATGCGGTGCAGTATTGGAGTAAAGGAAGAAATAGCTTCGAATTTGCGGAAGGTCTTGCGGAATGGGTATACCAGTTAAAGATGCTATTGTGCGCATAGGGAGAGTGTGAGGTGGCTCATGAGTATTGAGACGATGTGGTCTCGTGATGCGGTTACTCGGAATGATTGCGGATTTAGTTCATTACATTTTTGCGCGGTGCTATTATTATTTCTAAGGTGGGTCGAGAGTAAATTGGAAGAAGTTGGGTCTGATAGTAATGGTTGAATTAGCATGATTGTGGCAATGATCAGTTCCTTCAGCGCGTGAAGTTATACATGTGGTTTGTGGTTGTGCGCGTGGGCTTGAAAGACACCACAACTTGATTAATTTGGGAGGTATTTTATTCAAATGGCCTTGCGGTGTAAATGGATTCCGAAGGAGTCATGGTGGTTTAGATAGCGACTCGAGGTTTGTATTTTTCTGCGGTTTGGGAATTCAGTTGCGTATTGCATTGGCTCTTCTGAAATGAGCTGAGTGAAAGGTTTATAGCCAATGAAGTGTTTATTCTACTGGCAATTCAGGAGTTATGATGAATTCTTATATTCTCAAGTAGCGACAAGATATGTCCAGTGAGCGGCATAGGAATTTGAAATTTGAGGATCAAGGTTGCGGTTCGGTGTTGACAAGAATGTCACGAGCTCGGATGAGCAGGGGAGAATTCAGGTGTTCAGAGTAAGATGGCATTTTCTTTAGTGTCACTTGAGAACGGTGTCCTGTGTAAGAGGCTTTGTGTATTGATTTGCGAATTCTTGTTGGTGGTATGGAGGTACAGACTTTGCTACCTGGTGTGAAAGGTCGTGGGAGCGTACCCCACTGGGAGATTTGTATAAGTGTGACATGTTAGTCACTCGATTATTAAAGATTGAAACTAAGTACGGGGATTTTTGGTAATATCGTTGATGTGAGAGTTTATGCCTAGAAGGCTCTCTATTCCTTTGGTTGTGAATTGTGGGAGTTGTTCCGGATTGAGACAGCTTGATTATTCTCACATCTGTTGTGGTCCCGTGTAGCTTGTGGTATTAAGTGAGAAGGATGGCTCTCGAGATGCAGGTCATTTATTGCACCTTAGCCATGATTGAATTTTGTGGCGTTTGGCGCTATCCGTCTCCCCAGGGTAATATTTTCACACTTGGCGTGTTTGTGGTCGATATTCGTTATTTTGTAGGTATATGCATTGTGGCTTGATGGTAATTTCCTTATTTATTGTCATGTTTGGACCGGGTTGCACGCCGCAACGGTATCATGTTTGGATCGGGTTGCACGACGCAATGGTATCATGTGTGGATCGGGTTGCACGACGCAACGGTATCATGTGTGGATTGGGATGCAAGCCGAAATAGTGAGATGTTGAGTATGGTTCCCTATATCTATTCTTATGTATTTTGTTTCTCATTCTCTGAGAAGGGTTCATAGAGTTTGTTCGGCCGTCTTATTCGTTACGCAGGCTGGATAGTTCCTTTTCCAAAGTTTGTTTTTCCTTATGTATTGCATTCGGGTTTGTAGCTTGTTGGTGCATTGTTGGCATCATATGAGATTTTTTGCAGTGTTTGAGATGGCTTATTGCCTGAGCAGCTTGTACTGGGTGTGACGAGGTTATTGGGATCAGTGCAATCGGAGTTATGAATGGTATATTAAGGAGTAAATATTGTTATTCTGTTCAGAATGAGGTAAGGGTCCTTGCCAGGAGAGGAGACTCCATGATTTGTTGATTCTCCAAGTGATTATTAGTTTCTACACATCTCTGCCATCGTGGTAGTATTTCGAGAGTTGAAAAAGGACTCATATGCATCATGAGGCATATTACAGGCATCAGATTCGTGAAATTCCAGCTATTGTGGTCGGAGGATGTCATTATGGGCAACCGACTTATGTGGTGCATGGTGTGATTTCAGCATAGGTGCATAATTATGTCTTGGTACAGTGTGTGGTGATTGATACGGTGTTCGTATGTTAGAATTGGGTCTTGTAGAGAAATACAGAGGCTGGAATTTGGTTCTAAGGCTTATTGACTAAATAGAATGGGAGGATCTTCAGTCTGACTCGAGCTAATATGGTCAACTAGGTTGTGGTGGCACGGGTAGGTGCATGAGGTGTTAAAATATAATTTTGGACAACTCCGGAAGAATTCGTAGCACGTTCGAGGACGAACGTATATTTATGTAGGGGAGAATGTAACGACCCGACCGATCATTTTGAGCTCTAGCATGTCGTTCGATGGTTTGAGGCCTTGAGTAACTTCACTTAAAGTATTATGACTTGTATGTGTGGTCGGAATTGAACTTCGGGAAGTTCGGAGTTGATTGCGAAAGAAAATTCTAATTTCGAAAGCTTTAAGTTGGAAGAATTGGCTAGGGTTTGACTTTTGAGTAAACGACCTTTGAGTCGAGATTTGAAGGTTCCAATAGGTTCGTATGGTGATTTCGGACTTGGGCGTATGTTTGGGTTGAGTATCGGGTAGTCTAGAAGCATTTCGACACTTATTATGGAAAATTAGCATTTTTGAAAGTTTTAGAATTTCATATGTTTGGTGTGAAGTGGATTTTTATGTTATAGATGTCCGTTTGGAGTTTCGAGCCTTGGAATAGGTCCATATCGTGATTTGTGACTTGCACGTAAAGTTTGGCATCATTCCGGGATGTTTAAGTGTAATTCGGATGCGTTCAACGAAATTTGAAGGTTAGAAAGTTAAAAGAAAGGTTTTGGCTGACGTTTCGTAGTTTCGATGTTGTTTAACGTGATTTGAGGCTCAGACTAAGTCTGTATCGTGTTGTGGGATGTGTTGGTATGTTTGGACGGGGTCCCGGGGGCCTCGGGTTTGAAACGGATCGAAATTTGTAATTGAGGCAAAGCTGGAGAATTCTGGTTACTGGTGCAACCGCTTCTGTGGAAGCTTCACTGCAGAAGTGACCTCGCAGAAGTGAGGCAGTGAACCGCAGAAGCGGATAGGAGTGAGCTGGGCAGAGATCACAGGTGCGAAGAAATTTCTGCACCTGCGTGATCGCAGATGCGACCACTGAAGCATAGAAGCGGATTTTTGCTGGGGAAGGTTGGGACCGCAGATGTGGTCGGATTCTGCAGAAGTGGAACCGCAACTGCTGATGAGGCATCGCAGACGCGAGGGCGCAGAAGCGCTGGAGGATTCTCAGATGTGGTAGGCGACCTGGCCTGGGTTTTCACAGATGCGAGATTGAAGTTGCATAAGCGACTGTTGTAGAAGCGACCAGTGGACCGCAGATGTGAAAAGGTCGCTGGGTAGTGTTGTTTTAAGAACAGAATTTGGCTATTTTTCTTGCATTCTCTCTTGGTTTGGGCGATTGTTGGAGAGCTTCAAGTGAAGGTTTTCGTCATCTACGGTTAGGTAAGTTATTCCCACCTATTGTAAGTTAAATACATGGATTCTATAAGGATTTAAACATGGAAATTAGTAGAAATTATGGGATAGCTCGAGTTTATTGTTAAGAGGAGGATTGTACCACGTATTATACTTGTTATTTCGTGTATTTTCTCTGCCTCACATCTGTTTACTTCTACTGTATCTATCTTATTGGGCCACTAGTAAGTGTCGATGTCGACCCCTAGTCCCTACTTCTCTGGGGTTAGGCTAAATACTTACTGGGTACGTGTTGATTTACATACTCATGCTACACTTGCCGCACTTATTGTGCAGGTACATATATGTCTGGTGGTCTTTTGGGCGCAGAGGCACGGCTATTGCGGGGACTTTATCGTGAGTTGCATTTCATGTTACGATCCGCAGCCTGCAGAGTCTCCATCAGAGTTATTTATATTTTCCTGTCTAATTTGTATTCCAGAAAGATATTGTATTTTATTATATTTCCTAGTTTATGCTTTGAAATTGAGGCAAAGCTGGTGAATTCTGGTTGCTACAGGTTGTTCATCATTGTAGTTCATGTAAATATTATCATTCACCCTGTAAATTCTATTTCATACTATTTAACTAATGAAAATTTTGATTTCAAATTACTAAAATCAGTAAGTAAGTTGATAGATTATCGTTGGCTTGCCTGATGACGGTGTTAGGTGCCATCACTACCTTTAGTGGATTTTGGGTCGTGACATCAAAGTAAGTGAAATTCGGTCTTTACGAATTTTTTATCAAGTTTCAATATAATTTAAGCACTTAAATTAATAAGTAGAGTGCAAACAATACAAGTATTTCATGATTGGGTCCTAAAACTACCCGGACTTAAGCATGATTTGTAGCTACACACGGACTCTCGTCACCTCGTAAGTACGTAGCCTCCATAATTGGAAGAAAATAGTAATTTAATATATCTATGGGGTAAATTCCCTCTTACAAGGTTAGGCAAGAGACTTACCTCGTCCTAAAGCTCACTTTCTGGCCCCACAAATCCACTCTAAAGCCTCTACTTGGTGCCAAACAATCCAAAACTAATTAAATATTATATAAATTAATCAATTTACATTCACAAGTTCATAATTTAGCTATTAGAGTAATTAACCAACCCAAATTGAAAGATTCTTGAAATTCACCCCCGGGCCCACGTGCCCGGATTTCAGAAATATTCAAAGATAAATGTTACCCATAACCTCACGAACTCAAATATATAATTTCTACCCAATTCCATAATCATTTTTGTGGTTAAATCTCATTTTTATCAAAACCCTAGGTTCTTCATGAATCCTACAAGTTTTTACAATCTTTCCGTGTTTAATCTACCTAAAAACCGTACAAAATGGGTAAAAGTTACTTACCTTAGGATATTGATGGAAATCCCCCTCCAATGAGCTCTCAAAATCTCCCAAGACTAAGTGAAATTGTGAGAAAAAGGTCCAAGTCTCGGATTAAAAACCTTACTACCTCTAGCGATTTTCGTTTCTGTGGATCTTGGGTTGCACCTGCGACGCCGCACCTGCCGAAAAACAACCTCAGGTGCGGTACTAGCCCAGGCTGCCTCCCTTCGCTTCTACGGAAAGCCTGTTGCACCTGCGACCCACGCCTGGCTGACCTTGCTTCGCATCTGCGGCCCCATCATCGTAGAAGTGAGTTCGCTTCTGCGGAACTTCTCCGCTTCTAAGGACAACTGGCCACTCACCCCAGGCTCCTTTTGTGATCACAAGCTCTCTTTTGCTAGCTTGTACCTGCGGCCAAAATCACGCAGGTGAGATTGCACCAGAACTAGAGCACCAACAGTCCCCCATGAAAAATTTTCGAGTCTGATTCCAATCTGTTTCGCACCTGGGGCCGCCGGGACCCCATCCAATCACACTCACACCTCCAAAAACATAATACGGACCCACTCGCGTGATCAAAACTCTGAAATAACATCTAGAAATACAAATCGGATGCCCAAATGCATGAATCAAATTATGAAACTCAAAAACTTCTAAAAACACTTCCGCACGTCCGATTCCTATCAAAGCAACTCGGAATGACGCCAAATTTTGCGTGCAAGTCTTAAATCATCATACGGAACTATTCCCAGGCTCGGAATCCAAAACGGACCTCGATATCACCAAAACCTACTACAAACTAAACTTAAGGAACTTAAAAACCTTCAATGAGCCAACTTTCAACATTAAGCGGTAAAATGCTCACGAATCATCTGAAACCCGATCTGAACACGTGCCCAAGTCCAAAATCATCATACGAACCTATTGGAACCTTCGAATCCTGATTCCGATGTTGTTTACTCAAAATGTTGACTCAAGTCAAACTTATCCATTTAAGCCATTATTAAGGAACTAAGTGTTCCGATTTCAACCCGAACCCTTCTAAACCCGAACTAACCATCCCCGCAAGTCATAAAACAGTAAAATCACATATGGAGAGTCTTAATTATGGGAACAGGGATCTAGAAAGTAAAACGACCGGTCGTGTCATTACAGTTTTGGTCATGTTCGGACCATGTTGTGATTGTATCAGATATTATACTGTTATGAGATTATCTTTGTCTTGATTTATGATATAACTCTGTTAATTAAAGGAATCAGGGCTATATTCTGTTGATTGTGAGTTAACTTGTATAACAAGTACGGCTAGGCGCCATCACGCGCTAAGGTGGGATTTTGGGTCGTGACAGATTTATTAATTATTTATTAGCCTAAATATTGCTAATAACACTAAGTAAAAGTGTATTAGTAATATCCTTAAGAAAGGACGTTGATTGATTAGTTTATAAATTGATAATTACCTAAATATAAGTGTATTAGTGGTACTCTTAAGTAATGTTAGTGATTGATAAGCCTATAAATTAATAATTACACTACGTAGAAGTGTATTAGTGATAATTAGCTTATAAATTGACAATTATACTAAGTATATATGGATTAGTTGATGATTTGTTCTAAATTGATAATCACACTAACTAGATGTGTGTGTCATAGAAATATTCTTAAGATATGTTAGTGATTGACCATTAGCTTGTGAATTCTTATAGATTCATTTTCTTTGTTTTTTAAAATTTATCATTAGGCTCCATTGGTATTGAAATAAATGAAAACTTAAATTATTTATCAAGATTGTCTCTCAGTAATAATTTAATTTTATTATTTAAAATAATATTTATTAACCAAGAGACTTTCCGATGGAATCTCTTGATCCATTTAAAATAAGATTTATTTACCCAAAGACTTTCGGATAGGGTCTCTCGGTCCGTTTATGTTATGTCGGGCAGAAGCCCTAATTTAGTTATTTTCTCTCTCTTTTAATCCTCTCTTAGACCTAACTTACCTCTACGCTGCCGACTCCTCCAACCAGCCACCACCGATGTCCAAGCGGTTCTACCTCTGAGGTAAGTTTTTTTTTCTTTTCCCAATTTCGATTTAGGGTTATAAAATATTAAGCGGATCCTCCGCATAATACTCTCCAAAAATCCACAAAAGCAATTCCTATCGGTAAAGCATTGTTACCGGGAGACATCCCTCGATAGTCCGCATCAATGAAAGGAGAATTTATAGAGATATGGAGAAGTATAAATAATATTACTAAAGCATATTATATTATCATTACCTAAATAATGTTACATTGTGACTACTGGACCTTTATTTATTGAGTGGTATTTTCTTTAAAATCCAATGTGCGAGGAAGAGTTAGATTTATTAGAGGTGAAATCACAAAGATCCTTCACCACTGTTGTGGCAATGGATGCCTTTTTGCCCATGCTTCTCACATTCAATGTATATGGAAGCCTTTGCTTACTGAAGTGATCCCTTTCTATATGAATGGACTTCTCTCTCTTGCAGCACACTAATTCTACGACCATTATGGTTAATTATCACCATCACTATTCGCCATAAACAATTTAATATTTTATTGATATAGTTTTGAAATTTAAATTTATTAATTAATAAATAAATATATGCTTTATATATTCAAATATTGAGAAACAAAAAACCCTAATTATTTAGTATTAAGATCTTAATGTAACATCTTAAATTCTTAATATTAATTCAAATATAAATTCAAATTCAGACATCTTATAATCTTAATTGAACATCTTAATATTCAAATGTGTATTCAAATTCAGACGTATCAATCTTAATACAAGCAAATATATAGGAATTATTGTGTCAATGGTACTCAACTAGTATTAGTAATTATTTTTCTGGAGAAAATCTACATCTATATTATATTACAAATGTAACGACCCGACCGGTCGTTTTGATTTCTAGAACCCCGTTCCCCTAAATAAGACTTCTCATACATACTTTTACTGCTTTATGACTTATGGGAATGGTTAGTTCGGGATTTGGAAGGGTTCGGGTTGAAATCAGAACACTTGGTTCCTTAAGGTTGGCCTAAAAGGCCAAGTTTGACTTCGGTCAACATTTTGAGTAGACGACCTCAGAATCGGAATTTGACGGTTCTAATAGGTTCGTATGATGATGATTTCGGACTTGGGTGTATGTTCAGATCGAGTTTTATGACCCCAGAGCTTTTTGGTGCCTAATAGTGAGAGTTGGTTCTTGAAGGTTTTAGAAATTCTTTAAATTTGGTTGGGAGCGGGTTTTGGTGATATCAAGGTCCACATGGAATTCCGAGACCGAGAATAGTTCCAAAATATCATTTAAGACTTGCACGCAAAATTTGGTATCATTCCGAGTACTGTAAAAACGTTTCGGTGCATTGGAAATGAATTGAAGAACTTGAAGTTCTTAAGTTTGGTTCAATTGGTTTTGGGGTTCGATTCTTAGTTTTGATGTTGTTTTGGGTATTCCGAGAATTTGAGCGAGTCCGTTTTAAGATTCCAAACTTGTTGGTATGTTCGGGCGGGGCCCCGGGGGCCCCGAGCGTCAATCGGACGCGGATCGGACCAAGATGAGAATTTGGAACAACAGCTGAAGCAGGTCTGTCATAATCGCACGTGCGCTTGATCAGCCGCAGGTGCGAGCCAAGCCTCGCAGAAGCGGCCAAGGAAGGGAAGCAGGTTCCACAGGTGCGGCCCATCCTCCGCAGAAGCGGAAACCCGTCCGCAGAAGCGACACCAGCCGGCCCAGGGGAGTTCCGCAGAAGTGGACGTTTGTCCACAGAAGTGAGGGCGCAAGTGCGACCCTATGACCGCAGGTGCGGAAATCGCTGAATGCAGTGAACTTCATTTAATACGGGACTTAGGCATTTTTCTCCCATTCTTCACACACTTGGGCGATTTTAGAGCTTCAAAAAGGGAGACTTCAACCTAGCTATTGAGGGTAAGTAATTCCTACCTTAATGTCAGTTTAATACATAGATTATGAGTAAATTTCAACATGAAAATTGGTAGAAATCATAGGTTTAGATAAAATACCTAGGGTTTAATAAAAATGATATTTTACCACGAAAATGATTATGAAACTTAGTGAAAACCATGGATAACAACTTTCTTAAAAAAATTTTGGAATTCTGGTATGTGGGCCCGGGGGTAAATTTTAGGAATCTTGCAATTTGGGTTGGGTAATCACTCTTATACTGGAGATTTGAACTTTTGAGCATAGATTGATTGATTTATATAATGTTTGACTAGTTCCGAGTTATTTGGCATCAAATTTGGAGGTTTGAGCGCATTCTTGAATTGGGAAGTAGGCCTTGAGATGAGGTAAGTCTCTTTTCTAACCTTGTAAGAGGGAATTTACCCCATAGGTGAACTTAATTAATTTGTGTTGTTATTTGTGAGGGGCTACGTACGCATGAAGTGACGAGAGTCCGTACGTAGCTACTATTATTTTTATGTTCGGGTAGGTTTTAGGTTTATACCATGCTTTGTGGATACCGTTATTGATTATATTTGTTAATTGTATCAAATGGAACTAAGTCGAGGATTTTAAGGATTTAAAAGCTTCAAGTTCAATTGTCTTTATTTTGAAAAGAATCAAGAGAGAGTTATGATCTATTGATAATTTATATTTGACCGCGTAGTAAGTATATTTCGCGAGCGGCGTAATTCTTTCTACTACTCTCATGGGAGCAGGTATTTCGCCTCGGCAGGTTAATAGATGCATCTATGGTTCGTACCGTTCGATCCTCGGCAGTGCACAATTTGTATTTATGTTAGATCGGGCCGAACGTCCTCGGTGGAATTTTGTGTGTGATAATAGAACTGGAAGTCCCTTTTATAATTGGTATAAATTCATTATTTGAAAGATTATTTGTTTTAAATGAAGTGATTTGAGTTCTTAAACATGGTGATGAATTGTTCAGTTATTTCTTGTTCTGAGTTTTATTGTTATATATATCATGCTTAATTAGAATTTCATATTATCATATTGTTGGCCCTTAGTAAGTGTTGGAGTCGACCCATCATCACTACCTCTTCGAGGTTAGACTAGATACTTACTGGGTACATATTGTTTATGTACTCACGCTATACTTCTATACTTAATTGTACAGGATCTGAGGTAGGTGCATCTAGTTACCAGTCTGGTGTGCAGATTTGATCCCCATCTCGAGACTTCACGGTGAGCTACCTTCTGAGCCGTTCTGCAGCAGTTGGAGTCTCCCTTATATTTTATTTTTCTGTCTATTTCCTTTCAGACAGTAGGCTAGTGTTCTTTTGTATATTCTACTAGATTGCCCACATACTTGTGACACCAGGTCTTAGCACACACACTAGTAGACTTATGATTTTGGATTTGTTTACATGCTTACGATTTGTACTCGGTTGCTTCCGTTTAATTATGTCACATTTGAAAATTTCTAAATCTTTTTAACAAATGAGAAAATATTATCCACTTATTAATTTATTTAAACGGGAAACCATTAGGTAGATTAGTGTTGGCTTGCCTAACAATGGTGTTGGGCGCCATCACGGCCTATGATGTAATTGGGTCGTGATAAAAAAGAGGGTAGTATGCATTATGGTTAAGCCAAGTAGCAAGCTAAAAAGAAGCCACTTAAAAATTTTAGGACAACATTAATAATTAGGAATTATAAATGAAACATAATTAATAGAAGTAGTTGAATGAAATAGACCTTAGACATATAATCTAAATAAATCTTAGACAAACCTAATCTATATATCTATATCTATATCTATCTATATTTTGATCCACTCATAGATTTTCTTCTATATTAGCTAGAAATATGGAGGTAAAGAATTAATTAAAAACTATAATAGAAAAAAATAAAAAAAATATAGAAATACGTAAATTGGGAAACATATGACTATTTATACTTTGGAGTAAGTTAAAATATAAACTAAAACTAAAATTTAATTAATATATTAAAGATTTGATGATTTTAAAAATGAAAAAATTTTAAGCACCAAAATAAGATCTTACATAAAATATACAAATTATTTATAAGGTAAGAAAAAAATTAAATAATCATTAAATAAATTTTAATAACAAGAATAATAAAGTCATATTAAGATTGACAAATTGGACAAATGAATACTTTATAAGTAAATAAATATCTCTTATATAATTAAAATTGTAAACTTAATAAGAACAAATTTTAAACAAGCTAATGAATAATTCAATAGCAAAACTAAGGAGCAAATAGAGAAAAAAATCAAAAATTTCATCATACAAAAGTAGAAGGATAAAACTTATTCAAATTTGAGATGAGAAAGTTTTGTTTAAATATGATAAGAAATGTCATGCATGTGGATAAGGCCACATAACTAAAGTCTAATAGATAAACGAAAAAATTAAAAATATTGAATAATAAAAATAAATTTGTTATAAAACAATAAAAGAAGAAGAAGAGTATTACAGAGAAAAGTAGAGAGATAATTGTTATTGATTTGGGATGAATTACAATGGAAGAGAACCTGTCATGACCCAATTCCCTCTATAGGCCATTATGACGCCCAACGTCACTGCTAGGCAAGTCAACGGTGAACTATCCATATAATTGTTTATTTTAATGTTTTTAGTCATTTATTTCATTTAATAAGAGAGCGATTAATAGGTGATTGTAGTAATGTAAAGCATGAAATAAACGAAAGAGTGAAGTAGTGAATTTAATAATCAAAACCATAAGATATCTACTAGAATCTCCCAAAATCGGTGTCACAAATGCATGAGAAAACTAGTAGAATATACAAAAATCTCTTATACTATTGTCTAGAGTAAGGTAGACAGAAAAAGAGATACAACAAGAAGAGACTTTGGGCACTGCAGAACGGGCATAGAAAGCATCTCACCACTAAGTCTTCGGGTAGCGGGAGTACGCGCCTGAATAGCCGCCAGATGCGCTACCTAAGATCATGTACAATTAGTGCAGAAGTGTAGCATGAGTACATAAACAACATGTACCCAATAAGTATCTAGTCTAACCTCGAAAAAGTAGTGACGAGGGGTCGACTTCGACACTTACTAGTGGGCAATATACATAATGTACAAGATTATTTAATAGGCATGAAATACAACATCAATGATAGAATAAGAGGCAATAATTAAATGACCATTTATCAAAATAACAATTAAAAGTCCCCAAATATCACATACTACTTTCAACAAGTAAGGACTCAACATGTATTTATGAATCCTCAAGTCATGAAAGACATATCAAGTATAATCGGACTGCGAGTGACAACACACATGAGTTATGCCGAGGTCGTACGGCCCGATAGATAATAATAGTGTACATACACTACTGAGGTCATACGGCCCGATCTATACAACATTCAAATAATATATATATATATATATATATATATATATATATATATATATATATATATATATATATATATTAAGGACTCAACATGTATTTATGAATCCTCAAGTCATGAAAGACATATCAAGTATAATCGGACTGCGAGTGACAACACACATGAGTTATGCCGAGGTCGTACGACCCGATAGATAATAATAGTGTACATACACTACTGAGGTCATACGGCCCGATCTATACAACATTCAAATAATATATATATATATATATATATATATATATATATATATATATATATATATATATATATATATATATATACTTAGGCGTTCGGCCTGATCCATGGGAATAGAGAAACTCTTCGGATTTCGAATTGCATATTTACAACTCCAAGGTAAGCCCATGAAAGAACATAATTTCCATAAACAATTAAACATTCCGCCAATTCTCTAAGTAATGAAGCTCGATTTAACATAATCTTTAACCAAATTTTACTTATTAATACATTCAATTAAACTAGCAAGTTGAGCCCAGATAGTGCAAGTAATAGTATAATAAAGGCTTATGTCTACCCAGACATAACATGATTTTTAGCTACGCACGGACTCTCGTCACTTCGTGCGTATGTAGCACCCATAATTAGTAGGAAATAACAATTTAAACACCTATGGGGTTAATTCCCTCTTACAAGATTAGGCAAGAGACTTACCTCGTTCCCAAATCCACTTTTCGGTCCACAAATCACTCTAAAAGCTTCAAGTCGTTGTCGAACAATCCGAAACTAGCCAAAGTTTGTAAAAACTAATCAATAATTGTTCAAAAGTTTATAATTTAACTATTAAAGTGATTACCCAATCCAATTTGAAAGATTCCTAAAATTCACCCCCGGTCCCACGTGCCCGGATTCTAGATTTTTTTGTAAATAATTGTTACCCAGTACCTCACGAACACAAATATATAATTTCTACTCAATTCCATAACCATTTTCGTGGTCTAATCCCATTTTTATCAAAACCTAGGTTTTTCAACAAACTACTAAAATTTCTACAATTTTCATGTTAAGAACTACCCGTAATCTAGGTATTAAACTCACATTGTGTAGAATACACTTACCTCCAGATGCTAGGTGAAAATCCCTCTCTACAAAGCTCCAAAATCGGCTAACAAATGAGAGAAATGAACAAAAAGACCAAAATCCTGATTTTTATTAAGTCACTGCCCAAGTTTGCCTCCTTCGCGATCGCGAACAAGCCCTCTTGATCGCGAAGGCAAAACTCACAAACCTAGGAAAAGTCTTTTATGCGATCACGAGAAGGCACTCGTGAACACGATGCACTGAGACAGCCTCTCATCGTGAATGCGTGCCTCCATTTGTGAATGTGAAAGGCAACTGAGTTGCCCAGGCCCATGTCTTCTACGTGAACGCGATGAGTCAACGGCGAACGCAAAGGCCACTGGTCCCAAGCCTCCGCGAACATGACCCCTGCTTCGCGAACGCTAAGAACAACATCACCCAGTCCCCAAATCCTTCTTCGCGATCGCGAGGGTCCTTCCGTGTTCGCGAAGGAAACCAGAACAGCACACCAGTAGTTTTGAACTTAGCTCCGAGCAGTCCGAAACACGCCTGAGCCCCTCGGGACCCCATCCAAATGCACCAACAAGTCTATAACCATAATACGGACCTGATCGAACTCTCAGAACACATAAAACAAAATCAAAACTACGAATCGCACCCCAAACCAAATTGAATCAACCTATGAACTTCAACTTTCTAACTAGCTCCGAACGCGCCGAATCATACTTAGACTACTCGGAATGACACCAAATTTTGCGTAAAAGTCATAAATTACCATAAGAACTTATTCCCAGGCTCGTAATCCCAAACGGACCTCGATAACACCAAAGTCTACTCCAAACCAAATTTAAAGAACTAGAAAACCTTCAATGAACCAACTTTCAATATTAAGCGCTGAAATGCTCCCGGATTACCTGAAACCCAATCTGAGCACCCACCCAAGTCCAAAATCATCATACGGACCTATTGGAACCATCAAATTCCGGTTCCGACATCGTTTACTCAAAACGTTAACTCAAGTCAAACTTGGCCATCATAGGCAACTAATAAGGAACTAAGTGTTTTGATTTCAACCCGAACCCTTCCAAACCTAAACCAACCATCCCCGCAAGTCATAAAACAGTAAAAGCACATACAGAAAGTCTTAATTTAGGTGAACGAGGATCTAGAAAGAAAAACAATCGGTCGGGTCATTACATTCTCCACCTATTAAACAAACGTTCGTCCCCGAATGGGTCTAGAATCATACCTGGAGTGCTGAATAAATACAGATATCTGCTCTGCATGTCCTCCTCGGTCTCCCAAGTCGCTTCCTCAACTAGTTGACCCCTCCACTGGACCTTTACCGAGGGAATCTTCTTGGACCTCAACTGGCGAACTTGCATGTCAACAATAGCAATTGGCTCCTCCTTATAACCCAAGCTCTTATCTAGTTAAACTGTACTGTAATCTAACACATGCAACCTGTCGACATGGTACCTCCGGAGCATAGACACATGGAAGACTGGATGAACTCCTGATAGACTGGGAGGCAAAGAAAGCTCATAAGAAACCTCCCCAACTCGCCTCAACACCTCAAATGGGCCAGTAAACCTTGGGCTCAGCTTGCCCTTCTTCCCAAACCTCATGATACCCTTCATCGGTGAGACTTTCAAGAGAACCTTCTCGCCCACCATAAATGATAAATCACGTGCCTTCTGATACGCGTAACTCTTCTGTCTGGACTGTGCTATGCAAAGTGGCTCTTGAATCAACTTTACCTTTTCCAAGGCATCCTTCACTAAATCAGTGCCATATAACATAGCCTCGCCGGGCTCAAACCATCCGTTGGGCAAACATCATCGCCGACCATATAAAGCCTCAAATGGAGCTATCTCGATGTTGGACTGATAATTGTTGTTATAAACAAACTCGACCAAAGGCAAGAATCGGTCCCACTGCCCTCTGAAGTCAATCACACACGCTCTGAGCATATCCTCTAGAATCTGAACTGACGGCTTTGAATGCAGGTCGGTCTGCGGATGAAAGGCTGTGTTGAGATCTACTCGGATTCCCAACTTGCTTTGTACTACTCTCCAAAAATGCAAAGTGAACTGAGGGCCTCTATCTGAAATGATGGAAACATGCACACCATGCAACCGTCTCCTGAATGTAAATCTGGGCCAATCTCTTTGAAGAGTACGTAGTCATAACCGGAACAAAGTGTGATGACTTGGTCAGCCTGTTGACAATGTCCCAAACAACATCAAACTTCCTCAGCGTCCGCGGTAACCCAACTACAAAGTCCATAGTGATCCGCTCCCATTTCCACTCCGGTATAACCATCTGCTGGAGTAGGCCACCTAGCCTCTGGTGCTTATACTTAACTTGCTGACAATTTAGACACCTCGCTACATACTCAACTATGTCCTTCTTCATCCGCCACATCAATAATGCTGCCTCAGGTCGTGATAAATCTTTGTAGCACCTGGATGAATAGAATACCGAGAACTGTGTGCCTCTTCTAGAATCTTCTCCCTCAAGCCATCAATATTAGGAACACATAGGCGACCCTAGAGTCGCAGAACACCATCCTTGCCGATAGTAACCTCCTTGGAATCACCCCATAGCACCGTCTCTGTAAGAACCAGAAGGTGCCGATCATCTCACCGACGAGCCTTGATCTGCTCAAATAATGAAGATTGAGTCACAACACATGCAAGAACTCGATTGGGCTCTGAAATATCCAACCTCACAAGCTGGTTAACTAAGGACTGAATGTCTGAAGCGAATGGCCTCTCATCTGCTGAAATAAATGCCAAACTACTCATACTCTCGGCCTTACTGCTCAAGACATCTGCAACCACATTTGCCTTGCCCGGATGGTAAAGGATGGTAATATCATAGTCCTTCAGTAACTCAAGCCACCTGCGATGCCTCAGATTAAGATCCCTCTGCTTAAACAAATACTTCAAGCTACGATGATTGGTGTAAACTTCACAGGACACCCCATAAAGATAATGTCTCCAGATCTTGAGAGCATGAACTATTTCGGCCAACTCCAACTCATGTACAGGGTAATTATTCTTGTGGGGCTACAGCTGACGTGAAGCATATGCAATAACTCGCCACTCCTGCATCAATACACAAACCAGTCCAACGCGTGAAGCGTAGCAATACACAATATACATCCCTAAATTGGAAGGCAACACTAAAATCGGTGTTGTAGTAAAAGTTGTCTTGAACTTATGAAAGCTCGCCTTGCAATCATCGGACCATTGTAACAGAGCACCCTTCTGGGTCAAGCTAGTCAAAGGTGCTGCAATAGATGTGAAGCCCTCCACAAACCGACGATAATAACCTGCTAACCCCAAGAAACTCTTGATTTCGGTCGCTGTGGTAGGATGAGGCCAAATCTGGACTGCCTCGATCTTCCTGGGATCCACCTTAATACCCTCACCTAATATAACATGCCCCAAGAATGCCACAGAATCTAACCAGAACTCGCACTAGGAGAACTTAGCATATAACTTCTGTTCCCGCAAGGTCTGAAGAACAACTCTCAAATATTGCTCGTTCTCCTCCACACTACACGAGTAGATCAATAGGTCATCAATGAAGACAATGACGAATGAGTCAAGATATGTCCTGAACACCCGGTTCATCAAATCCATAAACGTCGTCGGGGCATTGGTCAAGCCGAAAGACATCACTAGAAACTCATAGTGGCCATACCTAGTCCAGAAAGCTGTCTACGGAACATCCGAAGCACGAATCTTCAGCTGATGATACCCAGATATCAAGTCGATCATAGAGAACACCCTGGCACCCTGCAACCGGTCAAACAAATCATCAATACGCGGAAATGGGTACTTGTTCTTAATGGTAACTTTATTCAACTGGCAGTAATCAATGCACATCCGCATACTCCTATCCTTCTTTTTCACAAAGAACACCGGTGCACCCGACACAGCTCGGCCTGGCGAACCCCTTTGCTAGCAACTCCTCAAGCTGCTCTTTCAAGTCTTTCGGAGCTATGCGGTACGGTGGAATAGAGATAGGCTGGGTACCTGGTACGGTACCAAGTCAATATTGAAATCGATATCACGATCTGGTGGCATGCCTGGTAAATTAGAAGGAAACACATCAGGGAACTCCTGCACCATGGGCACTAAATCAATCGTAGGAGTCTCTGCAGCAGTATCCCGAACATAAGTTAGATAAGCCAAACAACCCTTCTCGACCATGTGTCGAGCCTTCAGAAAAGAGATAACCCAACTAGATGCACTGATAGATGAACCTCTCGACTCCAATCTAGGCAATTCTGGCATCGCCAAGGTAACAGTCTTGGCATGGCAATCAAGAATGGCATGATATGGAGACAAATAGTCCATGCCCAAGATGAGCTCAAAGTCGGTCATGTCGAGCAATAGAAGATTCGCTTTGGTCTCATTACCACAAAAAGTCATAATATAGGACCGGTAGACCCGATCCACAACAACATAATCACCCACGGGCATGGACACATATATAGGAGCACCCAAGGACTAACGAGAGACATCTAGATAATGAGAAAATAGAGAAGAAACATATGAATATATAGACCTTGGATCGAATAATGCTAAAGCATCCCTACCGCAGACAGAAATAATACATATGATCACGGCATCTGAGGCTACTACATCTGGTCTGGATGGAAAAGAATAGAACCTAGCTAGAGTGCCACCTGCCTAGCCTCTACCTCTAGGGTGACCCTTACCCACCTGTCCTCCACCTCTAGAAGGTCGGACGACTGGTGCAGTAGTTGGTGCGGTAATTATGGGCCGATGGCCCTGTTGGCCCTGCTGCACTGCCTTACCCCTAAACCTAGGGTAAGATCTCCTCATGTGACCAAGTGCCCCCGCAGTCATAGCAACCTCTCGGTGCAGAAGATGACTGACCCTGAGTCTGACCCTAGGGACCTGAACACCCACTGGAAGGGCCCTGACTAGCCAGTCGGTGGACGGTAGGAGCTCTCTGGAATGGCACTGAAATAGGGCCGCACAGGTGCACCCTGAGAAGACGGCGGTGCTGAATAAGTAGGTCTGCTGGATTGACCCCTCACAAACTAACCTCTTCCCCCAGATGGGTTGCCGCTGAAACCTCCATAATGCCTAGGCCTCTTCTCCCCTATTGTATACAATCGGCCCTAGGTGTGGATACCCTTAATCCACCGAGCTATCTCCACCACCTGCTCGTAAGGAGTCCCCATCTCCACCTCTCGGGCTATAGTAACCTGAATACCATAACGCAAGCCCGCAATAAACCTCTGAACTCTCTTTGCATTGGTGGGGGGTATCATAAGTGCATGGCGGGACAACTAAGAGAATCTCGCCTCATAATCTGTCAGAAACATCTAACCCTGTTGGAGCTGCTCGAACTGACCCCCTAGCTATTCCCTCTTAGAGGGTGGAATATATCTCTCCAGAAAGAGACGTGTGATTTGATCCTAAGTCAAAGGAGGCGAACCCATTGGCCTGCTAAGAAGATAGGACTATTACCATCTACGGGTCCTGCCCTCCAACTGAAATGAGGTGAAGTCCACCCCGTTGGACTCCAATATTCTCATGTTATGCCGCATGTCCCTGCAACGGTGAATAAACTTCTGAGGGTCCTCATGTCGCTCACCGCCAAAGGCAGGAGGATCCAGTCTAGTCCATCTATCCAATAGCTTATGCGGCTCGACGGTCGCATCTGGTTTGGGCTCTGGTACAACCGCTGTAATTGGCTAGGCTCCACCCACAGGTAATACACATGGGGACTGATATACAGCAGCAGCGTGCCCCGGAGCCTGAGTGGTAGGGGTTTGTACTCCCCCTCCTGCCTGAGATGTGGCTGGGTCCGCTGGAAATAAACCATCCTACTTCATAGAATCCATGAACCGCAGTATACGGCCTATGACCTCCTGAAATCCCCGCGCAAAAGTAAAATCTATCGGGGCCGGCTCAACTGCAAGCACCTCACCCTTCTCCTCAATGACAGAATCCTTCACTGGATCTGCTGGTGGCATGACGGGAGCAAATCTAGGACGCCCTCGTCGTCTAGCAGGAGCTGGAGCTCTCCCTCGGCCTCTGCCTCTGCCTTTAGCAATAGGGGGAGAAGCTCCTCCACCACCAGGTACATGTTTCGCGCGCGTTCTCACCATATGTGAGAGAATAAGAGAAAGATACTTAGCACAACATCAAATGCACCATAAAAGATGAAGAAAGAGAAGTTTCCTAACACCCTATAGCCTCTCGAAGATAAGTACGAACGTCTCCACACCGATCCGCAAGGCTCTATTAGGACCATTCATGACTTGTGAAACCTCTATGAACCTAGAGCTCTGATACCAAGTTGTCATGACCCAATTCTCACTATAGACCGTGATGGCGCCCAACGTCACCGATAGGCAAGCCATCGGTGAACTATCTATGTAATTGTTCATTTTAATATTTTTAAAGTCATTTATTTTATTTAGGCAAAACACATAAGTTGGTTCCTGAACTATGGGCCAAATCCCTATTACACATTTTCTGACCACAAAAATTATCTTACACACTCAATCTTTTCAGAGTGTATCTAATACACACCTTTTATGATATGTGGCTCGCTCGTGCTTAACAAAACCAATGAGCGCTTAATATTTTGTCAAAATAAGAATATTTCCTTTATTTTTCATTTTTATCAAATAAAAAAAGATGCCAAACTTCTCTGTCTCTGGTCTTTCCAAACTATCAGGACCCTCATCCCCCCTCCTTCCTCTCCGATCTTCATGATAAAGAATTTAAAGGAAGTGCTGCAAATTTTCTTTGAAATTGTCGTTCCAAAATTCTCCTGCTTCTTTTTCTATCATTAAAACTCACAAACAATTTAATCTTTACATAAATAAAAAATATATATTTCATGAGAATGGCTGAAATTATAATCAGTTTTCTTCATATAAGGGTAGGTTTGAGATTGACTTTGATTTGCTTTGTTTGGTTGTGGTATGAGATCTGAAAAATGGAGGAGAAAAATGAAAAACAAAGGAGTTGCAATTTCAATTTTCATCTCTTCCATTCTCGGTTATGGAGGAATCATTGCAAAATTGAATATGCTTGAAGTTAAGAAGCGATGGTTAAGGCTTTTTTTCTGGTGGTGTCAGCGACGGCACTCGGCAATAGAAAATGGAGAAGTTGGAGGATTTTTCAAATTGGAGGTATAAGAGTAATTTTAAATATCTTCTTTTTAAAAAATATTAATGACACGTGTCATGACCTTATTGGTGTGTGACATTACACATATTTTGGTAAACTGGTCAAGAAAAAAGAGGTGTGTATTAGACACACTCTCGAAAGGTTGAGTGTGTAAGATGATTTTCGTGGTCAGAAAGTGTGTAGCAGAGATTTGGTCTATAGTTCAGGGGGCAACTTATGTATTTTTCCTTTTATTTAATAAGAGAGCAATTAATAGGTGAATTGTAGTAATGTAAAGCATGAAATAAACAAAAGAATGAAGTAGTGAATTTAATAATCAAAACCATAAGATATCTACTAGAATCTCCCAAAACTCGGTGTCACAAGTGCATGAGAAAACTAGTAGAATATACAAAAACCTCTTATACTATTGTCTAGAGTAAGGTAGACAAAAAAAGAGATACAACAAGAAGAGACTTTGGGCACTGCAGAACGGTCATAGAAAGCATCTCACCACTAAGTCTCCGGGTAGCGGGGGTACGCGCCTGAATAGCCGCCAGATGCACTACCTAAGATCATGTACAATTAGTGCAGAAGTGTAGCATGAGTACATAAACAACATGTACCCGGTAAGTATCTAGTCTAACCTCGAAAAAGTAGTGACGAGGGGTCGACTTCGACACTTACTAGTGGGCAATATACATAATGTACAAAATTAGTTAATAGGCATGAAATACAACATCAATGATAGAATAAGAGGCAATAATTAAATGACCATTTATCAAAATAACAATAAGAAGTCCCCAAATATCACATACTAATCTCATCAAGTGAGGGCTCAACATGTATTTATGAATCCTCAAGTCATGAAAGGCATATCAAGTATAATCGGACTCCGACTAACAACACGCACGAGTTATGCCGAGGTCGTACGACCCAATCCGTAATAATCGTGTACATACACTACCGAGGTCGTACGGCCCGATCCATGGATGCATCTCATTATATATATATAAGTAATAGGAAACTCTTCGGACTACTGGACGTACGTTTACAACACGTCATTCAGCGGTTTGAGATCCTGAGCAGATTCACTGTAGGTATTATGACTTGTGCGTATGGTCAGAATTGAATTTCGGGAAGTTCGGAGCTAGTTTGGGAAGAAAATCCTAAATTCGGAAGCTCTAAGTTAGAAGAATTGACTAAAGTGTGATTGTGAGTAAACGACCTCGGAATCGGGATTTGAAGGTTCCAACAGGTTCGTATGATGATTTTGGATTTGGGCGTATGTCCGGATCGGGTTTTGGATGGCCCGGGAGCGTTTCGGCGCTTATTATGGAAGGTTGGCATTTTGAGAGAATTTCGTAAATTTGGGTTGAAGTGTATTTCAATGTTATCGATGTCCGTTTGGGATTCTGAGTCTAGAAATAGCTCTGTATAGTGATTCTAGTATTGGGAGAGCGTACGGAAGTAGATTCGGAGGTCCGTAGGTCATTTTGGGGTCATTTGGCGGAAGTTAGAAATTTGAAGGTTTTTGAGAAGTTTGACCGGGAGTGAAAGTTTTGGTATAGGGGTCGGATTTCGATTTCGGAAGTTGGAATAGGTTCGTAATGTCAATTATGACTTGTGTACAAAATTGGAAGTCAATCAGACGTGATTTGTTAGGTTTCAGCGTCGAATGTAGAAGTTTGAAGTTCTAAAGTTCTAAAGTTCATTAAGCTTGGAATGGGATGCGATTCATGAATTCGACGTTATTTGATGTGATTTGAGGCCTCGAACAAGTTTGTGTTATATTTTTAGACTTGTGTGGGTGCTTGGTTTGGAGCCCTGGGGGCTCGGGTGAGTTTCGGAGTGGCTTCGGAATGTTTTGTTAAGTAATTTGATTGTTGATTCTGGTATGATCGCAATTGCGATGTGTTGGTCGAAAATGCGAACATCGCATTTGCGAGGCAGTGTTCGCATTTGCGAACCTGGGCTGCTGAGGGAATGGATCGCATTTGTGACAATATGGTCGCTCTTGCGAAGCCTGAAGAGTTCGCATTTGCAAACACTATATCGCATTTGCGATGAAGGCCAGCTCTGTCATGGGTCGAATTTGTGATGCTTTCTTCGCATTTGCGAAGATCGCATTTGCGAACCCCCTATCTCAAATGTGACATCTGCGATTGGAGCCAAGGGCTTTTTATTCCGAGACTTAGCTCATTTCCCTCATTTCCCACTTGGACCTAGGCGATTTTTGAGTGTATTTTGAGAGGGGGTTCCATCATCATCAAGAGGTAAGTGATTTCTTCTAGTTGTGAGTTAAATACAAGGTTTATATATGGATTTAGACATGAAAATTTGTAGAAAATGGGATTTTGAAGAAAAACCTAGAAGTTGGTATTCTTGGATTTTGATCACGAATTTGGGTATGAAATTGAGAATAAATTATATATCGTGCTATGGGTAAAGTTTGTCTTCGAAAATTTTCAGAATCCGGGCAAGTGTGCCCGAGGGTGATTTTTATCGACTTTTCGAACGGAGTTGGAAATTATTGTAAATAGGATTATAATGAGTATTAGAGTATATATTTATGGAATTGCTCATTTATTGACTAGTTTTGGAGCGACGGACATCGGTTTGAGGTGTTAGAGAGGCTTTGGAGCCGGTTATAGAATTTCGGAGCGAGGTAAGTCTTTTATTTAACCTTGTAAGAGGGAATTTACCCCATAGGTGGAGTTAATTAATATGTGTTGTTAATTGTGGGAGGCTATGTACACACGAGGTGACGAGAGTCCGTACGTAGCTACTATTCATGTTTATGTCCGAGTAGTTTTAGGTTTACACCATGCTTTGTGGACACCGTTATTTGATTATATTTGTTAAGGGTATCAAATGAAACTAAGTCGAGGATTTTAAAGATTTAAAAGCTTCAAGTTGAATTGTCTTTATTTTGAAAAGAATCAAGAAAGAGTTATGATTTATTGATAATTTATATTTGACTGCGTTGCATGTATGATCCGCGAGCGGGGTATCAAATGAAACTAAGTTGAGGATTTTAAAGATTTAAAAGCTTCAAGTTGAACTGTCTTTATTTTGAAAAGAATCAAAAAGAGTTATGATTTATTGGTAATTTATATTTGACCGTGTCGCATGTATGATCCGCGAGCGGGGTAATAGATGCATCTATGGTTCGTGTCCGTTCGACCCTCGACAGTGTACAGTTTACATTTATGTTGGATCGGGCCGAACGTCCTTGGTTATATTCGTGTGTGATAATAGAACTGAAAGTTCCTTTTATAATTGGTATACATTCATTATTTGAAAGATTATTTGTTTTAAATGAAGAAAGTGATTTGGGTCCTTAAATAGGGCGATGAATTGTTCAGTTATTTCTTATTCTGAGTTTTATTATTATATATAACATGCTTAATTAGAAGTTCATATCATCATATTGTTGGCCCTTAGTAAGTGTCGAAGTCGACCCCTCGTCACTACTTCTTCGGGGTTAGGCGGGATACTTATTGGGTACGCGTTGATTTACGTACTCATGCTATACTTACTGCACGTTTTTGTGCAGGTGCATATATGTCTAGTGGCCTCGTGGGCACAAAGGCGCGATTATTGCGGGGACTTAGGTGAGCTGCACTCCACGTTACGAGTCCGCAGCCAGCAGAGTATCCTTCAGAGTATTTATATTTTCCTGTCCAATTTATATTTTGGACAGATGTTGTATTTTATTTTATATTCCTAGTTGATGTGCATGCACTTGTGACTCCGAGTTTTGGGCGATTATGGGTTGCACTTTATTGGAATTTTTAAAGATATTTCCATTTACTCTATAAATTCCATCTTTTGCTATTTAATTAAAGGAAATATGATTTCAAAAATATTAAAATGAGAACCAAATTAAGTATTTATTTTTGGCTTGCTTGACAGCGGTGTCCGGCGCCATCACGACCTTTAATGGATTTTGGGTCGTGACAACATTATATCATAGCACTAGGTTAACTTAGGTTTCACGAGTCATGAGCGAGATCCACATGAATAGGGAAACTCTTCGGATTTTGAATTGCATATTTACAACTCCAAGGTAAGCCCATGAAAGTATATAATTTCCATCAACAATTAAACATTCCGCCAACTTTCTAACTAATGAAGCTCGATTTAACATAATCTTTAACCAAGTTTTACTTATTTATACAAGCAATTAAACTAGCAAGTTGAGTCCAAATAGTGCAAGTAATAGCATACTAAAGGCCTATGTCTACCCGGACATAACATGAATTTTAGCTATGCACAGACTCTAGTCACTTTGTGCATATGTAGCACCCACAATTAGTAGCAAATACAATTTAAATACCTATGGGGTTAATTTCCTCTTACAAGGTTAGGCAAGAGACTTGCATCGTTCCCAAGTCCACTTTCCAATCCACAAATCACTCTAAAAGCCTCAAGTCATTGCCGAACAATCTGAAACTAGCCAAAGGTTGTACAAACTAATCAATAGTTATTCAAAAGTTCATAATTTAACTATTAAAGTGATTACCCAACCCAATTTGGAAGATTCCTAAAATTCACCCCACGGACCCGGATTTAAGAAATTATTGTAAATAATTGTTACTCAGCACCTTACGAACACAAATATATAATTTTTACTCAATTCCATAATCATTTTCGTGGTCTAATCCCATTTTTTATCAAAACATAGATTTTTCAGCAAAATACTAAAATTTCTGCAATTTTCATATTAAGATCTACCCATAATCCAGGTATTAAACTCACAATGTGTAGAATATACTTACCTCAAAATGTTAGGTGAAAATTCCTCTCTACAAAGCTCCAAAATCGGCTAACAAATGAGAGAAATGAACAAAAAGGCCAAAATCCCGATTTTTATTAAGTCACTGCCCAGGTCTGCCTCCTTCGTGATCGCAGACAAGCCCTCGCGATCACGAAGGCAAAACTCATGAACCCAGGAAAAGCATTCTATGCGATCGCGAGAAGGCACTCACGAACGCGATGCACTGAGCCGCCCTCTCATGGCGAACGCGTGCCTTCATTCACGAATACGAAAGGCAACTGAATTACCCAGGCCCATGCACAGGTCTTCTACGCAAACGCGATGAGTCAACCGCGAATGCGAAGGCCACCGGTCATAAGCCTCCGTGAACATGACCCCCGCTTTATGAACGCGAAGAAAAACATCACCCATTCCCCAAATCCTTCTTCGCGATCGCGCGGGTCCTTCCGCGTCCGCGAATAAGGAAACCAGAACATCACACCAGCAGTTTTGGACTTAGCTCCGAGTGGTCCGAAATGCACCCGATCCCCCCGGGACCCCATCCAAATGCACCAAAAAGTCTATAACCATAATACGGACCTGCTCGAACCCTCGGAACACATAAAAAAATATCGAAACTACAAATCGCATCCCAAAACCAAATTGAATCAACTTATGCACTTGAAACTTCTTAACTAGCTATGAACGCGCCGAATCATTCTTAGACTACTCGGAATGATACCAAATTTTGCGTACGAGTCATAAATCACCATACGGACCTATTCTCAGGCTCAAAATCCCAAACGGGTCTCGATAACACCAAAGTCTACTCCAAACCAAATTTAAAGAACTAGAAAACCTTCAATGAACCAACTTTCAACATTAAGCGTTGAAATGCTCCTGGATAACCCGAAATCCGATCTGAATACATGCCTAAGTCCAAAATCATTATATAAACCCATTGGAACCATCAAATCCCGTTTCTGAGATTGTTTACTCAAAACGTTGACTCAAGTCAAACTTGGCCATCATAGGCCACTATTAAGAAACTAAGTGTTCTGATTTTAACTCGAAATCTTCTAAACCTAAACCAACCATCCCCGCAAGTCATAAAACAGTAAAATCACATACTGGAAGTCTTAATTTAGGGGAATGGAGATCTAGAAAGCAAAACAACATGTCGAGTCGTTATAGAACCCCTCTATTTATAGGGAAAAAATGATTTTGCCACCAAGTAACAAACCCTAAAATCTCTTTAAAATATAGACATTCACCTTAAATATAATTCTATTTATAACACTCCCCCTTCAATGTATTCAACAGATAATGTGCTTCATTAAAATGTTAACTAAAATAAAACCCAGGTGGGAAAATATTCTAACCATTTGGCCAATATTTTTGTGTCTGTATTCGATAGGCTTGAGATCCTCATCTACACTTAGCGCTACCATAGATGCCATCGACGAACATTTTATATCGGTTCCAGCCTCTTTTTTCTTTATAAATACATAGCATAGAGATGTCTTCATTCATATCTTCAGGTACTTGAACTTCTCCTGAAATTTTATGAAGTATTATGTCATGTGATCTTCTAGATAACTTGCCTCCTTATTATAATCATTTTGATCATTTGTTCATCTTCTCTATCAAGAATTTTATTTGAAACTGATTTGTCTATACGCTTTAAGCATACAATAGACTTTGTCCTTCTAGGACTTATTCTAATAGGAGCATTTGCAGTGAGAATATAGTTACTTTCTTTGGGCTAGCATATGCGTATGGCATGCTTTGCAATATATTGCAGATGAATTATCTTTTTATAAACTTCACGTTCATATTATCTTATTCGAGGATCGAGATGTACAAATGATAATTCATTTTATGTAACATTTTCTCAACTGTTTATCCTGTCTTCCCCTCATGTTAGAAAAACTAACTTGCTTCCTCAACTTGGGAAATTCACTTTTGTGCGTTATGGTGTTAATCACAATACACATCGCACATCAATAATAATAAGATGAAATTATTTACTTCCTGACCCTGAACCACTTGTGAGGGAAGAATGTAATTTATTTTTGTATATAACTATATCAAACTGATATAGATAACTTTGTTCTCATGAGCAATAGTTTAGCTATTAAGTGGAGGCACTCAATAAAATATTTGGCTAAACTAACTGTGATATAAATCAATTTATCAAGATGAAATATCTTGAATAGAAAATCTAAAAATTATGCTCTAAATTAAATTATTGAGCATGTTGCCTCGCAAACACCAGGTTGCGGGTTAATAATAATCGCACATGAAACCATCTCATAGATGCATCTTATATGATGTACATGGCAGGTGAATGGGCCTATATTCACCTTGATATTTATAGCATTCATGGGATTCAATCCCAATTTTAGTTGGTCTATTAATTAATGAGAACAAGAAACATAAGAGAATTCGTAAAGAACTTTCTAGTTCTTTAATATTTACCCATGTGAATTCTCTTTTATTTTTGCACATCGTACTTAAATTAATATGGCTAAACCAATTATACAAACTGCATAAATTATCAGTATTGATAAACTTCAGGTTTACACCATGACATGTGCAATTATCAATAAACTCCAAGTTTATTGTGATATAGGGTTTTACATCAATAAACTTCTACTTTATTGTGGCATTCTTTTATTTGTGTAGTAAGAACTTATAAAGACCCGATCGGTCGTTTTGAGCATTTGCACTTTGCTCGGTAGTTTGAGGGAATGAGTAGCTCCGTATGATGTATTATGACTAGTGTGAATCGTCGATTTTGGTTTTCAGGTTATTCGGAATCGATTTGGAAGAATGAATTTCATTATTGAAGCTTTAAGTTGGAAGAGTTGACCAAGTTTTAGTTTTGTGAATTTGACCTCGGAACGGAGTTTTGATGGTTCCATTAGGTCCGGATAGTGATTTTGTACTTGGGCGTATGCCCGGATTTGCATTTGGATTGAAGGATTTGGCACTAATTGGCGAAAGTGCGAAATTTGAAGGGTTGGAAAGTTCACAAATATGTCCAGGAGTTGACTTTGATGGTATCGGATTTGGATTATGGTTCTGGGAATTGGAAAAGCTTTGTTATGTCATTTGGGACTTGTGTGCAAAATTTGAGTTCATTTCGGTGCGAGTTTTGGAAGTTGAAAGTTCAAAGCTCATTAATTTTGATTTGAGGTGTGATTCGTCGTATCGAAGTTGTTATGCATGATTTGAGGCCTCGATTAGGTTCGCGTTATGTTATTGGACTAGTTGGTATATTTGGATGGGGTACCAGGGGCCTCGGGTGAGTTTCGGGTATTATCGGATCATTTTGGACTACTTTGGATATTGGTTTTCTGATGTTTGGTTTTGTTCTTCGCGCTCGCGAAGAAGGATTTGGCTGCTGGGATTTTGTTGACTCTTGCGTTCGCGAAGAAGGAATTTCTGCTCTCCGTTGTCTGACATTTGAAGCTTATATCTTGCAATATATAACGAATTTGGAGATGATCCAAAAATAAAAGTTGTAGCCCTTGATGTCTAGTTTTCAGAAAATCAAACCATTTGTCATTTGGAGTTCTATACAAAATGTTATGACCATTATACTTGAGGCTATTTGGGAAGAGTTTGGAAATGGCTATTGAGAAATTTGTTCATTGCGAACGCGAGGGGAAGGTCGCGAACGCGAAGAAGGAAGTCTGGGCATTGTTATAAGTCCTCTATTTCGGACCTTTGAGCTATTATTTCATATTTTGAGGCTTGGGGCTCAGTTTTGAGAGACTTTGAAGAGGAATTTCACCACACTAATTGGGGTAAGTATCCTTAGCTCAGTTTTGTCTATATTTCATGAATCTATCCTTGTTTTGACTTTTGGTTGATGATTTCAAAGAGAAATTGGGGGGTTTTGTCTAAAGTTTCATAGAGTCTATTTTTGAGTTGTGAACGTCGATTTGGAGTCAGATTTGAGTGAAACTAGTATGGTTGGACTCGTAATTGAATGGGTTGTCAGATTTTGTGAGTTTTGTTGGGTTCTGAGGTGCGGGTCTGGGTTTTACTTTTTGGTTGATTTTGGACTTTTGATTAAAGATTCGACCTTTATCGATTGGGTTTGTTTCCTTTGGCATTATTTGATGTATCTGAGTTGCTTTTGGCTAGTTTCGAGTCGTTCATAGGTTGGTACGCACAGGATGGTATTTTTGGAGCATCGTTTGGCTTGTTCGAGGTAAGTAACACTTCTAAACTTGGTGCTGAGGGTATGAACCCCTGAATATACATGTTATGTGCTTAGTGTTAAGGTGACGCACATGCTAGTGACGGGCGTGTGGGCGTGCACCGCGTGAACTATGACTCGGTTGATTCAGTGATACTGTGTAGTTAATTAATCTTGTTTCTATCCATGAAATTTCCACGTGTTAGAGAAATTGAGCTTTGAACCATATTAGAAATCATGTTTAGGCTATATGCTTATTCTGTTGGTACCTACTGAGGTCATCTCTGCTGTTGAGTTATTTTCTTAAATTGCATCTACATACTCAGTCATGTTCATTCATTTACATATCATATCTCAGTCTCTATTAAAATTTATTGTCACATCATATTGTTGCCATTATTTGGGCTGATTGGCATGGGATTTGTGAGCCCGAGAGACTAGAGAGATCGATGACTGAGTTGGGGCCTGAGGGACGGATTGTGAGTGATATTGATGGGGTCGGGCTGCACGCCGCAGCAGGTATTATGTGGATCGGGTTGCACGCCGCAACAAGCCTTATGGCTATATATGGATCGGGTTGCGCACTGCAACAGGCCTTCGGGCAATATGTGGATCAGGTTGCACGCCGCAGCAGGCTATATTAGTGCTTGGGCAGGATCCGCCCCTCTGGAGTCTGTACACCGACAGTGAGCGCAGGTTCTATTGGTTCATGATAGGTTCGGACTGCGAGCCGCAACAGGTACCGTACAATGCTGAGTGATCGAGTGTGTTGAATGATTGAGCGTGATGAGTGGGAGTGTGAGACAATGAGGTTGAGTACTCTGAGAGTGTGGGTACATGAGTTCATCACTGTGGTGCATTGCATTGACATATATACTTGGCACATAGGCTTAGAGATGCATTCCCTCATGTTACACGGTTCTGTGACATTTATGACATTCACATGCACATTAACATGTAGGCATAGAGATGTACTTTCCTCATGCCATCTGATAATGAGCCTTGTTAACTGTTTGTCGAAAGTTGTTTTTTTGGAAAAATCACAGTTTTCAAACCTACTCCTATTTTTTGGTGTTTTCGATGAAAGATTTGAGATTTACTGTTATACTTGAAAAGCATGCCTATTTTTCGTTACTGTGAATGACCTGAGCTATTTCTTGTATCATCATTATTATATTGTTATGAACTATTGCTGGTTATTGGAGTTGGACTCTGACCGTTGTCCCAGCTCGCCACTACTTTCAACCTAAGGTTAGGTTTGTTACTTATTAAGTACATAGGATCGGTTGTACTCATACTACACTTCTGCACCTTGCGTGCAGATGTTGGATGTTGAGATTGTTGCGTACGGCGGGAGCTATATTTGAAGATGTACCTGCGCTCCAGTAATGGCTAGCACTTGTCCTTGGTAGCATTAGATTTGAATTCTGTTCATTTACATTTCAAACAGATGTTGTAATTATTTCAATTCAGTTTTGTAAAAATCTAAATCTTAGAAGCTCGTGATTTATACTTCCAGTCCTTGGGAAATACTTTGTATAATATTTCAGTTGTATTATCATTAATTCTCTTAATAAACCTCATTAAATTAGATAGTTAGTTGCTCGCTTACCTAGCAGATTGGGTTACTTGGAGAATAAAACGGGTAGCTTTTCACATACATGTTACCCCGCTACAAGTTGTAGTAATAGAAGATATTAAATCTTATACTTTATTTATAGTCTCAATATAACCAACCATTTTTGCAAATACTAGAAACTCAATAAGTTTCTTTTAGACTCACTACAACACAATGCCTTCTTTATAATCAATTTTATCCCTCCAAAATAGTAATAATTGGTTGTTCCATGCTCTTAATTAATTTTGTACTACCACATATTCATCAACATCCATATGGTGAATATCTCTTTCAAGGGAAAAGTTATACCATAATGGTCATGGTCAAAATCATTATAGGCAAGATAAGTTCACATTGCCATAATATTTTGGCATAATCACAATAGGTACATGTCAGGACCTGAAATTCCCACCATCGGGACCGTGATGGCGCCTAACATTTCACTTGCTAGGAAAACCAACGTTAGATATAGTTATTAACCATTTTTAACAATTCAAAGAAAATGAATACTAATAAGCTGAATAGACTGGAATGGAGTAAATAAACTAATAAGCGGCGAAATCCAAATGCAATCCCAGAACTAGTGTCACAAATACATAACCGTCTAGAATACTACAAATAATGGTCTGAAATAAACATAACTATCTGAATCAAAATAAACAGCTAAAAAGTAGAAGGGGAATTCAGGGCTGCAAACGTTGTGCACATGTACCTCAAGTATCTGTCAAGTATTAGATCCGAGTAAATCTACTGGACGTCGCTAGGACCCACTCCGAAATATGTACAAGAAGTGTAGATTATAGTATGAGTACAGCCCACCCCATGTACTCTGTAAGTGACGAGCCTAACCTCGATGAAGTAGTGGCGAGGCTAAGGCGGGTAACTTACAATAACATGTACGCGGTAATAATAATAACAACAGGGAAGGAAAAACAGGAAATGAAAGTAAGGCAGTTAATCTATAAAAATGAACTCAATCCTCGCAATCAGTGAACCCAGAATTACATATCTCATAATTTCATGTAACAATGCTGGAAAACAACACAATAACAACAACGAACACAACATACATAATCTGTTGCGGTACGCAACCCGATCCCACCGTGCACGCACAATCCTCTATTATTTCACCATAGCATCATTTATCAATATCAAGAATCACATAAAAAGTCTGTTGCAGTGCGCAACCCGATCCCACCATATCATCATAATCAATGTCATAATCCTCCCTTATCTCACCATGTCATAATTTATCAATATCAAGTATTACGTACACAATTATTGCACCGCATAACCCGATCTCACTATATTATTTATAATCAATATCAAAATCCTCCCTTATTCCTCCATATCACAATCGTTGCGGCGTGCAACCCGATCCTTAAACAATTTCAATAAATGTAATCAATCCAATAGCTCAATTTACAAGAATCTCTATAATTAAAGAATATGAAAACAAAGCAATAAAGGAACCACGTACTAATCAAAGGAATGCTACAAATAATACAAAAGCAACAAGACAAGTCAAGTATGTGACAATTAAGGTGTGCAAGTAAGACAATTAACGCAAGTAGCAATTAATCACGGAGTCATGGAAGGAACGAACAATTCAATACAAGAATAATTAATGACAAGTAACAAATTACAACACAAAAAGTAATTAAGCCATGTAACAATTAAGGCATAGAATGAGATAATTCATGAAATACGAAAAGGCATGGGAACAATTATTTTAACAGCGTATATATACTCGTCACCTCGCATATACGTTGTTTCACATGTAATTCACATAACATATAGTTCAAGGGTTCCTAATTCCCTCAAATCAAGGTTAGACCCAATACTTACCTCGCTCTGCAACCAAATCAAAGCTCAACTGGGGCCTTTCCTCTAAAATTCGCCTCCAAACCAATCGAATCTAACCAAAATTGACTTAATATCATCAAACAATGCTCGAAAAATCAATTACAATAGATAAAACAAAGATCTTTACACTTTTCCAAAAAAGTCAGCAGAAGTCAACCCGGGGCCCGCCCGGTCAAAACCCGGGTCCAATGGTAGATTCTGACTACCCATGATCCCACGAGTTCATATATGTGATTAGTTTCAAAATTCGAGTCCAAATCGACTCTCAAAACTCAATTTCTTATTTTTCAAAAACTTGACAAGGTTTCACAAATTTTCACTTTGACTCACATGAGTTTGATGTTAAAATCTAAGATAAATTAATGGAATAGGATTAGAATCACTCACCCAAAGTTTGTAGATAAATTTCCCTCTTCAAAATCATCTCCTATCGAGCCTAGGGTTCCAACATATGAATATGAGGCTAAATATCCCGTCCCTCAGCTTTTATCCAGTCACAGATGTCGCAATTGCGACTGGGGGTTCGCAAATGCGATGAATCCATCATAAATGCAAAGAATATCACACCCCTGCTGTCATCGCAAATGCGATGATTTGTTCGCAAATGCAAACATGGACGATTTGCAAAAGCGATCCCTATGATCGCAAATGCGTCCAATGCCCAGTATCGCAAATGCGATTGGGAGTTCGCAAATGCGAACTCTTCAAGCCAATATGCTCTTCACAAATGCAATGATGAAGCTCGCAAATGCGACTGTCACAAATGCGACCTATTTCTCGCAAATGCAAGATCTGAGAACCAACAAAAATTTGAACTCCTATGAAATCTCTGAAACGCGTCTCTAACTCACTTGAGCTCTCGGGGCTCCAAACCAAACTTTCACACAAGTCTAAAAATATCATACAAACTAGCTCACGCGATCAAAATACCAAAATAATACCTAGAACTATGAATCAGACATCAAAATGTATGAAATATTTCAAAGAATCTCAAGAACTTGCAAATTTACAACCGGACGTCCAAATCAGGTCAAGGTCAAGGTCTTGGAATACTAAAGGGAGCTAGTCAAGGTCTTGGAATACGAAAATAAAGGCTAAAACTCAAAATAACCTATAGGGTCATCACATTCTCTACCTCTAAAAGAAACATTCGTCCTCGAACGGACATAGAAAGGTACTTGAACTGGTAAAAAGGTGTGGGTATCTACTCCGTATGTCAGACTCGGACTCCCACGAGGCTTCCTCAATCTACTGACCTCTGCACTGCACTAGAACTAAAGGATAACTCTTAGACCTCAACTTTCGAACTAGAATGGCCACCGGCTCCTCCTAGTAAGTCAAATCCTTGTCCAATTGGACTGAGCTGAAATCTAACATATGGGACGGATCATTGTGATACTTTCGGAGCATGGAGGCATCGAACACCGGATGAACTGCTGATAAACTAGGTGGAATTTCAAGCTTGTAGGCCACCTCACCCACTCTCTCCAGAATCTCAAAGGGTCTGGTATACCTAGGGCCCAACTTGCCCTTCTTTCTGAACCTCATCACACCCTTCATGGGTGAAACCCATAGCAATACCCTCTCCCCAACCATGAATACAACATCATTAACTCTCTGATCGTGTTACGTCTCATGTTTTCATACGTTAAAGTTTTGTCGTAAGTTAATCGACATAAGTTCGGGAATGAGGTTATTTTGGGATTATAAGCATTATGTTATTTCAAACACGTGATGAGTAAATTCTTGAAGGAGAGAGGGTAAGAAAATAGAAGGAAATGAGTTTTGTCGAAGTTTGGCAATTTGGGATAAAATACGGTCCAAGCTATGATACCCCGTATTTATGGACTAGTGCCATACAAGGTACCATATGACCATGATAGTATGATATATAAAGTGTATTAAAAATGAGTAGTATTTTAAGTAATTTGAGATAACTCTTAATTATGTGGATAATTGGTTAATTATTGGTTTAATGGGAGATTAACCATGTAATTAAGGATTTATGGATAATTATAGGTGGGGACAAAGCCCCATCTCACGTGGCAGCAAGTGGAGGAATATTGGATAAGTGACTCTTGACTTTAGACCATTGAATTAAGAGGACACATGGATAATATCCTAATCCACTCCTTGCAAACACGTAGAAAGAGAAGTCACAATACTCATCCCTACACTTATCTTGAATTAATACCAAACTTTCATTTGGTAAGGAAGTTATACATAATGCAAAGCCAAGAACAATACTCATCCCTACACTTATCTTGAATTAATACCAAACTTCATTTGGTAAGGGAGTTATACAGAATGCAAAGCCAAGAACGATAATCATCCCTACACTTATCTTGAATTAATATCAAACTCCATTTGGTAAGGGAGTTATACAGAAAGGCAAAGCCACGAACTAAGGTGAGGGGATTTGGAAATTCATACGAGACTCCATATTATAATAGCAACGGGATATTTTGATTCAAAGGGAGTACGGTGTAATCCTTCTCAAGAATATTATACGGATTTTTCCCTACTCTAGGTATGTTAAAGCTAATCCCTTCCTTCATTTTGGTATAATCTCGTAATTACATACATTTGATAACGAGGTATAAAGAGAAGTTGTATTCCTGAACTTATGTACATTATCCTAGTATCATAAATTACAGTATTCTCCCTTATCGGGACTTTATATTCAATTGAGTATTGTCTTCTTCCAGTCAAGAGAGAAGAGGTTCTATATATATATATATACAGTATTACAGTATTTTCACCACCATCAAGCTATAATCTGTGGGCAGGCCCTTATTGGGCAACCTCTGATCAGATGGTAAGTTATATACCGAGCCTATTGTGGCCGAGCGCCTATGAGCGAGCCCGGAATGGCCGAGATACAGAGCCTAGTATGGCCGAGTGCCTATGAGCGAGCCTACTACGGCGGAGCAGTTACACATTCCGAGCCTTATAGGGCTGGATACTTATTTTACTTACTATATTGAGAGAGTTGATTCAGTATCAGCAGGTAAGTATATCTCCAGATCATCTTTGACTCCCAGTTACTTTCAGTTATTATATTATCAGTTCAGTTTCATCTTTTAGTTATTTTATTGCCTTGCATACTCGGTACATTATTTCGTACTAACGTCCCTTTCTCTGGGGATGCTGCATTTCATGCGTGCAGGTTCAGACAGACATGCGGGTAGATCTCCTCAATAGGTGTTGCCCGAGTTCAGTTTTATCGGTAAGCTCCACGTCCTTCAGAGTTGTCGGGTCTAGAAGTTTTGTGTACATCTTGTGTATATATGTCTATAGGTTATGGGTAGGTCGGGGCCCTATTCCGATCATGGTACATCCATCAGTAGAGGCTTGTAGACATAACATGTCAGTTAGTGCAGTATGTTGGGCTTGTAGGCCTTGTATGTATATTTTGTTGGTTTGTCAGCTGTAGCAGTTATGACGGCCTTGCCGGCCCAGCTTTTTATTGATGTTTAGTCAGCGTTGGTTTCCATTCAATTTTATATTTTGCTTCGCAAATTGTCTTGCAATGTGGCCCATGGCCAAAGTATGACATTATATGTTCAGAGGCCCGGGTGCCGATCTCGCCCCACCCCCACCCCATCCCCAGGCTCGGGGCGTGATAGATCGGCATAAATCTTTTGCCTAGACGGAGCTGTGCGAAGTCGATTCTGAATCATCTTGACCTTTTCCAAGACATCCTGAACCAAATCGGTACCCAACAACCGAGCCTCCCCCGGCTCAAACCAACCAACTGGTGAACAACACCGCCTACCGTATAATGCCTCATAGGGAGCCATCTGAATAGTCGATTGGTAGTTGTTGTTGTGGGAAAACTCCGCAAGCGGCAAGAACTAATCCCAAGAACCCTCAAAATCCATAATGCAAGAGCGAAGCATATCCTCTAATATCTTAATGATGCGCTCGAACTGTCCGTCCATCTAGGGGTAAAATGTTGTACTCAACTCAACCTGTCTGCCTAACTCACGTTGTACGGCCCTCCAAAAGTGCGAGGTGAACTGCATACCTAGATCAAAAATGATGGAAATCGGCACACCGTGAAGACGGACGATCTTGCGGATATAGATCTCAGCCAACCGCTCTGAAGAATAGGTAACTACTACTGGAATGAAATGTGTCGACTTGGTCAACCTGTCCACAATGACCTATACCACATCGAACTTCTTCTGAGTCTGTGGGAACCCAACAACAAAATACATGGTAATACGCTCCCACTTCCACTCAGGAATCTCCAGCCTCTGAAGAAAACCACCAGGCCTCTGATGCTCATACTTTACTTGCTGACAATTCAGACACCGATCCACATATGCAACTAAATCCTTCTTCATTTTCTTTCACCAATAATGATGCCGCAAGTCCTGATACATCTTGGCGGCACCCGGATGAATGGAATACCGGGAACTGTGGGCCTCCTCAAGAATCAACTCACGAAACCCATCCATATTGGGCACACAAATCCGACCATGCAGTCACAACACCCCCATCATCTCCAATAGTAACCTTCTTGGCACCATCGTGTCGCACCGTGTCCTTAAGGACAAGCAAATGGGGTCATCATACCGATGCTCTCTGATGCACTCATACAAAGAAGTCCAAGAGACTGTGCAAGCTAGAATACGACTGGGCTCCAAAATATCTAACCTCATGAACCGATTGGTCAAAGCGTGAACATCTGATGCAACCAGCCTCTCACCAACTGGAATATACGCAGGGCTACCCATACTCACAAACTTTCTACTCAAGGCATCGGCCACCACATTGGCCTTCTGGGGATGATACAAAATGGTGATATCATAGTCTTTCAAGACCTCCAACCACCTCCTCTTCATCAAGTTGAGATCCTTTTGCTTGAACAAATACTGTAGACTCCGATGATCTGTGAACACCTCACATGACATGCCAAAGAGGTAATGCCTCCAAATCTTCAGTGCATGAATAACGGTTTCCAACTCTAAGTCATGAACAGGGTAATTCTTCTCATGCACCTTCAACTACCGTGACATGTATGCAATCACCCTGCCATCCTGCATCAATACTACAATGAGCCCAATACGTGATGCATCACAATACACCGTGTAGTCCTGAACCTGTGGGCAGCACCAACACTGGCGTTGTAGTCAAGGTAGTCTTGAGCTTCTGAAAGCTCAACTCACACTCATCCGACCACCTGAATGGAGCACCCTTCTGGGTCAATCTATTCAATGGGGCTGCTATGGATGAAAACCCCTTCACAAACCGGTGATAATACCCCGCCAAACCCATGAAGCTTTGAATCTCTGTAGCTGAAGTAGGACTAGGCCAGTTCTGAACCGCCTCTATCATCTTAGGATCCACTTTTATGCCCTCGGCCGATACAACATGTCCCAAAAAGGTGACTGAGTCCAACCAAAACTCACACTTTGAAAATTTGGCATATAACTGACTATCTCTCAGAGTCTGAAGTACAACTCTAAGATGTTGCTCATGATCCTCTCGACTGCAGGAGTAGATCAAGATATCATCAATGAATACGGTCACAAAAAATCCAAATAGGGCTTGAATACTCGGTTCATCAAACCTATAAATGCTGATGGGTCCATTTGTCAACCCAAATGACATCACTAGGGACTCATAATGCCCATACTGAGTCCGAAAAGTGTCTTAGGGACATCCGATTCCCTAATCTTCAACAAATGGTAGCCAGACCTCAAACCAATCTTCGAAAATACCTTGGCACACTGAAACTGATCAAATAAGTCATCACTCCTCGGCAACAGATATTTATTCTTGATAGTGACTTTGTTCAACTGCCGATAGTTTATACACATCCTCATCGAGCCATCCTTCTTCTTCACAAACAACACTGGCGCACCCCAAGGTGAGACACTAGGTCTAATGAATCCCTTATCAAGCAAATCTTGCAACTGCTCCTTCAATTCTTTCAACACCGGTGGGGCCATACGGTATGGTGGAATAGAAATAGGCTGAGTGCCCAGAGACAAATCAATACATAAGTCAATATCTCTGTCGGGTGGCATCCCTGGCAGATCTGCAGGAAACACCTCTGGAAACTCACGCACAACTGGTACCGAATCCATGGAAGGAACCTCCGCACTAAAATCGTGAATATAGGCCAAATAAGCTAGACATCCCTTCTTGACCATACATCTAGCCTTGACATAAGAAATAACCCTGCTTGTAGAATGGCTAGGAGTCCCTCTCCACTCTAATCAAGGTAATCCCGGCATGGCTAAGGTCACCGTCTTGGTGTGACAATCCAATATAGCATGATAAGGTGACAGCCAATCCATACCCAAAATCACATCAAAGTCTACTATATCAAGAAGTAGGAGATCTACACTAGTCTCAAGGCTCCCAATACTAATCACACACGAGCAATAGACACGGTCTACAACAATAGAATATCCCACGGGCGTGGACACATACACAGAAGCACTCAAAGAATCACGAGGCACAACCAAATATGCAGCAAAATAGGATGACACGTAGGAATAAGTAGAGCCCAGATCAAATAGAACTGAAGCATCTCTATGGCAAACTGGAACAATACTTGTGATAACGGCGTCAGATG